>NC_034613.1:85938946-85955024 GCF_900095145.1 Mus pahari
GGATTTGGACTGCAGACTGTAAGTCATCAATAAATTCCTTTACTATATAGAGACTATCTGCAAGTTCTGTGACTCTAGAGAACCCTGACTAATACACTTCCTTATATTAAAAATGGGAAGTGAGGCCAGACAGTGGTGGCACAGCACTCAGGAGGCAGACCCAGGCAGATGTGTGTGAGTTCAAGGACATCCTGGTCTACAAAGCGAGTTCTAGGACAGTCAGAGCTACACAGAGAAACCCTGTCTCGAAAGAGCAAAAGGAGAGGGGGTGAGAAGGAGGGCACACTGAGAACTAGAGCATAGAGCAGAGGCTCTGGCTTCTGACTATGAGATAATATCAAAATATTTATATGGAATCTGAGCTGTAGAACTCAAAATGGCACCCTCTATTCCTAAATCCTGCATGCATCAGATTACCTACAATTACCAAATAAGCCAGAAATGAAAAATGTTAGTTTGTGTGTCAGTCTAGAAAATTACTATCACTAGCCACTGTTGGAGACCAGGTTGAGAAAACCCAGGCATTTTTACAGCATTTATCCATGGGATAAGCCACTTCCTCTAAAATGAGGTAAGGTAGGCATGAACTTTGGAGTGGGACTACATGTGTCCAAATTCTGCTTTGGGAAACTGTTTCTTTTATGACCTTTGAGAAATAACCTATCTGTGCTTCAATTTCTTCCTCTGAAAAATGGAAAGAGTAATAATTCCTACTTCCAAAATGATTGCCATAGAAAACTAAGTAGTATCATCCATATTTGGCACCATTTATAACAGCTAAGTTCTGGAATGTGCTTAGGTACCCACTGATGAATGACTATCAATAAAGAACAACAACAACACCAGCACCACACACACACACACCACCACCACCACCACCACCACCACCACCACCACCACCACCACCAAAATTCAATTGGTCAGAAAGAATGAAATTATGCCGCTTTGGGGAAAGTGGATGGAGATGAAAATAATCCTATTAAGCAAAAGAAGCCAGATTCATAAAAAGATACTACATTATCTTATATTCCAAAGTCTGTATTTTAGGAAGATATGAAAGAAGTTCAATTATTTGCAGAAAGGAAGGTAACTGGAGGGAGAGTGGGGAGGCCATATTAAAGGGCAGTGTTGGGTGAATATGATCAGAGCATGTTTATTTGTATGAAAATATCATAATGAAATCTATTATTTTACATAATTATTATATACTAATAAAATGTTTCTATTTGGAAAGGAAAGCTAGGTGACAATATACACAAGTACATAAACCAGTATCCGGCACATGTTATGTTCTATGTAAGTGGTTACTTTGATTATTGTTTATTCTCTCTCCTGCCTTCTGCTTTAATCACTTGATACTATTCTGCTTGTTATAATCTCCATGGCTTTGCACCCTAACCTAAATGAGCCCTTCTCAACCTTCTGTTCCTTGCGCTTTTCTCTGAGTCTGTTTACCTCTAGTCTGAAGAAGTCCAGAGCTTTCAACTGTTTTCCATATGGTGTTGCTGCTGTTACTCCAGCCTGGTAACTCACTTTTAGACACGCTGCACTTTGTCATTGTATTGCAGTTTAAATGGGCTGTCTAGAATGGATCCCAGTGCTCCAGGTAGGATGTGACAAGTGTAGGAAAGGACAGAACCATAGCCTCTCTTGTTCTGGTTCTATACTTCTATTAATGCAGCCTAAAAATCTAATTAGCTTTTTTGGCAGCATCATCACTCTGTTGGCTCACATTGACTTTACAATCAAATCAAGGTCTTTTTCACATACGCTATTGTTAAACCAGGCAGGTGTCTTCTATCCTGTGCTAGAGGAACAAACCAGCTATGTTCACTAGGACAAAGTCCCATGCAGCAATCAAAGCCAAGTAATGGAAGAATTTAGTTATAAGGAAAAGAAAAACGGTCCAGGCAAGTTGTGGATAGTTGAGAGTCATGGAGGGTGCTACTGGTTTTCTGCTCAATAATGATTTTCCTCTTCTTCCTTCCTTACAGAATCCCACCATTGTTCAGAGCAGCAATGTGCTAAGCAAAAGAATACTGGATTTCCCAGCTTCCTTTGCAGCTCAGAATGTCCGTGTAACATAGTCAGAGAGGAGTGGGTGGATATTACTGGATACAGACTATCATTGTGAATATAAAAAGCAAAGGCTCTGTAAACTGATCTTTGCCTTTAGTCTTCTTCTCATTCAGTGTGTTCCTTTCCTCCTGTCTAGAATACAGGCAAGAAGCCCAGAGCTGAAGTTGCAATGCAAGTGAATGAAAGCCCACAATAAGAATAGTAGAGATGAACGACCAGGATCTTTCTGCTGGGGTGGATCTTTGTAAGTTCAGGCTAGCTTCAACTGCATCATCCTCTGGGCTTATCCACTCAACTTACTGGAGTTTTAAGAATGCGCCATCACACCTGGCAAAAGCCAGGGTATTAAAGATGCCAGTGAGCTGCCACAGTGGCCCTAGATCAAGGAAGTTTTGTTAAATGAAGCAAACAAATCTTATTCTGTTTAAGCTCCAACTGGAGATTTGTTTATTATTTGTGGCCAAAGAAATCTCTAACTGGAACAGAGTAATAACAGAAAAGCTTCAAATGAAGAAGAAACATGACTCTTTAAATCAAAAGAAGGGACTACTTAGAACTATACATATGCAATTGGGCCTGCCAGGAGCCTTCTGAGGTGGGGCTAAGGTTCAGGGTCAGTACTTTCTGTAGATGGTGTGACCTTGGGTCTTGCTAGGATATAGGTAGGTATGAAGCTGGGGCTTGGGTATAGGATGTGAGTCAGAAGAAGTGGAGAATGAGGCAGAGGGTGAGGAAATGAGAACAAACTCAGACCAGTAGCAAAGACTGATGCTGCATTCCAAGTAGGGAGTTGGGTTTACTTTAAGCCTTCTTATCTTAGTGTAGGTGTGAGCTATAGATAGAAGAAAAATTCCTCAGACCTTGGAATAGACAATGGGATACAGTCAGAGCCCGGCAACCTTTAACTTAAGTTGTGCTTAAGCCATCTTGACACTTTTCTTAGATTCACCCATCCTTGCACACTCTTCCCTCCTGCTTTTGCCTGTGACTTTTAAACAACTGGCTTTAATAGAAGGCCTCCTGTGTATCCACACTGGTCTCCTTAAAGAGTTCCCACTTTGTCTTCTTCCTATTGTCAGCATTTTACCATGGAAACCTTTCTTTCCCTTCTCCCTCTACTCCAAGTTGCCTTCTCTCTGGTCTAGTTGGAGGCTGTGCTTCCTGAGTAATGTGTGTCCCCTCAGACAAGACTGGCCTTTAGCCCCTTGTCTCTGCTTGGGGTGCAGATGGAAAGCAAGAGCTAAGGAGAAGTCTGGCTGGAGCCTAGCAGTGGTACGGTGGACTGCAAGCTGCTCCAGTCCCCCTTTGCACCTTGGCTTCTTTGTTCTAGCAGAGGCCAAGGCTTTCCCCACCCCCATTTCACTTTCCAGTGTCATCTGGAGTGAGAATGAGATCCTCCTCTGGCTACTAGCGTGCTACCATTTCTCCTTTGTGTATGCCAGGTGCTGTGTGGGCAAGTCATTGTGATATTGGACTCCTGTGATAAATGGGCCTCTCTGAGACACATTTCGCCTTAAAGAGGGAGTCTTGCCTGAATGACTTCTCGCAGAATGCTCCAGAGGTACTCGGAGATGATAGCCTAGGCCAGGCAGGCAGCTCTTTCCAATGGTGAGAAAGAGTATCAATCATCGCGGGCCAGCCAATCAGCTTTAAACCAGGAATACTGGCCTTCTTTGTTAAACACAACTCGGAAATCTTTCAAAGACTAAACAAAGAATGGCTCTCCAAAGACTCCCTAGGTGGCCAGGAGGAGGCCTGTTAGTGTAGCTAATGGAGCTCTCTAGCTTCACCTTCCTCCCTCACAGAACCGGCTCCATTCCTCACACCTATGTCAGTCCTAGATCCTTTCAATTATACCTCTTTCATTTTCCTCCTATATGCATTTCTTCTCCCACCTCAGCTGATAGTACCTTTGTCCAACCCTCAATGCTTCTCCCTTGGACTCCCAAACAGTCCCCCAACCCATCTCCCTGCCTCCAGTCTTGCCACCTCCAATGCAGTCTTCATGCCTTAGCCAAATCAATCCTTTGGAAATCCAAACCTGGCCATCTCTTCTCAAGAATCTTCCAATCTCTTCTATGGATTCAGGGACCCACGGTTGGGATAAAGTCCAGGGGCCCCACGATTAAGTTCCTGCCAAATGCTCAGCTTCCATTTTGGCACTGTTCCCACTTTACACCTAGCCACAGCAAACTACATCATAGGTTTCTAAACATGCCTTTCCTGTCTTTGCTTCTACACCCTTACACATGACTTCCCTTCTCCTGAGATACCCTTCGTTCACACTTCCTCTACTTTCTGTTTAGCCAAGACCCGCTTATCCCATACCACTTCGACTAACCTCTTTCCGTCCCAAGACACACATTGTACTTGTGTCTCTATCACTGGCACCCAGTATAGCGCATGGAATTTGATACATTTTCAAGCAGATATTTTCCACCTGACCTGGCTACGGGCAAAATTATCTCTGAGGAAATTTTCAGAGTTGACTAATCCATCTCTACAGAAGGGAGACCTCTCATTGATACCATTGTTTTGTATTGGGCTACAATTCCTTCCTATGATATGTCTGCTTCCCCAATTCAACTCTAAGAACTCCATAGCAAGGCTATGTCTGGACAATTGCAAAACCCTATGCAGGTACAGGGAGTGCTTAAATATAATGAATGACTAGGCCTCCTGAACGTCTCACCGTTCCCCCCCCTTTTGATATAGCTTGCTTTTCCTTGCCTCTAAAGTCTAAACTATTACACTTAGAAGCATATATGTCTACTTTCTACCCCTGAAAATTTTTTCTCCTCTTTCTTTTATCTGGAATCTCCTCACTCACCCACTCAATTCTGCTATTTCTTTAGTAACCAGCTACACCCCCCCACTCAGATTTCCAAGCATCCTTTGCAATTTAGCACTGAGTAGTGCTAACAGTCCTCACCCATCTCATTTAGCCCTTGGTATTCCCTCATGTTGTCAAGATGAAAACATAGAACAGATTCTTTCCGGGTGTAAAGCCTAGTCAGTTTAGAAGTGTTACTTGAACCTATAATCCTCTACCCATGAATTCCACTAGCCAGTATATAATTCTCATTTCCTTATTCGGAGAGTTGTTGTTTCCTTTAAGACAGGTCTGTGTCTTCTACTCCTTCATCTTTCTAAGGCCTTCCTGGCTCTGGAGAGAAGTCTAGGGTCAGACTCCCTGGGTTTCTGTCAGGATGTACTGGTTATCGGAGGTGGTTTAAAGACACTGAATTTCAGCTTCCCCGCATGCAAATGAAGACAACGCTAACATCTATCTCATAAGATCAGAAGACTAAAGCAAATTAAAGCGCCAAGTGCAGTATCTAGCCAGTTCTATGTGTGCTCAATAAAGGTTCATTTTCCATTGTTATGATTAGCAACAAATCCCTGGGAGAGTAGTCTGTTCAAAACTACTACAGAAGAGTTGCAGGAGAAAGAGGGAAAGCAAAAAGGATGTATACCACAGGAGCAATCTGAGATGTTTGTGGAGTCCAAACAAGGTTAGTAGCGCGGCAGGACATTTGTATGTCCGAGTTCCTAGAGCCATGTGACTCTAAGAGCCCCGAGCGCATGGTTCCACCCGGCACAGCTTCCCTAACTCTGGCGCTCAGCTATTCTCAGCAGCCTGTAGGGGGAGCCAGGAAGCTAGGACGGGTTTTTGGGGGGAGGCTGCTGGAAATCTTCCTAAGGGCAAAAACGACACCCCACCACTACTACCGGTCTTAGTGTACTGCCTTGCCTCCTTCAGGACGCACTCCTAGCTCAGTCCCCTTCTACAGCTAAACTGGGAGCTGTCCTTCAGCACCAGGGGCAGCCTTGGCCTCAGGCAGGACAGTGAGAGCGTTAGCGGAGTTAGGGACTCCGGACCCGTCTTATCCGCAACCGGCTTTAGTGTCCCCTAGTCCTGAGGACCAGGGCGAGGCTACCCAGAGAGGTAGCAAGAACCTAAAGAGATGCCCCCTGCTTCTTAGAATCACCCTCAGAAGTCCCTTAGCCCTCGGGGGGGGGGGGCAGCGAGGGGCGGTCCTGGGGAGGGAGGCGAGCGGTCGCTTGGTGGGGGAGGGGGAGCGCCAGGCCTGGGACTCTGCGTGCGGCGTGTGCACACGGGGAGCGGTCGGGTGAACGGAGGCGCCGAAGTGAATGGAGTTGGGGGTGGACTGGAAACATCCCCAAACAGCACAGGCTGCGGCCGGCGGGGGCTGGGGTTGGGGAGGGGGGAGTCCTGAGGCGCAGGCGCAGTCGGGGCCCCAGTCCCGCTCCCTCCTCCTCCTGGTGCCTCTTTCTCCGCCCTGCTCCCCCCCAAACACACTCGCACACGGGCTCTCAAGGTGTTCTCCGCACAGCGGAAGATGGCGACAGACTGAGGGGGCATGGCCAGCGGGAGCCACGGGGCCATGCCTTTGGGCGGCCGCCACAGCGGGGCGAAGCAGAGGCGGAAGCGAGAGGCGCACTAAGTAAAGCCGGGCGTCCGCGTCCGGCGTCTGTGGCGCTGCGGGGAGCCAGGTGGCCCGCCCGAGCCGGAACTCCGGGAGCCGCGGGTGCGGAGCCAGAGCGGAGCCGGCCCGGGACCGGCCCCGGCGGACTGCCAGAGCGCGAGGGAAGCCCGAAGGACCGGCGGCGGACCAGCCGACCGGCCTAGGAGGGCACGAGCGAGGCGGGGAGCTGCACGGAGCGGGCAGCGGGCAGCGGGCAGACGGGCGGGAGAGGAGCGGCGCGGGCGAGGGGAGCGGAGCGGAGCGCGGCGGGGCCCGCACGGCGGCGCTGAGGGGCGCAGAGCCGCGCCGAGCCGAGACGGACGGCCGGAGCAGAGTGCGAGCCGGGGGACCGGGGGCACGGAGTGAAGTGGCGCGGAGCCCGGGGCAGCGGAGAGGCCCGACACTATGAGGAGTGCGGCGGCGCCGCCGCCGCAGCCGCCACCGCCCCAGTGCCCCGCACCGCCCCCCGCCGGGACGCCGGGCTGCGCCTAGCGGGCCGGGCGGCGGCGCCCCGGCTGCCAGCAGGGGAGCGCGGGAGGGGCGCGGGGACGGCCCGAGAGCGCCCGGCCACAACGGCCTGAGCGGGGGCCCCGGGCCGGCCGGCCTGCCTAGCCATGCGGCCCCCGAGGTAGAGCCTGGACGGCGCTGAGGAGCGCGGTGCGGTGCGCAGCCCGCCCTCCGGAGACGGCCGTCCGGCCTCGCGCCTGCCTACTCCCTCCAGCCCGGACCCCCCTGAAATATGTTCAGGGGCGCTTGGATGTGGCCCGGGAAAGACGCCGCCGCGCTGACTATCTGCTGCTGCTGCTGCTGCTGGGCTCCCAGGCAGAGCGACAAACCTTGCGCCGATTCGGAGCGGGCGCAGCGATGGCGACTGTCCCTGGCGTCCCTGCTCTTCTTCACCGTGCTGCTCGCTGACCATCTGTGGCTGTGCGCGGGGGCCCGGCCCCGGGCCAGGGAGCTGAGCAGCGCCATGCGGCCGCCCTGGGGGGCCGGCCGCGAGCGGCAGCCGGTACCTCCTCGCGCGGTGCTGCCGCTGCCGCCGCCGTCGCCTGGCGAGCCCAGCGCGTCCTCGGGCACCTGCGGCCCGCGATACAGCAACCTGACCAAAGCCGCCCCTGCAGCCGGCTCCGGGCCGGTCTGCAAAGGCGTCCCAGAGCCCACCGGGCTGGACGCAGCTTGCACCAAATTGGAATCTTTGCAGAGACTTTTCGAACCGACCACCCCGGCTCCCCCTCTGCGCCCCCCTGACTCCCCTTCCCGTGCCCCGGAGTTCCCCTCCGCCAAAAAAAACTTGCTCAAAGGCCACTTTCGGAACTTCACTCTCTCCTTTTGCGACACCTACACAGTCTGGGACTTGCTGCTTGGCATGGACCGCCCGGACAGCCTGGACTGCAGTTTGGACACCCTGCTGGGGGATCTACTGGCCGTAGTGGCCAGCCCGGGCTCTGGGACCTGGGAGGCATGTAGCAATTGCATAGAGGCATACCAGCGACTGGATCGACATGCTCAGGAAAAATATGACGAGTTCGACCTCGTGCTGCATAAATACTTACAGGCAGAAGAGTACTCTATCCGGTCCTGCACGAAAGGCTGCAAGGTAGGGATTGGTGACCTACGCCACAATAGCTGCCTGGCCAGAGGTAGTTTCTGTGTCAGTGGGACCAGGAAAAAATAAAGGTCTCCTTCTCCACCACCCCCCTCCTCGTAAGGCTCCCACCATTCCCAGTGTAGTACTGTGTCACCCTGAACCCCTCCCTAGAGAGGGAGCTACAGAGAGATTCAGGTCAACTTCTGTGAGTTTCAGGTTCGAACATTTTAAGGCTGGAGCCTCCTGGTACTCTGCTTCCCGCATGAGGGGGAAGAGGGGCCCTTGGATGGCAAAGTGGTAGCAGGAGGAGAGTCTGTGTTCCCCAGTCTCCTGGTTGGCTCTGAACCTCACTCCTGGACTAGAATTAGTCCTGGGACTGGCTGTGGCAGGATTAGTGGGTGTTCAAAAGGCAGGAGGGAGAATATTTGACTACCTAATCCTCACCCTTTGGTTCCTGCCAATTGATGAAAGGCCAGGCCACGCCTGGTGACAGGGTACACCGACCACACTGTTGACCTTATATGACCTGAGATTGCTGGCCAGATCCTAAGTAGGGGAGTCCAGGGATGCCTGTCTTCTCTTAAGAACCTGTAGGCTTCAGTCTTCTGAGGAAAGAAGGCTGGGGAAGCAGGGCTTATCAGCTCTTGGAAGGGCCATGGAAGGTTGGTGCATTACAAAACTCGCAGTGCTCCAGGGTGATGACAGGAAAACCTGGCTTTCTGGCTGCTAGGGATGGGCATCTACAGAAAATTAGAGAGTAAGTAACTGTAAAAGGGACCTTCCTAGGAAAGAATTGAGTGTTGAGAAATTTCTTGACCCTCAGTAAGGTTGCTCTGTATAATAATGGGTAGGTGGGGCTATACACATTGGGGCCTGAATTTACTTACCTGTTTTTTTCCTGCCTGGCTAGTTGGCCTGCTTTGGGGAAAAGAAAGAACAGCAAGGTCAAAAGGTCAAGTGACAATGAGACCAGGTAGATCTCACCCTTTCTGGAGCTGGGGGCCATAGGCTGGGGAGTGAGGCAGGTTACCTCCTGGTGTAGAACATCTCCCTTCAAGGCTTTGAGACGGGTGACAAGTGCCTCTTTCCAGCAAGCCTTGCTCCCATGGACTTGTGCAAGATTCTGCTGTTGTCTATGCCCCCCCTTGGGAATTTGGGGTGGAGGACTGGGGAGGCTAGGAGTAGCTCGTCCACCCTGACTTCACTTTCTCCTTCTCCCTTTTCCTATTCTCGTAACCTAGCAGTCTCCTCCCGCCTCACTCAGCCTCAGCTGACTCACTGCTTCACTCACACTACCAAATGAGATATTCCACTTCTTAAAGGTGTACAGACAGGGAGACAAACACATCCAGCCATGCACCACTAGTGAGACTCTGGACGAAGTCCTACAGAGGGAAACTGAGAGGTTGTCACTTTCATAAACAGTGCTGGGGAAGCAGGCGCCATGTCACATGCATCTCCCTGTGGTGTCAGAGACATGCAATCACATGAAGAAAGACACATTTTGTCATACAGAGGTAGAGATACATACTCTAATTGCCTGTCAAGGATGTGTGTCCTCAGTGAGAGCCGAGGGCTCCTAGCAGACAGAATAAAGGCTATCTACATTCTATGGTCCCCTCTCTAAGCCCATGGCCACAACTGTTCTTTTGTCAGTCTCCAGAATGAGTGAAAACCATGGCACAACTTTTCTATGGGGGGGGGGGTGTTCCTCCATGTTACAGTCGGATCCAGGTTCCTTCCGACCCCACACTAAATCTCTCACATTGAGGTTCTCTCGGCTTCTGGAGGGCTTATCTCATCTGTTGAGGGCTTGTTAGCAGTTTGCTCTCAGGCATGTTTTCTTTGCCTCCTCTAAGCTTTCATTTCCTCATTTGTAAAACAGGAAAAAATATCCTTTCCCTGCCCAAGTCCTGAGTGTTTTGTGAGATGGAAGTGGGGATGCATGAGGAGGAGTGTTTTGTGGTAGGAATTTTACACCTGGCATAAATTAATACTTAGGGGTTTCAGTCGTTTGTGTATGGTATGAGAGCACAACTGTCTAGATTGCCTCCATTTTACAGATAAGGGAACTGAGATACATCCGGGTAATACCATTTGCCCTCAGCAAATGAGCAGGAATTCCAGTACTCCAGCTCAGTCTCATGCTGAACCTCCTCTCAAGTTCCCCAGGCCCTTTCTCCTGTCTCCTTGTCTCTCTCCAGCAGTAAGTGGGCTCTCCTGCTCTTACTGTTTAATGCCTGCAGACAAGCTGTGCCACTTCCTCAGTCTCTTCCTGTGGTTTCTACCTCTTCCAGAGCTTTCTCCTTCAACTGAAGCCCAAAGCTCAATTTTCCCTAAGTCTTTAATCCAGTTTTCTGATGCCATGAAAGAGACAGGCAGTCTCCTCATTCATTTACCCCACCTTGTCACAGCCCTTATTTACCCACACTAAGCCCCCTCCCCCTGAGCTCAGAGCTCCCCTGTCTGGCCCCTTCCCCAAGCAGGATCCTGTGGAGATAATAATACCCCACACCAGAATCCTCGTAAGTGAGACCCTGAAGTCCTATGCTAAGATGAGGAGGTTTTCTGTCTGTAAATCAACTCTGGAACTGGGTTCTAGAGTTAGGTGACCCCCAATCCCAGGGTCTTTGTTCAGCGTACCTCCATCAGATCCTTCTGGTGTGGCCCTAGGAACCCTGATCTCTGCCTCTGAGATGTCTGCCCCTGTTTTGGGCCACACAGGGCCCCAGGAATCATACCTGTCCTCACTGCTGCCTGTGACACCTCCCAATTTAGTACCAGCTGCAACATTTTCTTAATGTGCGACTGACTTCCTCTCGCATAGCAGAGAGATGTAGCTAACTCGGGCCAATGCCCATCCCCATGCTGGCCTCTCCTAGGTCCAAGGGCCACACCCCATCCTTCACTTAATTCCCTGTGACCACCTCCCCCCAACTCACTCACTCACTCTCTCTCTCTCTCTCTCTCTCTCTCTCTCTCTCTCTCTCTCTCCCTCAGCTGTGCCCAGAGTTACCAGACAAATAATTCCCCTCCCAGATTTCATCATCCTAATCTCGCCATGCCCCTGCCTGCTGATAGCTGCTTCTCCCACCTCTGCCTCTCTCTTCCTCTCAATTCAGAACACTCAGGAGGAGTGAGGAGAATGAGAACACGGGAGCAAACTCTGGCTTCTTTTCTCACTGCTATACCTCTAAGGCCGAGAGGCCCATGAGGAGGGACGTTGTCAGCTCTCGCAGTGGCCATTCGCTGCACTAATCAGCTAGTTCAAAGAAGGATGGGATAGTGCTGATCCACTCCAGACTGTCTGGCACCCACCTGGCAGCCTGCGGGTTTGATGCAGGGACGAATCAACTGATGAGGTGGAGAAGGAGGCTGGAATCTAAATTCCCTGGAGAGAGTTCAAGGAGTTGGACTCGGAGAAGAGAAGACTCAGGAAAATATGGCCTCAGATTTCACACCTCAAAAGGGTTGTCCTTGTATAAAACATGTATGCCTTGATTGGCTCCAAGGGACTTCATAGAAAGTCCTACATTCTAACCTAAAATTGTTTACTTCATACCAGTGTGACCTTGAACTGTATGAACTCCAAGCCTACGGGCCTCACTTTTTTCATCCATCAAATGGGGCTCGTTCATCAGAAGAAAAAAAAGCCCTATGAATTCAGTATTAATGAGAAGTCTGTACAGCATCAAGGCTTAGCAAACTCAGAGATCCTCTCTCCAGCTTTTCTTTGCAAAGAAGGAACAGACTGCTTCAGAGCGTCTGTCCCCAGGAAGTATCTGGCCTAACACAAGTGGACTGCTGGGTGAAAATGCCACGCAGATGAGTCTAGGACTGTATTGGCATGGAGGAAGGGACTGCGGCAGGTGACCTCAGGGGTCTACTTGAGTTCTTCAGCAGGAGCATTGGATGTGAGAGGCTAGGGAAGGAGGTTTGGCCTCAATGCCCTCACGCAGGGAGAGAGTGGGGGCTGCCAGAGGCAGTACCTCGCCTTCTGCCCATACCTACTGGGGCCCTGCTCTCCCTCTACTCCGGCTGGTAGCTGTTTCTGCCTCACTGCCTTCTCTCCTCCCACCTGCCACAGCTTTCCTGCCACACAGGACTCTCATGCTAACACTGGAGATAAGAGCCATGGGCTTTAAGAGTCCCATGTTGAACAGTAGTTCCTGTTGTCACTCAGATGTTCTCTCTGGTTCAGAAGTCTTAAAGCTAGAAAAGGTGCTCCGGTCCCTGTTTGGAGGCAGAGGAAGAGGAAAGCTGGCAGCAAGCGGCTTCCTGGGAATCATAGCAAAACTGGCCCTGGGGGTGGGGGCGGCGCCAGGTCCATAGCAGTTCATGTCCTCACCACTAAGGACTGTATGCATGCTGTTCTAGGAAAGGTCAGTGCGCCAGAATCCAAGAGTAGGCACAAAGAAGAGGCAATGCTTACAGCTTGGACAAGGATGCATGAATTAAAGCTGGGAGGGACCAAGCAGTCAGCTGCTGAAGTATACCTCTCTAGATCCTTACCCACTCCCACACCTCCAGCTCCCATGTTCCTCCTCCATTGTAGCTCACACCCACATTCCCATCCATATTTCAATGAACACCAACTAGACAGTGTTTTATCACCCTAGACCCTTCCCAAAGCACATCCCACACCTCCCTCTCTAACCCTCATTTATGTATTTACACACCTCTGCTCCTCCCAACACTGACTTCTGACCTTCCTGGCATGACTACTTCCTGTCCCACTTTGCTTCTCTCCAACAGCTGAATGTTCCCATGCCACTCTCCCATCTACCTCCAACTTCCCAGCCCTCCTGACCTTTATTGCAGACCTCACCCCTTCTCTGCCTTGCTTGCCTCACCTCCTTGGTACCATACTCTTTGCCCTTGACACCTCCATGCCCCCTCACAGGATACTCACTTCATGCCTTGTTTTTCTTTCATGTTTTGATCTTCTCTTCTTTTACCCCTTTCCCCCTCTCCCCTCCTCTCTTTCTATGATCTTTCTTCCCCCTTTTCTACCTTTCTTCCAGTCCACTCAGGGTAGATATATGCATGAGTGCACACACACACACTCATATACATAGACACACAGACATACATCTCCTAGTCTTCAGGGCTACTTCCCATCCTTCCCACAAGACGGTGGCCTGACTACTATAGTCACCATAGCAACAGGAACCTCCAGGAAGGATGTATTGGTATCTCCTGAAGATAGGGTTGAGGGAGTGAAGAGAGAGGAAAGGAGCCCAGCAATCCCCCACCCAATATTGTTCTGACTGGAAGTGTCTGCTGAACATGGTAGAGGTGGTGGTGAGGAAAGATAAGAAGTGGGTGGGGCCAAGATCAAGAGAAAGCCAATGATCTATGGGTACATCAAAAGGCTGGGAGTGTACTCCCAAGCTGTGTGAATGTGTGCAGGTGCCTTCTGCAGACAATAGTACCTCGGGGAAAGAGTACACACACCTACTCTTCTCTGTGTGGTTGGGGATGTAGGCACCACCTAAGACTCAGGGGTCAGGGGTTGTCTTTGTAAAACTTCTCTCAAGGCAGTTCTTTTGTGATAACTATGCTCCAATACTGTTTACCTGTGGTGTGTGTCTGCAGATTAGAACTAGCCTGACCCTCTGCTCCTCCAAGTCCTGTGACATTCCAGCTGCAGGTATGTTTTGTGTGCTAGGAGCCACCTCTCCTTCTGGGGACTATGTACAATCTGGGGGCCCACAAACACAGTTCTCCAACAATGGTCAGGTAGGAATCCGGAAATGGCAATGTCTTAATTCCTATGGTTACAGGTGTACAGGTCAGAATCTATGTGAGGAATGACAAACCAGTCTTTTGTCCATGGGCATGAGAGAAAGAGAGAGAGAGAGAGAGAGAGAGAGAGAGAGAGAGAGAGAGAAGAGAGAGAAGAGAGAGAAGAGAAACCTGAATGTATGAGACCCTGAATCAGGTAGGGTTTTAGAGGGGAGCAAGAGCACCAAGTGGGCTAGGCTTAGGGGAGGGTGAGAATGAGTTACTACAGAAGGAGAAGGTTGACACAGCCAAAGCTCTTGCTCAAATGGATTCTGGAAATGGGATCTGGAATCTGAGCCACAAGTTTCTGGGCCAAAAGACAAGTCCAGCTGGCTCTAAAGAAGAAAGGGATAAGAAAAGGAAGGCAAAAAAATAAAATAAAGTACAAGCTTTTGAGTATCTAGAAGGTGTGTCTATGTTGGGGGTTATATACCTCCATAAACTCAGTCTTGTCAATGATCCTAGCAGGAGAGTACCACTTTACAAATGTAACAGTTGAGGTTCAGTGAGAGGAAATGACTTCTCTAAGTTACATAGGACAGGGAGCTGGCATGCAGACATGCCTTTGTTCTTTCTCCAGTGCACAGATGTATAGAAGATGTTAATATTCTCTGCCAGATGCTGGAGGCAATGCCCTGGTGGCTATGAATAGACTGGTGAGAAGTTAGGCTGGCTAGAGGAGAGGCTCAGTAGAGCCTATTGGAAACTTAGGGAAACCTCTGGAGTAGCTTAGATTCAGGGAGGACTCACTGGCATCCTCTGTGTTCAAGATACACGTTTCTTGTCCTTGAGATCCAGTGATAGATTTTCCCCTCCCTTGGCAGTCATTAACTGCTTATAGTTCTTCATGATAGGTTATCCAATCCCAAGAGCTCAGCCTTAAACACATAAACATATCAACAACATTAAATGAACTTAGCAGATTTCTTTATGCATATGTACGTATGTGTGTGACAATGATAATTAAAAAAGTCATGAATTTGAGCAGGAATAAAGGGTGACATGGGAGGAGTTATAGAGGGAAAGGGTGGAGTAGAAGTGATGTAAATATAGAATGTAGCAAATTCTCAAAATATTAAATTAAAATTTGATTTTAAAAAAGATGAAGTGAGGCCGGGCGTGGTGACGCACACCTTTGATCCCAGCACTTGGGAGGCAGAGGCAGGTGGATTTCTGAGTTTGAGGCCAGCCTGGTCTACAGAGTGAGTTCCAGGACAGCCAGGACTGCATAGAGAAACCCTGTCTTGAAAAAAGAAAAGAAAAGAAAAGAAGAAAAAAGAAAAGAAAAGAAAAGAAAAGAAAAGAAAAGAAAAGAAAAGAAAAGAAAAGGCAAGACAAGACCCAGTGACAATCACTGAGGTACCCTCTTGGGACAGAGACAGGAAGATGGAAGTAAGAGGCTTGCTCCTTCCTTTTCTGCAGGCTTAGAAGAGTTGAGTCCCACTTGTCTTGAGAAGGGGTATTATGTTCTTCTCAACTCCCATATATGAAGGTATCAGCCAGGTGTGCCCTATACGGGCCTATTGCCTGCCTGAGCTCCAACCCACCCACAGCACACACTGGTAGCTGGTAGAGCCAAAAGGAAAAACAAATGCAGTGAGATCTTGTTGTGTAAAAGTCAGATAAGGCCTGGCCTAGAATTGGGATGTCCAGTTCCTATGCTAGGATTTTGTTGAGTCCCGAGTCTTAGATGCCTGGTCTTCTCCTTAGAAACAGAAAGGAAGAGGCAGCTTATAATGTTCTGTCTGAGAGAAGGGCTTGTCGGAGGTGTGAATGGTACCTGTGTTTTCCTGTCTTACTTGGTTTGAATCAGACAGCATGTCTACCCAGCTTATTTGTGAAAGATGAAGTATATCTGTTCAGTCAGTGTTCAAATTCATTCTTCAAAAATGCTATAGGTTCAAAATCTTTTTAAAAATATTTTCCTTGATTATTAAAAAATGTGGCCTTTGAGAACTTTTGGAAACTAGAAATGTGTTAGAGAAAAGGGTACTAGAGGCATTTGGGTTCTTTTCATTGTCATGAAGTATACAGAACTGACATTTGAAGTGTATAATTCAGAGGCATTGGGTACTGTACTGGCTGGTTTTGTGTGTCAACTTGATACAGCTGGAGTTATCACAGAGAAAGGAGC
>NC_034613.1:85955229-85963493 GCF_900095145.1 Mus pahari
CAAGCCAGTAAGGAACATCCCTCCATGGCCTCTGCATCAGCTCCTGCTTCCTGACCTGCTTGAGTTCCAGTCCTGACTTCCTTTGGTGATGAACAGCAGTGTGGAAGTGTAAGCTGAATAAACCCTTTCCTCCCCAACTTGCTTCTTGGTCATGATATTTGTGCAGGAAGAGAAACCATGACTAAGACAGTCACATTTTCATTTCACTACTATTTCTAAAACATTTTCATCCTCCCAAAGAGAAATTTTCTACCTGTTAAACAGTAATTCCCCATTTCCTCTTCACTCTTTCCCCTGGCAACCAGCAATCTACTTTATATCTCTTTTAACTTGATTGTTCTATATAACACAAGGAAGTGGAGTTAGATATTATTTGTCGTTTTGTGTGACTTATTATATTTTATATACTATATATATGCTTTACATATAAATTATATATAAACATATATGATGCTTTTAAGTTTCATTCAAGTTTTAACATTTTTAGTAATTCATTTCTTCTTGTGGATGAATAATATTCCATTATGTGCATATGCTACATTTTGTTTATCCATTAATTTCTTAGTAGATATTTGAACTATTCTACCTTTCGGCTATTGTGAAGAATGTTGCTATAAACCCTGTTCTACCAATATTTGTTTGAGTACTTGTTTTCACTTCTTCTGAGTATAATTAGGAAATGAATTACTTGGTTATATGATAATTCCATGCTGGAATATTATGAGCTTGTTTGTTTTAGACAGGGTCTTGCTATGTAGCCTAGACTATCATTGAACTCAAGCTCCACCTACCTCAGCCTCAAGTGCTGATATCACAGGCGTTCACCATTGTGTCCAGCTTATGCTTAACTTTCTGAGTAATTGCCTCTCAATTCTCTATAACAGCTGTGCCATTTTACATTCCATTCTTAAATTTTGCATTCTGAACCATTTTCCATACATACCAGCAGTGAACTGAGTGAGGTTCCAAATCTCCACATCTTTGTTAACACTTGTTATTTTCTGGGTTCTTTTGATGATAATACCCGTGTTGATGCAACCACATGGTTCCCTAATGATTTATTATAGGTCTTTTTAAATTGCTTGTACTCTGAGTACCTTTCCATGTACTTAAAAATTCATAAGCTCCATCCTTTATGACATTCTATCACAAGTTACATAATTGATTTAACGGGCCATGTACTGTTAGATATTTAGATGACTGAACTTTTTACTATTAGAAATAATCCCATGGTGACTATCTTTGTTCATCAATTTATATCAGATCTATGATTTTTACTCTTAAAAGGCTATCTCAGTCATTCTTCCTTATTCCTGTACTTTGCTGAGTTTTTTGGATCACAAATGATACATACTTATTTTTCAAATCTAACTGTATAAAGACTTATAAAGAGAATGTTAATAATCCTGTTCAGTCTTTCCTAGTTCCACTGCCCTAAGGTCCTGGATGTTAACAATTTTGTGTGTATTCTCTTCCCTGTAAGCTTACACAAACATCTACACAAAATGACTCTTTCTTTGTTTTACATACAAATGGAAGCATAAACATCCATTCTGTAGAATGAAGTTTGGAGCTAGACTTACAGAATCACAGTATTAACCTTTTTAATGCTACTGGCATATATTACTAAATCTCTTTCAAATTACTAGATTATTCTAGATTATACCCACAACAAAAATGTAAGGCTAATTTACTTGAAAAATGGTCTAGCCTTAGCTTCTCATTGACATTCCTTTAGTCAGTAATTTGTTTTTGTTTTTATAAGCCACTTGCAAGGCTTGTTTGTAAATTGTTAGTTCCTGCTTTCTGTTTTTATTAATGCTTTGTTTGTTCCCCTTTCTATGGATTAATGATGTTAGCCTTTTCTGATCACATATGTGGCAGACTTGCAGAGCTTGCTGTTTAAATCTTAGAGCTGAAAGGAGAGAATGAGAAGGAAAGGTGTGATTCTAGTTGTGTCGTATTCTTTACCTTAATTCTTACACCTGCCTTGTGATGTGTATACATAATTGTCCCTGTTTTCCAGTGGACAAGACAGTCTCAGAGGAGTCAAATAGAATCATCAGCCCATAGAGTTGAAGCTGGAAATTATGTGTTGGCAGACAGCACTACTACTCCTCAGTCGGTGCTAGTGCGCATACAGATAAAGCTTTCTCCTTTTGTTTTAGAGGCATCATTTACAGAGAGGTGAAGGTAGTTTCTTTTTTTTTTTTTTTAAAGGACATAGCTTGTCTATCAGGAAAGGGTTGTCAGGGAGGTCAACAGTCTTGCCTGTGCTTTTATTACCAGCACAGGCACACCTTGGATTTTGACTGCAGGTCAGTTTGAGTTTAAGATGTTTGACCCCATCTTCATACCATCCATGCTACTTACTTAAACAGCCATCCTCTCAGCTCAGGGAAGAAAAATGTACTTGGCTCATAGTCAGTAGCAAAATAGTGGCCACAACTCCTTTCTAGTGCTATGTCCAAGTTTACACAGCTACTTATTGGCAGAGGCAGCTTTGTCTACCTATCCATCTGTTGGAGCAAAGGCTACTTGATAAAGAGCATTTGTGAGGAATGCTGCGTGGAAGGGGCAGTTATGTGGGGTATATAACATGCCACTTTTTCCTGGTCTCTGGCATTGGAGTCTTCCAGTATATGACTTCTCCAGAATCCCAGAAGCTACCAAAAGATGGGACTTGGGACATGAAAACTTATGCTTTAGGGGCATTAAAACATTTCTATTAGAATTAGCTTCTAGCCCTGCTCTAATTGTGCATTGGGTGGGGTGGGGAGTAGAGAAGGAAAGGGAATCTTTGGGGGTTTGTTTTGCTTTTTGTTCATTTGTTTATTGGTCTGCAATGCTGGAGCAGAAACTTTGGGTCTTGCATTGGCCAGGCAAGTGCTATACCATTGAACTATATCTCCAATCTGAACAGAATGCTTTGATAAGGGGATGGAAATGATCCATGTGCAGTGTCTAGTATCCAAATGTTCTTTCCCTTGTACCCACTTACAAGGCAAACTCTACTTCTGTGTGAAGTGAGATGAATAGATTGATTTTGGAAAAATCATTCTTCTCTATTCAAGCCTAGAAATCTCTTCTCAACTTGGCCTGAAATTACATCAAAAGGAAATTTGTTTGAGGAACATGGTTTGATAGTGGTGGTAAACTGAAGGGACTGTCCCCAGGGTTGTATGATTGGTATATAAAAACTTGGGCACTAAAGCTCAAGCTTTATATATTCTATATTATATACATATTATATTATATATGTTTATATATTACATCCAGGTAATACTGACTTCAGATTCTACTTTGAAATCTGTCTGCTCTGTAGAATAGTTGTGACATTCATTGTATTACCTTTTTTACATTTTAAGGTGATATGTATTTGTGTCTGTGGGGAGTTATACATGCAACAGTACACAGAGCCAACATCTGCAACTCAGTTCTCTTCTTCAACAAAGTGGATGGATCGTGGAGATGAAACTCATCTCATGAGGCTCGGAGGCAAGCATCCTTACTGCTGAGCCATCTTGTAGCATTGAATATATTCTTTAATCTCACTTGGAACCCCACCTTTTTCACCTTCGAAACTAAGAAATAGGGTCATTATGAGGCTTGAAGGATATAAAGCATCCTGATTTCTTATAATGTCTTTGTGGTAGAAGGTGCTCAAGAAATGCTAACTGCCATTATGATTATCATGGGCTATAAGCCTCGGATAAGTTATTTAAACTCTTTGGTCCTCTCTGTCCTTATCTGTAAAGATTTGTATCTCCCTTAGGGGGTGATTATGGGGAATCAATGAGTTAATAAATGTCAGGATTAAATGCTTAGAATAGAGCCTGGCATATAGTAAGCACTTAATAAATGGTAGCTATTTTCTCATCTTAATTAGATGTGTTAAGTCCAAATGATTGCTTAATACCCAATTGAAATTCTCAACACTGAGGTAGGTTGCTGAGGAGGAGGAGAAGGTAATGTTTTGAAGAGGGGGTAAAGTGTCTAGGGTGAGGGATGGAATTGGAAGCTAGAAGGCAACTGGAGATATTTTAGTAAGTGCATAAAAACCTGTTTAGGTGGGTGTGGTAGGAGGTAGTGAATGAGACAAGGACTCAAAAAAGTCCTTGATTTACATTATAGCCAAAGAATAGCAGTAGTCACCTTTGATCAGGTCTCTGTTCATCCCAGCCTGTCATCTACCTAGAGGAGGAAGGAGAGGCAGCAGAAGGGAGTTGGTTTTGGTTTTCAGTGATCTAAGTGATGACTGACTGTGGCTTTCTGTAAAAACAAAACAAAACAAAAAACAAAAAACAAAACAAAAAGCAACAACAAAAAAACTCCAGTTGTACCATGGAGAGTGTGTGTAACTCCAAAGAAGCCATAGTTGCCTGTGTCTTTCCTGTGGTGACCAGCACAACCACTGTGCAGAAAAGATCTAGAAGCTTCCCTCCTCCCATCCTAGCTTCTCTCTTTGTCTATAAGGTTGACTCCTTGTTTGCTCTTTGGTTTGTTAAGTGCACCTGGATGGAGCCTCTAGCCCAGACACTGGTGATGGATTAGCTGACCTAGGGCCTCTGGGGCAAGGTCATATGGACTGAATCTAGCAATGTTAGTCATATCAAGTCTTAGATGTTTTGTTTTGTTGTTTATTAGGTTCCTGACTGCCGATGAGTTTCTATTTATTTTTCATTTTATCAAAGTAATGCATATTCATAAATTTCAGTTAAGTTCCTATTATACATATGCACATGCATATATGTCTTCTTTCCTCATTAATTCTGATTTTGCCACCACATTATTAAATGTTATGACAATATTAGTAATACTTGATTTTTCTAGGTGCATGTACAGATATAAAAGGAGAAAAGTCCACCATACGCATACACATAAATATAAATGCTTGTCATTGAAACAGTAGTTCTATGTCTCACACTTGGGGTTTTCTTGTTTGTTTTTGGTTTTTTGCTATATTTACTTTCACATTTCTAAATGACACACCACTACGCTATTGCCTGTTTTTTTTTCTCTTTTAAATATTTATTGACTTTTTTTTAAAATCTAGTTAGAGGAAGATTTAGCTTTCTTGCTATTGGTAGCACCATAAGTGCACACACATGTTCTCTCTCTTCATATATCCAATATTGGCATATCCAAATTTCTGGTTCTAACAGTTTAACCTATATATTGTTAATTTTATAAATATTGTTTACATCTAGCAATGTTAGATTGTGTGATTAACATTTTAGTCCTTGGTCAACTTGCTTTCTGGGAGTTAACAATGTCCTCTCATTTCCCCTTTGCTTGGCTTTCTTTGAAATTTTGTGAACATCCCACCAAATTCTTCATTCACTGTAGAAGCCCATGAAGATATATTTATGACCCATTATTTTCATTTTTTTTCTTTTCTTGGGAAAGTGCTTCACATTGTTCAATTTGGGCTAGCTGCTGAAAACCTGGTTTTCTTTTTTCTTTCTTTATTTTTATTGTATATTTTCTTTATTTGCATTTCAAATGTTATTGTTATCCCCTTTCCTGGTTCCCCCTCTGAAAGACACCTTCCCCTTGTCCCCTCCCCCCTGCTCACCAACCCACCCACTCCCCCTTTCTGTCCCTGGCATTCCCCCACACTAGGGCATACAGCCTTCATAGGACAAAGGGCCTCTCATCCCATTGATGTCCTACAAGGCCATCCTCTGCTGCATATGCAGCTGGAGCCATGAGTCCCACCATGTGTGCTCTTTGGTTGGTGGTTTAATCCCTGGGAACTCTGGGGGTACTGGTTAGTTAATATTATTGTTCCTCCTAGGGGGCTGCAAACCCCTTCAGCTCCTTGTGTCCTTTCTCTAGCTCCTTCCTTGGGGATCCTATGCTCAGTCCAATGGATGGCCGTGAGCATCCACCTCTGTATTTGTAAGGCACTGGCAGAGTCTCTCAGGAGAGAGCTATTTCCTATTCCTGTCAGCAAGCACATGTTGACATCCACAACCGTGTCTGGGTTTGGACATTCTAAATGGGATGGATACCCAGGTGAGTCAGACACTAGATGGTCATTTCTTCAGTCTCTACTCCATACTTTGTCTCTATAACTCCTTCCATGGGTGTTTTGTTCCTGATTTTCAAGTACTTGGCAAACACCTTCTTGTGCATACCTCTTGTAGTCTGTATCAAGAGACCCTGTGAGCCCTGAAAAGATTGCACATCTAAGTAAGATATGATGATCTCTGTCCTCAAAGAACCTAAAGTCATCGGGGTATTCAATTTGTGCAGAGGTCTTTGGAAAGCTTGAACTCAATCCTGGGACTTTGAATCAGGCCACCTCTTTGGTCCTACACTTGAGGTAAGCGTCCCCCTTATTTCAGGCTACATTAACAGAAACAGTTCTAAGACAGGAGGGATGAAGTTCTACTTCATTTTGTGTCAATAAACTCATATTTGGGGACTCTGTTCAGTTGCGCAAAACAAAACAGAGGCTTTTTTGACTTTGAACAACAGAGAACTAAAAACTACATCCATTGAAATAGGCAGAAAACCTAGGGATGTTTGACTTCTTGGAAGCTCTGTGTACACATACTTAGCTCTACCTTTCTTGGCTTGCATTCCCTTTTCAAATTACTAGTCTTGTTTCTTTCCCTGCTGCTCCACTGAAACTGATCTCACGGTGAGAAGACTGTGTCTTAATTACCCAAGCCAATGTGTTCTCAACTACATAAATCCTTATCTGCTGACTGCACCCCCTCCCAATCTTTGACATTCTCTTCTCTCTTAGTTTACAGACTGCCATTCTCTTCCTTTTTCTCCTCTAATTGCTCTAGAGGCTTGTCACAAGGCCTGGTGCATGCTAGGCAAATGTTCTACCTCTGAGCTACACTCCTAGCTCTTCTCCCATTTTTTTTTTTTTTTTGGTTTTTTCAAGACAGGGTTTCTCTGTATAGCCCTGGCTGTCCTGGAACTCACTCTGTAGACCAGGCTGACCTCGAACTCAGAAATCTGCCTGTCTCTGCCTCCCAAGTGCTCGGATTAAAGGCGTGTGCCACCACCACCGGGCTTCTCCCATTTCTTGAACCACTCATCCATCCATCTTCATCTCATTTCTTTCCTCCACCTGCACTTCAATTCAGTTAGTATTGTCTCGGGAATCTACTGTTGAGCCCTTTGTCTCATCCCCTGGCTTCTATATTGCTTTATCACCTAGAGTGAGCTAGGTTACACTGTCATAAAAAGTAACCACAAAATATCAGAGGCTTAACACAACAGATGATTATATCTTGCCATGATTCATATCCAAGACAGGTCCTCATGGATAAGACATCTCTTCAGAATGATCACTATATAGGGAAGAGAGGTCGTCGATCTCAACTTTGCTTTCGCAGTTAGAAGCAGAAGAAAGAATATCGCAAAACATGTCAGCCCTTAAAGTTTCTCCTCAGAAGTAAACTGTATCACTTCAAGTCGTGTCGATGACCATGCCTAACTTTAAAGAGGAAAAGATAGTCCCATTCTGTTCCTAATAACTAGATCCTTACCTCCCCATGACTTGGAGACCTTTATCTTTTTATTGTGTTTTTAGTTGATTTTTTTGAGACAGAGTCTTACGTAGCCCAGATTTTTCTTAAATTTGTCACATAGACAAGCTTGAACTTGCAGCAATTCCCCCCTTGTTCTGCCTCCTAACTAAGTGCTAGGATCATTGGCATGTTCTACCATATCAGGTTCAGATCCTCCTTTAGAGCTGAGGCCATTAGTCCATCTGCATCCTTGACATTTCCATCTAGCACATCCACATAGACCTCGAAGTCAACATGACCCCAGTTGAATTTGTCTTTTTCCTCAGACACACTCTTCCCCATATTTCTTACTTTAATAAATGACACTAGCTAGAGCTAGTGGCATACGACTTGGAACCTAGAAGTTAGGAAATAGAGGGAAGAGGATCAAAGGACTTCAAGGCCAACCTTGGCTACATAGTGAGTTTGAGGGCAGCCTAGTCTACATGAGGGCAGCCTGGTTTTCATGAGACCCTGTCTCAAAATAACAACAACAACAACACATTAAAAATAATATGAAATTGGTATTCATCTTATAATACAAGCTAGAAGTCTAGAAGCTATCCTAGACCCCTCTGTTCTGTTTTCCACCTCTTTATGTAATCCTGTTGGCTTCCCTCATTAACACCTCACATCCACTCCTTCCTCTCGTTTTGCCCCCCTCAGTCAAGTCTCTCTCTCTCTCTCTCTCTCTCTCTCTCTCTCTCTCTCTCTCTCTCTCTCTCT
>NC_034613.1:85964848-86000751 GCF_900095145.1 Mus pahari
AACCACTCTGGAAATCAGTCTGGTGGTTCCTCAGAAAATTGGACATAGTACTACCAGAAGATCCAGCAATACCTCTCCTGGGCATATACCCAGAAGATCTTCCAACTGGTAATAAGAACACATGCTCCACTATGTTCATAGCAGCCTTATTTATAATAGCCACAAGCTGGAACGAACCCAGATGTCTCTCAACAGAGGAATGGATACAGAAAATGTGGTACATTTACACAATGGAGTACTACTCAGCTATTAAAAACAATGACTTCATGAAATTCTTGGCCAAATGGATGTATCTGGAGGATATCATCCTGAGAGAGGTAACCCAATAACAAAAGAAGTCACTTGATATGCCCTCACTGATAAATGAATTTTAGCCCAGAACTTAGAATACCCAAGATACAATTTGCAAAGCACAAGAAAATTAAGAAGAAGGAAGACCAACGCGTGGAAACTTCATTTGTCCTTAGAATAGGGAACAAAATACCCATGGAAGGAGTTACATAGACAAAGTTTGGAGCTAAGATGAAAGGATGGACCATCCAGAGACTGNNCCACCCAGGGATCCATCCCATAATCAGCCACCAAACCAGACACTATGGCATATTCCAGCATGATTTTCCTGAAAGGACCCTGACATAGACATCTCTAAATTAGCAGTTCTGTTGAGCTCATTAAAAACTCTCTTTTGCTGTGGAAATGATACTTCTAGCCCTGCAGAGACTTGAAGTGCCAGGGTGGGTGGGATACCTAGGGGGTCCTCCATCCTCTCAGAATAGAAGGGGAGGGGGGATGGAGGAAGGTTTGTGGGAGGGAGTGACCAGAAGTGGGACAGTGAGTGGAATGTAAAGTGAATAAATAAAAAAAAAATAAACAAATTTCAAAAAGAACAGTTCTCCATTGCCTATAAGAAGAATCCTCTCCATATCTAAAGCATGATGATATGGTCATGTACTTCCTGCACCACACATGTTCCTTCATAACCTCCTGTTCACACCCTCTAATTACACTGAACTACCTACATTGTCTGAGTCCATCATTATTTCCTACTTCCAGGTTATTATGCCTGCTGATTCCTTTGCCTGAAGAGTACTTTATTCTCTCTCTATTTCACCCACCGAGCTTCTATCCACCCCCTTTTTTTTCAAGCCCTAACTTAAAATTTCCTCACATGGAAATATTTTCTGTCCTTCAGCCTTGAAAACACAGTCAATCTTTCTTCCCTTTATCCCACCATGGTGCCAAGTACATGTGACTTCACACTGAAGTTCATAATAGTTGATTCACATAGTTGTTTCCCTTGTCCAAGACATGATCTAGTCTTACTCATCCTCTGTATCTGTAGCTCCTAATGTAGAGTCAGGTACTCTGGTATTTAGAGTGTGTTCTTTGCATTTAAAAAAAATCAGTGAGGAGACTAGATTCAGAGAGGTCTACAAATTCATAACAGTTGCCCTGAGGAACAGGATTGTGAATGTAATATATGGGCCAGAAGAGCTAGTAAGATACATGAGTAAAGTCACAGAACGTCATTTATTTCAGCTTCAAAGAGGAAAGAACTTCATTAATCACTAGAGTTGTCTGAAGCTGTGGGCTACCCTATGAGAGGATGAGCTTCCTATAGCAGTGTTTACAATTAGAACCTGCATGGTGCTTTACTGTGATGTTGGGGCAGATAATCTGATAGAGTAATGACTCTCACAGTCCTTTCCATTCTGGAATAGTTATGAATTTACCTCCTCTGTTCATCTAATTTGGCATCTATCATCTAGGCTCCTTCAGAACTGTCACTGGATTATGGATACTATTTTCCTATTAGTCTACCCTTGGCCAGACTGGGCATATCTAGCCTTTGAACAGATGGTCTAGGAGGCTTGGACATATGAGGACCCTCCGGAATGAACTAGCTTCAGGCTTGCACCCATGTCTCCAGCCATCTCCTGCACCTTTCCTTCAGGCCATACCAGGCCACTTTGACTCATAACTGCTCATACTAAGAAGTAAGACAGCTGTTGCTTATAGACCCTTAAGTAGAGCCCTGTCATTTGCCCTGTAATGCCTCTAATCTGATTCTGACTTTACCAATGCCAGGAGACTATTGCTATCTGCAGAATTATATTCATATTCTGATGCTGAACTTATTCTGTTCTGATCCAACTGTTGGAGACCAGAGTAGAAAAAGAGTACTTTCTCCTGCCCAGTAGAGTATCTCACATAATTTGAGGATTGCTGACAGATGCTGGGCAAAAAGGCATCAAGTTAGTTGCCAAGGTGCCTCTCACATCTCCAACTCTGTCAATGTATTCCCTTTCTATGGACCTCAGTTTCCCTATGGGTAAAAACTGGGATTAGGTTGGTAACTTGTATACTGTGGCTTTTGTAGCTTTTGGTCTGAAGCTCACCCCACCCCTTTGCTTCCACAAGCACTGCAGCTGCAGCTCCTGGCCAGGGGTCCCATGGGTACCTTAAGAAGATAAGCAGCCATGAAGAAAGGGTCTGTAGGGAAGATTTAGATGGGGAAACAGACCCTTGGGAGAGAAGTGAGTTAGAAATCAGGAAGGAAACTGCTCGATTCCTGGTTGGAAAATAACTGAAGCTTTCACCCTGATGGAGGATTTTCCAGCTCCAAACCTAGGAGCTGCCATTGGCCCTCTCTCTAACCCTTCTGGCCCCATGTCCTGACTTTAGGGTGTGACTGAACATTTACACAGCCCTCTGTGAAGTCACACATTTCTTTCTAGAGGAATGTAGGACTGAATTGTCCTGGCCAGGGCTATAAGCCAATAAGCTAAGGATGAGACTGGCTGGGTCATTCTAATCCTCCATAAACTGACAATTGCAGAGCCCAGGAGAGGAGGGTATCCCCTTTGTCTCACCCCTTATTTGAGGGGTGTTTCTGTTGCTCAGCTGGGAGGAGGGGTGAAACAGCCTTCCTAACTTCCTTTTTGGGTTAATTGGTGTTCCCTCTAGTTATTCCCTGTTTCCTTCCCCTCCCAGTTCCCATAGCAACTGGGCTGTAGCAGCCAGAACTTGATTGAGACCTGTGGTGGCCCTACTGAGGTGGGGAAAGGAGGGCACTGGTAGTTCAAGGTTTCCCTGCCGCCTCCTAGTCACCATCGCCGCTCCCCCTCGGGGATCTAGGATGGTTCCACTGAGAGACCAGGGAATAATGGAAAGGGCTTTTCTGACAGGGCTTTAGTTCGAAGATTCTGAGACTGTCGAATAGGCTGTGTTCTTCTCAGCGCTCTTCTCTTATCCAGGCCCCTGGTGCCTCTTATCATGGCCCCTAGTTTTAGGTTTTCTGACAGGGTTTTTCAATAGGAAGACACTTGGAGCTGCAATTACGAAAGCAGGTTTCCAGTTCCTTTCTTTGCCAATATTTTATGAGGTTATACTCAGGTTCTTCTCCCCCTGTTAGGCCTCAGTTTCTCCATCTATATAATGATAAAAATTGACATTCTCAACCCTGGCTGCACGTTGAAAATTGCCTGAGGACATTTTCCAACTGCAGATGTGTGGGATTCTTCCTGCAGAGACCCTGCCGTTTTGGTCTGAGTGCCATGTGAACCAGAAAAAAAAAAACCCTCCCTAGTGGTTCTGGTATACAGCCAGAGTTAAAAATCTAAGAGTAAAAGATCTCCACCGGTCTCCAACCCTCCCTTTCCTGGGTCTAAGACATTTCCTCCCCTCCTCCAATACTCACTTCCAGCAAGCCCTCCTGGCCCCTTCTCTTTCTTTAGAAGAGTGCCCAGGCCTCCTTCCACCATGACCACACAGGTGAGGGAGGACAGGGTAAATAGGGCTTCAGAGTCTAAGGTGGGCTTATTGCCAGGTTGTAGCACTGTGACCCATACTATCACTTGAAAGAGGCCCCAGGCCACCTTAAAGCATATGGGCCAGCAGTGGCTCAGCTGGCCAGCTGTGGGGTTTAGGAATTAGATTACCTCTGAGCTCACTGTGCCTCTTCTGCTTCTATTCCCCTCATTAGCTTCTTGCCTGTTCCTGCCTCACCACCCACAGGCCTGGTGTCCTCCCCAGGCAATCTGCTCACCCACTTGTTGCCATGGTGACTCCAACTGGGGGTGTGGGGACTGAAGGGGGGTCGGCTAATTAAGGAGAAAGGCCATACTCCTACTGTCAGGCCACCCCTTCTCCCTCCTCCTCCCCCCACCCCCCTCAGATGAAGGGAGTGCCCAGACTCTATACTTTGTTACTGGTTGCAAATGCCTGTGAGGAGAGCAAGAATGTCACTGGGGACTCCTCTAGAAGCAGGAGCACGGGACTGAAAGAGCTAAGGAGACTCTCTCAGGTCCCTGTGAGCCCCAACTCTACTGATAACCACAGAGTAGAGGGCTGATTACACAGTTTGGGGAGAGAGTGACGTGGATTCTTGGTCCATGCTGCAAAAAATGGGATTTGTGGCTATGGACAGAGACACATCTTGGCACTTAAGGGCCCTTAGCTCTGGAGATTTTACTTTCTTGTCTGCCTCACTCCCGCTTCTCCTCTCCTCTGTCTAATCTTTTTGATCTTCTTTTCATAGTGCATCTTTCTCGTTTATTCTTGTCCCTGTTTATCCATCCTCATGTTTTCTTGTTTCCATCTTTTCTTACCCCCTTTCTTAATCATCCTATATACCCTTATGTTTTATTACCTCCTTCCTTATTCAGCTTCTCTTTTACTACCTATACCACTGCGGCTTCCTATTACCCCCTATGCACCTCTCTTACCACCCTCTTTTACCACCTCCAGCTTTCCTTCCCTGCCTCTTCCCTTAGCCTGTTCTTTCCCACATTTCATCTTAGTTATTTCACCTTTAGGAATTTGTATAAATAAAACTGAAGATGTGTGCATTACCCATGTGTGCAAAGATATTCAATGGAGCACTGTTATCAGGGTCACAATGCAGAAGGCACTCAAATGTCATCAACATTTAGAGTTTAGTCTCCTTTCCATGCCATCCATACGAAGCCATTCTTTTCTCTTAGTCTATGTGCACTTGCTCATCTCTACATTTTTGCCTAAACTGTTGCCTCATTAGTGCATCCTATCTATAAAAGTCCTTCCTTATGTCCAACGTTGCTGAGGTTGTTTGTTTGTTTGAGACAGGAGCTCATGTATGTTTGGCTGGCCTCAAACTCACTATGTAGACAAAGATAATTTTGAACTCTTGGTCCTTCTGTCTCCACCTCCCAAATGTGTGGATTACAAGCATATCCAGTTTTACAGTGCTAGGGATTGAATACAGGATAGAATTATAAGTGTGTGCCCCACACCTAGCTCATGGCATGCTGGGTATTGAACCTGTAGCTTCATGAATGCTATGCAAGGACTCTACTACTTGAATCACATTCATAGTACCCAAACTCAACTACTATCTCATCATTGAAATTTTTCACAGTTTACTATTAACACTAATGAACCACAATTCAGCCCTTCCTATGGAATAAATGTCATAGGTTTAAGTTAAGTATGTCTACTCATGAAACTGGAATTTTCATGAGAGAAAGGGACCTGTCTTCATATACATTCAGTCATAAGATTTTTAAGATGTCTATTGTACTGCGCACACATTTGTTAGTAGAGAAGCCCATGAGCGTATATGTAGTTCACAGTTTAGAGGAGTGGGCAGAAACTAAAGCAAGGATGCAGACAAAGGAGCATCTGCGGTGAAGAAACAGTTACGGATAATTGGGGGCTGTGTCCTCTGATGGGAGTAGGGAAAGAGACACTCACGGCAGAAGTGATATTTAATCTCAGCCCTGAAAGATGGAAAGGGCCCATTTATAACCAAGGCGGGGTGAAGACCATTCCAGGCCAGGTGGTTACATGTGCCAAGGCCCGGGGGTAGAGAGAAGTAGGACACATTCAAGAAAAAGAAAGAAAACCTCTGTTTTGTGCAGCATGATGAGCTTGAAGAGAGACAGAAAATGAGGTTGGAGAAGGATGGGCAGAGTTGTGCAGGGCTTTGAAGTCTGTGCTTAAACACCAGGCTTTTAGTCAAAATGCATCTAAGAGCTTGAAGCAAGGGAGTGATATAATTTGCTAACAGCTTGAGTCCACACTTATTCTCATGCAATAGATTAGAAAGACCAAAAGTAGAGGTGGGAAGCATCAGTCATTCAGGTGAGGGATTATGCTGGCCTTCACCAAGGGGGCATTTGACTAATGCTGGGGACATTCTTTTCATGTCATAATGTGGGAGAGGAGACATTGTTATCTAAGGTGTGGAGGCCAGGGATGCTACTCAGTATCCTACAATACACAGCACAACCCCTACGACAAAGAATTATCTGTCCCTAAGCGACTTGAGTTTTTCTGAGAAACCATAGACTCAAGGAGAGACAAGGTATGGAGCAAGGGAGCTTTCTCCCTAGACCCAGTGCTGGGTGGGAGTGGGCTAAATGAAGGAAAACAAAGGATACTAGCGAAGTGAAGCCACAAAGAATAATGCCACAAGCAGTGCATCAGTGGTGTCCAAGATATCTTTTCCATACCAGTGCTGAGCCAACAAGACAGAGCCTAGATTGGGAAGAGCTCAAAGACACATGCCTGGAAAAGCAGATTCCGGTTTTTATTAAAGATAAGCCCTCACATTTGTATTGCCCTTTAGAGTTCACAAAACATTTTCATATGTGCCATGCTATTTAATCCACACTAGTCCAATGAGTTAGAGCATGAATTATTCTCATCTCCTTCTTGAGGTAGTGCATGAATTATTCTCATCATCTAGAACTTAGAAGCACTGCACCATCAACAAAGGCAATGTCTATCAAGTTGAATGGAACTGAGATTTGCTTCATTACCTATCAGTAACCTCTGATACATCTCTTTGATACATGTGTAAAATGATAGAGTTGGATGAAATGATTGGTAAAGTTCCTTCAATTCTGACACAGGATTATTTTTGTAATTTTGACCAACAATTCTAAATCTTGGATGATGGTAGATTAGAGAACTCAAGAGTACTGGCTTTGAGATGGACGCTCTTAGGGTAACATGTAGACACCTCCGACAAGGCCTCCAAATGCTGGGGTCAAGTTGGCTTGGCTCCAGAGAGATGTAGGAAGCTCTGTTACACAAGGCACTGGCTGACGCTGTTTCCTTGCCTCCACAGGCTGTCTACAAGGCCTGGCTGTGCTCAGAATACTTCAGTGTGACCCAGCAGGAATGCCAGAACTGGGTGCCCTGCAAGCAATACTGCCTGGAGGTGCAGACCCGATGCCCCTTTATCCTCCCCGACAATGAAGAAATGGTGTATGGAGGCCTCCCTGGCTTTATCTGTACAGGTAAAGTCAGGGCACTGGGGGAGGAGGGGGGATGAAAGAGCTTAGGGGCATGGAGACAGGAAGGGCATCAAGGGAAGATAGGTCAGATCAGGAGGTCAGTGGCAAAGGAGCTGGCACTCAGGTCCACAGGTTGGGTGGGATAAGGCCAGATGGAACAGAACAAAAAGACCAGAGTGGCCATATCTACTCAGAACATGCTGAGCTATGCGTTACTCTGGAGAAACTGGTGACATCCCTGGAAGGAAGGAAGGAAGGAAGGAAGGAAGGAAGGAAGGAAGGAAGGAAGGAAGGAAGGAAGGAAGGAAGGAGAGCAGAAGATGTGAGGGCTGGTGGGGAGAGTTTCTTGAGTAGGGCTACCCGAGCCTCAGCTTTGCGCATCCCTTTTACAGCTAAGGTAGAGTGTCAACCCCCTAGAGCACCCTCCCCCAACACACCTTCCTTATCCGTTGGCAGGGTTGATGGATACTTCACCAAAGCGGCCAGAAACCAAGTGCTGTGATGTGCAGTGGGTCTCCTGTGAGTCGGAGAAGAAGAAGTTCAAGGACTCTGAGCCCCCTAAAACCCACCACCAGCAATTCCACCATTCCTATTTTCACCACTACCACCATCAGTACCACCACTACCATCCCCGCCATGAACCCCCAAGCCGAGTCAGCAACAAGCCCTCCCTGCTGCCGGTCTCTGGGGGCTCCCGCCTCAGTCCCAGCAGGATCCGGCTCTGTGTCCTTGTTCTTATACTCCTCCATACCGTAGTGTCCTTCTCCAGCAGCCAGGGTGGTGGGGGACTGGGACTGGAGACACTGCCTGCCCTAGAGGAGGGGCTGACACAGGAAGAGTGACCACAGGGGAGGACAAACCTCCACCACATACTGACATCAGCTCCAGCCCAGCTCCAGGCTGGGGGAAGGAAGCATCTCCCACAGGAGGTGTAGGATCAGGTGGGGGTGGGGAGAAATGGGGGACCAGATATTGTCCCCAATCTACCCCTGCCCTAAAAGCAGCTCCAACAAAATGGCCAGAGGGCCCCCCAAGGAGCTGGAAAACTCACCCAGGAGAAAAAGGTAGGAGCAGCAGGTGCCCCTCCCAAGCCCCACCTATGGGGCTCAGTTCTAAAGAGGGGGAGGGGCTGGAGTTGCCCACTCCTGCCAAGAGCCCTGACCCCAGGGAAGGAGGCTGCTTACCCAGCCTCAGCCCTGCAGGGAATGTTGGGGGGCACAGAGGGGAGTAGTTCTCCCCCCTCCACATTCCTTCCGTTGCCAAGATCCTTAATTCCCTCCTGCCCATATCCCTACAGGTGACGGCAGATAGTGTGGTTGCCCTCCTGCCTGCGTAAGCACCCTGAGTGTGGGGCGGGCACAGGATGAGGCACACAGTGTAACAGCTAGGAAGGTGCCCCAGTTAGGCTGCCCCCACCACCCTAGGCAATGAGGGATTGGAACTGGATATGGAATGAATGGTAGAAGAGAAGAAAGATAGGGAAGGGGAGAAGAAAGGGGAGAGGTGGCCTGAAGAGATGGCTACACTAATGATACCTGGCTTTTGGAAGGTGGGTGATTAGTCTTGAGGCAGATAGATTCAAGAGCGGCCCCCCAAATCAGAAGGAAGTGCATAAAGAGATCCCTGGGAAAGAGCTCAGGAGCCAAAACCCAGAAGGTTGAGGGCACATGGTTGGACTGCCGCTGTCTGGAGGGCCATATCTTACAGAAGGTGCACACACTCCCTAGGGCTGCTCTGCCCTGGAAATCTTGGCCTTGTGGCCACAGACCTTTCATTTCCAATCTCCACAGGGAGGAGGGACTTGAGCCCAAGTGCGTCAGGCCTGGCCTGGGTCCCTACACTCCCTCATCTTGTCCTAGCCCAGGCCTCCATGAAGGAGAACTGGTGATGTTACCCCAGAACTCTCCAGAGATGAGCCTCCCCTACCCCATCCTGTGTCCATCCCCAGCCTACCAAAGAGTATTCATCCCTTCCCATCCCTGACCTTGTGGCCTATTGTCCCACTGAGGGACAGCTAGACTCCTCCTCACCCTTTAGCAGGTCCCTTTCTCTGGCCACCCCTTGCCCTTGCTGGACAAAGTTCAGAGACTGGCAAGAGGACTCTGACTGGAGATAAAGTGCTGCTGCTAACCCTTGCCCGAGGAACTCGTTTAGTCAGGCTAAAGGGATGAGTGAGAGATGAGGCTTGGGAGCCTTTGGCCTTGCTTGCACTGACCTGCTTGAAGAAAAGGAAGGCCACATTGCCTGGGTATCTAAAAGCCAATGCAAGCTGACAAGAACAGGAGCCCGATTCTTTGTGGCCAATGGCTTTTCGAGACCAAAAGGATGCACACAGGAGGAGCAGTGTTACAGAGAAACAGGAGGGGAGGGGAAGGCAGAGCCACACCCTGCCAGCTTTGTGATGGATGGATGGATGCCCTCCCTAGCAGACAAGGGTTCCTTCATTCAAGGGCCACTGTTGGATCCCAAATCAGCTTCTTGAGCCTATGGAGCCCTTTTCTCTGCCAGTTTACTCATATCTCACAGCCTGTCCTCTGCCTGGACCCTGTGTCCTCCATCTTTTTGGCCCTCAGCACTTCGGGCCCTGGCCACATACCCCATCCCTAGAGTGCTCTTTTCAGCTGGGGAGGGTATGAGGTGCTGGATCCTTCCCAGATGTGCTTCTGTGTAAGTGAAAGGCAGGGGCGTGGGCTCCAGAGAGATCCCAGTTCTGCCTTCTGACGCCTGCATCCTCAGGAGGGGATAAAGGACTGGGAAGCAAAGGGGGACAATATGGTCCCAGGGAATGGACCCTTGGAGACTCCCATCCTCTCTTCCCCTCACCAAGTGCCCAGGAGACCCCTGGCTCAGACCAGCCCAAGGCCTTGCCCAGTGGCAGGGGAAAGGGGCACCACACTCCACCTCACAGTCATTTGACTGTCCCCATCAACCCGACCCCCTACTCCTCCACCTCCCCAGCTGCCCCTGCCCTCCGTCACAGGCAGCAGAGCTGGGCGGCTTTCTTATGCCATTTTCTACACTGTGCTTCATGAGTAGGCCTTTCTTGCACTAGTTCCTATGACTGAGTCTCCAAGCTGGTCCCCTAGTAGTCTCCCATCCCTTCCTCCTTTCCCCGGCTATGGTTCAGTTGTCTCTGCCTTCCTCTTTCCAAGCCTCCGTGTTTCAGTGAGAGTGTCTGTACATGTACTGCTTTCTGTTTTGTTGCACTGTGGGGCAGAGACATCTCTGCTCTTGTTTAACCCCTTAAAGAAATAAATGGTAAGACTTGATAAACCTCTCTTTGTGGATTTACTCTGTAGCATCCAGCTTGCTGTTCTAGGAAAAAACTCTAAGGTCCGAGGACAACAGTGGGCCAGAGGATGCCAACTAACTCAGATAAAATCTCAGGGGGAAAAAACCCATAAATTTTGTAGTACACCATTCTAGACAAGGAAATTACAAAGCCATCCACTGACAGTGGTCAAGATGGTAACTCACATAAAGGGCAAAGCTGAGGGAAAGTGCAGGCTCAACCTGGAGTGGTAAGAATGCCAGGACATATGGGAAGGCCAAAGCTCAAGTCCAAGGTTTTACTGTGGGAACGTGAGGCATGTGGCCAGACCTTCTTTTGAATGCAAGAGAAGCCAGAACTCAAGATTTTGACATGATGCCTCATAATTACTAAAAACTAATCAACCACCCTAACTCATTCCATATGGGCCACTGTACCAGACTCATCATCCCACTGCAGGAGCAAGGAATGCACAGTAGTTGCTGCTGAAGGAGCAGCAGAAGAGCCTGCGCCACCGAGCTCCTTTGCTAGGAGTGGAGAAAAGGAGAGCATGGTTAGGCTGAGCTTCCGGGTGGCTTTTCGAGGACACAAGCCCCACTCCCAGTTTCCTCCAAATGCAATGGAACATGGCACTTAGCACATGGCCTTTGAGACCAGACTGCATCTAAAAAGTCAAGTCAAGTTATTGTGAGAATAAGGTATGCACATAATCACTTGACACAATAGCTGGCAATCATTGATCATTTCCTTTTCTTTTACTCCCATCTCAAATTCTGTCATTCTCTGGATTATGTACCAAGCCCTTCTTTCTACCCTGTATCCCACTAAGCCACTCCAGGACTTCAGGACCTCGGGACTTCTGTTTGGAGTATGATAATAGCCTAACTATTGTCCAGCTAATCTATTGTCCAATTGATCTGGCCCCAGTCAATCATCCACCTAGCACAGTCCCAGGTACTATGAAGGAACCCAATACAATGGCCGTGGTTGTAGCTGGAGAGATGTCTCAGTGGTTAAGAGCACTGACCAAGAGAGGAACCTGGTTCAGTTCCCAACATCCACATGGTGACTTACAACCATCTATAGCCCTAGTTCCAGGATATCTAGCATCCTTTTCTAGCCTCTGTTGGCAACAGCATATATATATATATATGTGCAAGCATCATACAGGCTGCTCCATAAATGAGCCCTGCACCCTATCCTCTTCTGCTTTTGGCTCTCATTAGTTTCTTTTTCCTGGAATGCCTTCTCCTCCTCTCTGCCCATCTCTACCTTCCCTAGATTTCAAAATCCAGCGTAAATATCCTCTCTGCTATGATGGCTTTTGCATCCTCTCTTTTCCCCAGCAGGAAATAATCTTTCCTTGTGCTTTGGTAATGCTTTGTACTTTAATCATGGTACATAACACATTCTGTCTGTGTCCAACTTATTCATTCATTCAAAATATACCTATGGAGCAATTACAACATGTCAAGCACTGTGGTGGATGCTGGCAGTACAGCAGGATGAATGCGTTCTAGACATATAACATGACTTCTTAAACTTGACCATAACACTCTCACTGTAGCATTTACAATTAGTACTTTGGCCTCCCACATGTCCATGAAGAACAAGGCAGGCCCTCTTGGCCTTGGCTATAGGACAGAGAGATGGATTCTCTGTGTGCTACTACACAGGAAAAGTGCAAGGGTCAGGAATGAGCACCTAGAGAGTACAGAGCACAGTGGTAGTGCCAAGCAAGTAGCTCTACAAGCTTTATGCCACCCTTTGACTCTTTGGTAGGCTAGCACCACCCTGAAATTAACTCACCAAGTGTACCTGTCTACCTAGACCCAGACTCTGGCAGTCTTCTTCTGGTTGGTGCAGCTACAGCCAGCCTCCATCTCTTAGCACAGCGTGAGGTGGGGAGGGCTTCGGTGGCTTGAAGCCCTGGTCTTGCATTACAATCACCTGGAGAGTATTAGAACAGGCCCCTGCCAGCCAAAAGTCTAATCTAATTAGTGTGGGATGAGGAGGGTCCGAGTTTCAGCTTTGTTTAACAAACTCCACAAGTGGTTCTTCTGTGCAGCCAGGCCTGGCAATCACCAGTGAAGAGAAGACTGCAACTCCATGAAGTCCTTGTTATTCCAGGATAAGTGGTGCTAGAGACAGGCTTCATTGTATAATAGAGCTAGAGAAAAGGAAAGGTTTTCATTTGCTTTAACCTGGGAAATGAACATGTTGGAAATATCTTAATTTCTATTTAAAATGTGTAAATAATTGGAACTATGCAGTAATTCTTAGAATGAACAACAATAACAAAAAAAAAAGACTCAAACGTTGCAGGATAATGTAATTTTCCAGACCAAAGTGCATGAGAATACAATGTTGGCTTTTGCAGCACAGTCATTCGCAAGGCTCTGTTTGTATAAACTTCAAGAGCTTCCTCAATTATCCCAAGGACCTCTTCTAATCCTCTGAGTATTGAGTTGTTCTCTTTGAAACCTTGATCCTGTCATTACCCAGGTCAGTTTGCCAGTTGTAACTGGCCTATCTCTACCTAATCCCCAGTTAGCAAGGCTTCTGTGTGACATTAAATGACATTAGAGATGGTCTCCACTATCACTTCCATTGGCTTCGTGAAATCTTGAACCGTTTTTAAGACTTGCAATTTCACCCTGAGATTCACTTGAATTGTGTTGTAATACTATAATAATTAATGAGAGGCTAAAAAGGTTCGTAGCAGAATGGATGTGGATAAACAACAGGGGCAAGTAGGAAGATGGGATGATTTGAGATTCAAAATAGTGAACATTTTATGCTATGATAATTTTGACTGTCTACCCAACATTCATAAAGTCCTATTCCTCCTTTTGGGGTTGCTCTCTAAAACAAATGGATGGGACTAGATGTTAAATAGCTAAAGAAGAACTCAAAATAACCTAAGTGAAGGCCTTGGGTCCAGTTGTTAGCACAGAAGACACAAGGATAAGGAAAGAAAATGGCAAAAGTGCATTACAGCAACAGAGTTCTGTCCTACTGCCATTAGGTCCTGTCACATGCACTGTGGTGGTCACGCAGACATTTATTCACTTAGTACTGAATGTTCACAAGGGTAACTGCCTTGGAGCACAGGATGAGTGTCACCAGGTTACTTAAACATGACATCTGCTCTCAAGAGCTCCTGCCTTGGATAGGGACAAACCCCTAAACAGAGATGTCTCAAAATGCATGTAGATTCTGAGAATGTCTTCCATGCCCATTGGTGTCACCGAGTTCAGGCCACTAGTGACTCTTAGACCAGAGGCAAAGATGTCACACAGATGATCCATTCAAATAATGGACCTGGTATCTGAACAGAGAAGTCCCCAAACATCTCTCTCTCTCTCTCTCTCTCTCTCTCTCTCTCTCTCTCTCTCTCTCTCTCACACACACACACACACACACACACACACACACACACACATTAGCTAAGAAACATCTCAGAAATGTTCATCCTTCCTAGTAAATAGGAAAATGCAAATAAAAACAACTTAGAGATTTCATCTTACCCCACTCCAGTCAGAATGACAATGCCCAACAACATACCTAACAACAAATGCTGGAGGAGGTGTGGAGAAATACTCTTTGGGTCTCTGAGGTGGTATCCTTCCTGTGGAACTCTTCTAAAGATGAAACCCATCCATCCCATTTTCTCCTGCTAGCGACTTCCCATAGTTTCACATCACACATAGAATGCAATCGGAACTCTCTATGGCTCACCAAGTTCTCCACAACCAGAAACAACTTGCCTCCCCTGCCCTCATCACTTCCCTCCCTTCCAGCCACCCCACCTATGCTGAGCTTCTGTTTGCAGTTCCTCAGTCTCAAATGTCCTTCCTCAGATGTTTGCAAGGATGACTCTTCATTATCAGGTTCCAGCTCACAAGTCAATTTCTCAGAGGGCTTCTCTTGACTACTCATTGTATAGGAGAGCCCCTCTGGCCCCAATATTTTGGCAAGTCACCCTGCTTTTTATACCATCTAGACTGCATGGAACTCTTTTAAATGATAAGTGGACACCAGACAATGGTTTTCACATCTGCTTTCTTGTTTGTTTGTTGTCTCTGCGTTTGAATGGAAGCTCTAAGGCAGACCTTTTTATCATGCTTTTTTTCTTTTTCTTTGTCATTTCTCTAGTGCTTTAGCCAACATCCACAGAGTGAATGAATGTGGAGGTGGTAAGTAGTTCATTTGGGTAAGAAAGAGTGGTTTAGGATGTACAGAGTGGGTGGCCAGGGATGAGCTTGAAAGATTGCCTAAGATAAAAACATGAAAGGCCTTGAAGGTCAGTCAGAACAGGAAATCTAGGTTGGCTTCGCATCACAGTCCTTTGGGAGCCTTGGAAGATTGTTAAACTTCGGAAGACTTATTATCAACTGACCTGAGGTAAGGTTCAAGTACAACCACGTTCTGGATGGATTGGTAGATGAAGTGAACGAAGAGTCTGGTTTTGAAAGCTAATCAACCACAAATTGCCTTGCGTTTGCACAGGCTAGCTTCCAGGTGTTTCCCTCAGGCTCTGCACCACCCCGCTTCAGCTCTTCCGGGGCAACGGAAAAGCCCTAACTGCCTTTCCCCGACACCGGCCGCTGGGTGGCGCTGTGGCTCCTCCTACCCGGGCGGGAGGCGCCAGGGAGGCGGAGGCGCAGCGGCTGAGCAAGGCCCAGGCGCGGGGGTCCGCTGCCATCCGCCCTGCCGGCCTTCCCTCCTTGGCCTCTTTCTCCTTCTTCGTGCTTTCCTCGCGTCTGGGCCATTTCCCGCCTTCATCCGCACCCAGGCCCCCAGTTGCCTGCTCCCCTCCGCCTCTGGCGGCCTTGGCTTTCCCACTACCCTGTCAAGCCAAAGGCAGGCTGAGGCTGGGGCATGGGCGGGGCGCGGGAGGCTGGGCTGGAGAGCCGGCCTCGAGGCCCCTGAAGGCCGGGGCCTCCCGGAACCCTGCCATGAAATGCAGCTCAGCGCTCCAGAGCCTCTGCCACAGCTTGGGAGTCGGCCGCCCCGTCTAGCCAGGCTGGAGTGAAAAGATGTACAGGGTTGCATGGGCAGCCTTTTGGTGCAGAAGGGAAAAAGCCACTAAGGAGCCAATTCACTGTTTGTGCTAATGGCCTGCCGTTCCCCCTGGCGATTAGAGCAAGAAGCCAGCCAGTTATCATCTGGGACTCCTTTGGCACCTTCCTCTCCCCCACCACAAAGACCCAGATGGTGTCTGGGTGTCTGTCTCTGTCTCGGTTTTTCTCTCTCTCTCTCTCTTTTCCTCGTTCCCCCCTCTCTGTTTCTCCCTTTTCCTTCCCAGTCTTTCCTCCATTTACCCTGCCTCCTTCCTCTCATCCTCTCTCCCTCCCTCCTCTCTCCTACCGATCCATCATCATGCCCGCTATTTTGTCCCCAGATTTTCATTCTTCCCACACCTGCCTCCTGCCCTCGCAGAGGAGACTCCCTGGCATGGGGCCAGGTGCCTTCTCCAGCTTTGGTCTGACTTCCTGCTCCTGTAATGGTTCCCAATGGTTAGAGAAAGCAAAAGCTTGAGATTCAAAGCCCTTCTCCACACTCAGACCACACCATTTTGGCCAGTTGGCTTCAACTCTTATACTAAGGAGGCTTCCTTTGGTGGGCAGCCATGACTCAGTCTAGACCAGTGGGAGACTCAGTGCGACTCTGTGAAGGGTTCGCGAGGCATCTGTCTGAGCAGTCTTCACTCAGAAGGACATGGAGACAAGACTGGAGACCGTATGCACAGCACATGTGCCTGCCTTCCCAGAGCCCCAGAGTCCATCTGTATCCTCTGTGCTGCCCTCTCCTTGTCCCCGGCTTCTGAAGTGCTCCACTCTGTCACCTTTACCCTCCAGTATCTTCCACTTCTGACCTTCCTGCTGCTTACTGGAGCTTGATTATCAGCAAGCATACATTGATCTTATCACAAAGTGGCTGGTGACATGCACGATCAAGTTTTTCCCACAATGCTGAGCCCCACTTTCAGCAAGTACGTTTTCTGGTTTTGTTGTTCTTCATGGAGCCTAATAGTTACAGATTCTAAGACATGAGGAAGATATATTCTCTCTCTCTCTCTCTCTCTCTCTCTCTCTCTCTCTCTCTCTCTCTGTCTGTCTGTCTGTCTCTGTGCGCATCTAGCCTTATTGAATTCACCACATAAACCTGTAAATTCATATGAAAAAACAATAAGTGTAGAGCCCTTGATATGGCTCAGAAGCTAAGGGTACTTGCCACCAACCCTGGAGACCAGAATTTGGTCAGGACCCACATAATGGAAGGTAAAAACGAGCACACACACAAGTAAATAAATATAATAAAAATTCAAAACTGAAAATGAACCCAAAAAATGACAGAGGGAGATCGTTGGCAAAGAAACATTTCTGGCAAATTTCAATATGCCCACCCAAGCCCTTGAACTCTAGAGATCAGTGGCCACGGTCAGATAAAGCCATAGATGATCAGTGCCCACGTCAGATAGAGCCATAGATGTGGCCTGGTGGATGCAAAAGCTTAGAATCAAAGCTAGAGCTCCGAGAAAGATAATAATGGCAGAAGAAGAAAGCTCATTTTCCCTGGTTCCATTTCTGGGTAGCTTTCCCTGGGAAATGACATCTTCTTGTCTATAAACAAGCCCCAATGCTAAGAATCTCCTATTAGTACTGTTCCTGTGCATAGAGTGTCCTGCTGATCCTCACAATAACCCTATGCAGGAGAGATTACTAGTTGGCCTTTACAGGTGAGAAAACTGAGCCTGACAAACACCAAAAGATCCACCCACTCCAAACAAACAAGCCAACAAACCAGAGTCAGAACCAGCCAGACGTGGTGCTACATGCCTGTAATCCCAGCACCTGGGAGGCAAGAAGATCACTGCAAATTCAAGGTCAGCCTGGGTTACCTAGTGAGGCTCATGCCTGACTGGACTGCCTAACAAAACCCTCTCCCCCAAACCCAGAGGCTAAAGATGTAATGAGAATACACTTTCCAAGTCCTGGGTTCCAGCCCCAGCACAATTGAGGAAAGGAAGGCAGAGGAGGGGGGAGAAGAGGAAGAGGAGGAGGAGGAGGAGGAGGAGGAGGAGGAAACCAAGAATTAGAAAGTAATTCATGTGTCAGTATCTTTCTACCTCTAATATTGAGGCCTCTTGAGGTCCCAAAGCTAGGCCAATTAAACCAGCTCTATGCCTTCACCTTGTTCTCAGAAGCAATTGAAACAGAAGGCAGTGTGACTAAAAAGCAGGTTAGAAAGGCTTGCTCCTCAGCCAGCCCTTGTCTAGGCAGGAATGCTAGCAAGTGAAGTCGGCTAGCATTGAGGTTTATAGAACCATCTATAATGACAGTCTCATTCTAGAATAAAGCAAGAATCGCTCCAGGAGGCTTCCAGCAACATTTAGTCTGGCTTGGTAGTGTTGATTTCTTCAGTGTTCACATTTCAGTTAGGGGACCACAGTAAGTGGTTGTATTTTATAATTGTTAAGAACATAGCCTAGGGTTGTATTCTGAGTTTGCCACTTGATCTGCCAAAGAGTTGTATGACTCTGTGGAGGTGACTTAAATGATCTGAGCCTTCCCTTGCTCATCTGTAATATGGAGATGAACAATAGCACTCTTATCTCTTGGGTCACAATCAATATTATTATCTATCTTGACCATGCCTTCTGCCCATTTCTCCAGATCCTCCCTATCATCCAACTTTCTCTCTCTCTCTCTCTCTCTCTCTCTCTCTCTCTCTCTCTCTCTCTCTCTCTTCCCTCACAACATTAAAAATAAAATCAAATTTAAAACAAAACAGAAGGACAAAAAATAGCCAAAACGAAACAAAATGCTCACAAAGAAAAACATCAACAACATGGAGCCCATTGTATTGACCAATTACTCCTGGGCACAGGGCCTGCCCTAAGTGTGGTTAAAACTCCCAGTGAAAACTGACCTCCCCTTTCCCAGCAGATATCAAGTCCAAATAGCTTCTTGGTTAGTGGTGGAGCCTTTGTCCAAGCTCTTAGAACCCTGCCTGACACACAGTAAGTACTCAGAGTGTACGCACTTTCTATTATTTTTCTGTACATGCTGGGGAGAGTTCATTTAAAGCCAAATTCCTGGCTTATCCATTAATAGGTGGCAGTGCTGGCAGTTAGAATTGAGTCAGCTCTAGAAGTCAGCCTCACTGTCACACCTTCCCCTTTGGTCCCTCGTTGAAACTAGGTGTCAGCTGCCATCTGTCATCCGACATGAAGCTGGTTTCCTGGATTTTCATTATCTGCCTGGCTTCTAAAAGTAGTCTGCCATCTCTGGCCACTGCTTCAAGTGGTTCATGGAACAACAATAACCAAAAAAAAAAAAATCCTGAAAAGAAAAGAAAAAAAGAAAGTGTCACCAATCAGGAATTGTTAGTTGGTGGGTATATCTCAAGAGACTCCCTACCAGGCCATCTGAGCTTTTGGCTCCATTTTCCACCATGTCCCAGGAAGCCATTTAGCTTCATCAGACCAAAGTTCCGGGAAAGCACCAAGACTGGTAAAGCAAAATGAGGCCATAGCACTCCAGAGCACTCTGCCCTGACAGCTCACAGTTAACTTTAAAAGGTAGCACAAGTATTCTAGTAAGATATGCTTGCATGCTTACACCTCTGTCGGATGATGTGTACATAATAATAGGGGTGGTAAGATCATGAATCATATATATTACTGGAACTTAGACTTCATCAAAAGAAGATAGGTTCAATAAATTTTGGTTCATATATACAATGGCTTATTATACAGTCACTTTAAAGAATATGAATGACAGTATGTCAAGACACCTTTGCATTTCTAAAGGAAAGGAATAAAAATCATAAGCCTACACCATGTGTTCTTTTTAAACTATATTCCTTCATATTCCTGCTGGATTTTGCACCTTTAACCTAACAAAAATGTCCCTCATTTTTCTAATTCTATTAAGTCCTTTTTAATATTCTCCCAAGAAGACCTGGAATTGTTTTCCATTCAAGGAAGGCCCTGCAAGAAACAAGCAAGAACCTGTACTATCCATAGCTTTGCTTGGTAATGCCATTTACACAGTCAGTACCTTATGGATAAGAGTGGTGTTTAAACCAAGCCCACTCTTGAACTTCTTGTCCAGGTAACTTCTTTTTTTGGATTAGGATGGTTTTACTCAAACTCTAAAAGTTTGTAGTGTGGAACACCCCCTTGGCACCCAATTGTGAAACTTCTGGAAACTGGCCAAAGAGAAAAGGGGTAGATGTTGTTTGCCGAGAGACCAGGACGCTGTGAATCCTCCCCTACAAGAAAACCATCTAGAGCCATCTGGGTGGGAACACTGAAACAGCCAAATGGCATGCCTCTGGTAGTTGTCTTTTTGCCAAATCAGAGGCCCACAGTTCAATTGGATGCAGTTGAGCCGTGCCCCAAGGCAGGCATAAATGGTCCCAAGGCACTGTGAACACAAGGGAAAGAAGGCACTATCCACCCTTTCAGGACCCACCGAATTCATTCGGAAAGCATCAGAGTTCTGAGGTGCCCTTGGATCTTAGGTAGCAAGAGAGCCACATTTCATTTCATTTCAAGCTACTGAGTTGATATAAATACCCTATAGTTCTGTTGACATAAATTTGAACTCAACAGGCACCCTTCTATTAATCAAGTATTGTTTTTCTCTCTTTTACAGAGTAGGATTCTATGTAAGATGTCGTTAAAAGAGAGTTCAAGTCTTCAAAAGGTCTCCCTTTTTGACAGAGGAGGAATCCAACTCATAGGAAAGGAAAGGATTTTCCCCAAATCACATAGCCTGGCATAGGTATAGTCGAGACTAAAACAGGCCTCCTCCTCCTCCTCCTCCTCCTCCTCCTCCTCCTCCTCTCAATATTACAGAACTCCTTAACCATCATTTTTCTACATCATTACAGAACTCCTTAACCATCATTTTCTACATCATGTGGCCTTCTTACAGAGCCTGAACATTTACTAGGCCCCAATCTAGGTTTCTTTCTGTCAAGGCACCATCCTGCTGCCAGCTCCACTCTCCAGGGCTTCCTGGGATTCCCTCAAGCCAGGACTTGGGCCAGGAAAGCCAAAATTTACTACTTGCTCAACATGCCTTGGCTCCTAGCACCTGGGTCGGCACTCCAAGCCTCTTGGCCACACTTCCTGGGGGCTCACATCCCTTGCCTTGTTCCTGCTCGTCCACCCTCCTCGCTCCCAGGTGTTGGCTCCCTTAACACTCCCTAGCTGGCAGACATCCTTGCAGGCCCTCCCCCTTCACCCGCTCTCCTGAAACCACTGGGTCTGCCTGAGACCTCCTGCCTTTTATCTTGCCCCAGAAGCCGAGCCCTCCGGTCCCTTAATTGTTCAGGTTGCTCTTTTCTGAACTCACTCCAATTGAGCTCCATAAATTGTACATAATTGGACTGTCTCACTCAGATTACGAGCCCCTGGGGCAGTGTCTTCTTGGTCTGGTACAGCCCTGCCCACAAAGGGAGGAGGCAAGGGAGGGACTCAGGAGAAGGCCATCCCAGCCGACCCCCCCTCCACACACACACACACACACCCCAGAAAGAAGGCAGGGTCACGAGTCCTGATTTCTCAGCACCACCATTGCAGCTTGGATCCCGGCTGCTTGCCTTATTCTTATTGGTTAGGAGCTGTATGAAGGGCCAGCCCTTCTCCACTGACCACATTGGCAGCAATAGGTTACAACATAAAGTGGGTTTTCAAACACTGTCAAGGGGTTTGGATGAAAGAATCTCCTTTGGGGACATCAGAATGAGTCACTAGCAAATAGCTAGTGGGTTGTGGGAGAAAATTCAGAATACAAAGCATCCTGAGAAATTTACACGTATTATCCTTTTCTCAAAACAAAAACAAAATCAAAACGTCAGCAAAAACTGGCACTTCCTATCTTGGGCACAACTAGGAAGGTTGACCCGACTAAGTCCTAGGCAGCCAAGGAGATGTAAATGGTTGGTGCATCAAGAAATGATTAAAGCAAGAAGTAAGTGGCTATGCTGGGCAGTGGTGGCACATGCCTTTAATCCCAGCACCTGGGAGGCAGAGGCAGGCAGATTTCTGAGTTCGAGGCCAGCCTGGTCTACAAAGTGAGTTCCAGGACAGCCAGGGCTAAACAGAGAAAGCTTGTCTCGAAAAACCACACACACACAAAAAAAGTAAGGGGCTGAAACAGAACCACTACAGACTCAGGACATCCTATCCTACAGACGCATGATTTCCTACTACTTTGGTAGTCTCATGATCAGAGCACTCCCTAGAGCAACATTTTGGCCATTCTCCTCCAATATGAGAGACACTTCATCCCACCTCCATCCAGGTTATGCTGATACAGGCTTATATCTATGCCCTTATACTTCCCACTGTGTCAAACATTTCTTGACACTGTGTCCATCAAGTCTCCTGAAGACAATGAGCCCACCATCATGCCCCAAGGGGCGGAACAGAACCTGGAGCCAAGTAATTGAATGAATTAGCAAATGCACTTATCGTTTGAATTCTCACACATTCTCAAGTGATAGAGAATTTTTAACTCTTCCCTTCCATTATGTGTCTAAGACTGTGGAAATAGCTCATGGAAGATAGATTGGAGGTCCTGTTGTCTATCTCTCACACCCAGTTGGTCTGTTTAGAAACGATCTCAATGAGAAGGTTTCTAAGATTTCCATACAACGAGGCTAAAAGAAAAGCCGCTGAGCACATTAAAGGTGTGTACCATCTTGAATCAAAGACATGGTCTGAGAGCTTTTCTTATCTAAGATCCAAATGTCAGGGTAGGCACCAGAATAGGAGCAGGATTGGAATGACTTCCAGAGAGAATTTGGACATTCATTCAACCATTAGGACTTCACTAAATACCTACTAGATTTCAAGTGCCACTCTAGAGGCCTTCATCACTCTGGCTGCTTGGTAGAAATATCGTGATGGAACCAAAAGGCAGATATAGAGACAAGTGTGTAGGTAGTGTTACTATCATCACACTCAATGAAGGCAATGGAGAGAAGTGGACACATTAAAGGCAGCTTAGGAAATAAAGGAAATGAAAAATAGGGGGAAAAACTAGACTAATTGCAAGTGGAGATTAAGGGTGAGAGAGACCATTCTGAGATAGCTGAAGCTCTGTTTCTGTTGTTAATGATGGTGTCATCAGCAAAGATAAGGAACATAGGACTCTGATTCTGTGGTTGTATGGTAGAAGATTCTAGAAAACAGCAAACCTTGGTTGGGAACACTTAAAAGTTGAAGAAGTGGAAGAGAAAAGGTAGAAGATGCCCAAGCCTTGAGGCTTGACCTAAAAGGAAGATGTTGGTAATCCTCACTATACAGTTAGTTGTCTTTGGAGATAATATATGCAAAAAATCCCCACGTGACAATTAAGGAGAGAACTCTTCAATTTCCCAACCTTTAAAATGCACAAAGGACTGTACATTGTATGGCAATGGAGACTTAGAAGAAAGAGGGAGAATGAGCCATGGTACAGGAGAATCACAGATGCCAATGGAGCATTTTAAAAGGCTGAAGTAGTGAGCACAGATGGTGCACATGAAACAAAAAAGGTCCAGAATGTCTGAATGGGTTCTGTCCTAACCACTGCTTTTGTAGTTCTTGGATTATAGAGGACCCCATAGCGGGTTGAAATAGAACTGAAAAGAAAAGAAATGGAGACAATGAGTTAAACTGATTGGGTTCCAATAAATGAAGATGGTAGCTGAAAGGAAATATAAGCTCAAGAGAGACTTTTTAGGAGATAGAAGTGTGTGTGTGTGTGTGTGTGTGTGTGTATGTATGTGTTGTGTGTCTGTGTGTGTAGCAGCGTGCATGCGTGCATGCGTGCATGCGTGCATGCTCATTCTCAGTTATCAGAAGATGAAGCTGGAAGAAATTGAAGAGTCAACAAAGGGAAATACATGATGATATATTCCACAACATGGAAAGAATAATTAGCCTTGTACAGGAAAAGAGTAAAAGGAAAAAGGAAAGGACAGTAGAAGAAGGAAGCAAGCTTGCAGTTATGGAAAGGCAGTTCTTATACCATGGCTGCTATCTACAAAAGTGATAGTGGCCAAGGAATATGAGAGATGGATAGAGAGAGAGAGAGAAAGAGAAAGAGAGAGAGAGAGAGACAGAGAGAGAGAGAGAGAGAGANTACAATATATTCTGATCATGTTTTCCCCCTTTCCAAACTCCTCCTCCATCTTATTCCCTCCGTCACCCTATCTTTCTTTCTGTCTTTGAAAACCAGAGAGAGAGAGACAGAGACAGAGACAGAGACAGAGAGAGAGACAGAGAGAGACAGAGAGAGAGAGACAGAGAGAGACAGAGACAGAGAGACAGAGACAGAGACAGACAGAGACAGACAGACAGAGACAGAGACAGACAGACAGAGATAGAGACAGAGACAGAAAGACAGAGAGAGTAGGGGAATAAAACTCACAGGGTAAACTATGTTTATAAACTAAAATTAAAAACCACACATTTGTAGTCACACTCATATAAATGGTACCCAGCTTTCTTCAGACATTCTGGCCAAAGAACAGGAAGGTTGGCTGCTATCTTGATTCAAGTTTTGGAAATTTTGAGGTTAAAAACAAACAAGCAAGAAGGCTTTGGTGATAAGGTTAGTGATGAGAATAATCAACCCTGGGAGTCAGGATAGGTTGGGGATGGAGCAAGGATCTGGGTGCAGTCGACGGTCTGAAATTTTACTGAGATGAATGAGGGAAGTAAGAAAGCTAGAAGATTGGCCTATTATTCTTTGGACATCAAAACGTTGATGCAGCAAACTTCTAGGTGATTCTGATGTATGATAGCAGGCAGTAGGTTGTCTTCCTAAAGTGTAGAAGAGATGACAATCTTTAGAAGCAGTATGTGACCAAGCTGGAGCCACAATGGACCAAGGTAGAAGTGGCAATGGAAAGCTTAAAGTCCATCCTTGCAATTCTGGCTCACGAGAATCCTTTGAGAATTTAGAAAGTCGTGGACAAAGTGTAGTCCTGAAGAAGCAGATTCAACTGGCTTGAGCTAGCTCTAAGCAGTCATACTTTCTAAAAGTTTTCCAAGAAATTTCAGGTTAGAAATGACTGAGCTAGAAATAGGAGTAGAACAAGCCATCTACAGCAAGAGAAATCAGCCAATGCTTCAACAAGAATTGGAATGGAGAGGGATATAACACTGCCCTGACACTTTGTTGATAAGCTGCACTGATCTATGAGTAGAGAGACAAGAATTTAGAGGACAATTTGATATTATACGAATGTATCAAACTACCAGCAGTAGTTTCACTCTCTGAGGCCCCTGAGCTCACCACCTGTAGGCTGCTGGCCAGATCTACAGTATGATTTACAGCATGTATTTCTTCCTATGGAGTGGGTCTTAAATCCAATCAGAACGTAGTTGGTTACCGCCATCACATTTATTGTACTCATGGGGCTATCTTGCCATGTCTGTTATTATTACATTTCATAGGGTTCACAGCTAACTAAGACAGTTGAAGACTATGTGCTCCCCTCCAGCAACCTACATACTAGTGCTATGGAAATTAGCTGACAAGAAGGAAGTGTCCTAGTCAGTACCAGCTTGATTTCACCATGTCCTGGGACTAATGTGTATGGTATACTTTGGGCCTTTTGAGGACTCAATTGAGGATTAGTAATAATAGACACAGAAACATCTATATAGTTTAAAACTTTTGATCTATTTGCTGGGGCAGTCTCTCAGCCAGCCTGTCTAACTTAACCTGGCTTCTCTGCCATTGAGTCCCCCCATGTGGCTCTCACTGTCCCACCTCCGTGCTCTGTCCTGTCCTGTCCTGTCCTGTCCTGTCCTGTCTGCTTTTCTCTTCCTCACTTCTGTCTGCCAGGCCAGTTGTTCTGCCTCGGCTTCAGCCACTTGCTCTTTATTTTACAAAAAGCCACATTCCTTATTCATCCAATCTGAACCAAACAGCATCAGGACAACACTCATCCCATCTTTGTTGCCTTTTGGCACTGACAGGCTTCGTGTCCTTCATCAGGGCATCATGCTTTATAACATTATAGTCTCAGAGAATCAGCTTTTAGGCCAGTAAAGAAGGACAAGCATTCATATAGAGAAAGCAGGTAATGGGCCATAGAAATGACAATACTAAATATCCTGCCAGCACTTGGCTCTCCCAAGCACAGCAATTAGCAATTGAAAATACAGTGTGTGTTGGGGGTGGGTTATTCCAACAGTGGCATCCTCAACAGGTTCTGGTGGACAATGAAGAGCAATGGCAAAATCCTATATCGTTTTGAGGGTTTTCAGTACACCTTTCCCCAACAATGGGAGGGGAGATGCCCCACACTTGACAGAGGGCTTTTGTCTTTACCAACCTATGATTTCTGAGAGAGACATAATCTCCTATGTAGGGTACTTCTAATTAAATTCCTTTATAGAATCTGCCCTGCATCCCCATACCCCTCTCCATTTAAACCTCATTACTGTCACTTGCCCCTTCATATCGTCTATGTCCTACTATCCCCCCTGGGTTAATGCAGAAACTCACATCTGCTGAAAGTACAGAGAGTGTGTTTTGAGCATTTGACCATAAATAGGATATCTATACCACATGCCCTCCACAAAAAAAAATCTCAGGCTTCATCTCAGAGGCAGGACCTGGAAGATTTTAAGGACCATGGGTCTGGGAGGACTAGAACAAAACCTTTTTTCCAGGATCTTATAGGACTACAGCTCATGAATTCATGGCAGCAGTGGTTTTCTGCACAGGACCTGCTTACAATCCACACAGTCAACGTTTCAACACAGAAGAGGAAGAGGCTCATGAGCCCCTACCCTCTGCTAAGGAGAGATTGATAGTCTGCCTGTTGGGAGGAAGGATGTCGGTTTTCTTTAAAGATATGGTCCCTGGTAAGTCTACCATGCTACAATGGGTGGCCTCACACCCATGAATATATGGGCATAAGAAATTGGACTTGGTAAATTATAACAATTTTAAAAGGATGACATGAAGTTGGAAAGGGGTGGGAGAGGGGAGAGGAATATGGAAGGAGTTAAGGGAGGAGTAGGAGGTGAATATGAGCAAAATGCATTGTATGGAATTTTCAAAAATTAATAAACATATGATATTAAAATTTTTCTGACAATGGAGAAAATATAAATGAGAATGTGAGCAGATGGAGCAGTAGGAAGGATGATAGCCTCAGCTGAAATGCGTATGAAAGGCAGAAGAGACCACACAGCAGCGCACATCAGTGGCACGGAAGCAGCTGCAGGGTCTAGGGTAATGTACCCCATTCTGAGACCCTCTGCAGCTTGGGTTGGGAGGAGCTCTGTGGCCCAGGAAACATAGTACCAGATAAACCTGATTTCAACAGTTAGCATGGAAGGTAGATCGTGAACACTTAAGAAGAGGATTTAAGGGCAGGGAAATTTGCTGACCTTTCAATTCCATTTCCATAGTGTATACTTGAATCAGGACTGGCACACTGCTGTGCCCAGAGGTTCCATTTGCATTGGTAATGACAGAGCTTGGGAGTAGATATCACAGTGAAGGCTGGAGATGAAGAATCTTTGTGATGCTGAGACTCCTCTGTTTCTTGTTCTGTTTCCCACATCACAGAGGCCTGAGAAACAGATCTGGGGTCCCATTCATTTCAAGTGTGTTTCTTCTACCAGCTTTCCCCTTACACACTTGTATTTGTCAATCAAATTCTTCACTAGGATTTTTCTTGGCTTCCTCAGCCATTTTACTCTGTACAATCTTCCAGCGGCCCCAGCTTGAAGGGACAATATTACAACTTGATTTCACCATGCTACCTTCTACTCAGGAACCAGAAAATTCGGTCTGGAGATGGCACAGGAAATCATAGGTTCCATTCCTAGCACCGCAAACAAGTCAGAGAACTATCTACTCCCTACTCCAGGGGCTTTGTGGCTGTGCCTGGCCTGCTAGGCCCACTTGATCTTTGGATTACAAAGATTGGATTGGCATTTGATTCCAAATCTTGGTTCATTTGGCAGAAGAGACATTACAGGAGTCTCAGAGAAGATAAAAAGATTCCATAGTTTAAAAAAGCCATGAGTTAGCTAACCTACAGGTTCTTTTTCTCCCTCCCTCCTCCTACTCTCTCCCTTCCCCTTCCTTCCTGACCCCTCTCTCCCTCCCCATCCCCTCTTTCTTTATTGAAGAAGAATATGTAACCCAAGCTGGCCTCAAACAACTCATGATCCATCTGTCTCAGCCTCCAAAGTGCTAGAATTACAAGTGTGCAACCACACCCAACTCACAACTCTGTTTTCAAAGAAAAGTCTCTTATAGTGGCAGTGGCATTGTGCTCCTACCCACCCCCCACATGTGCTTCCCTCCCCTCCTTATCAGACCTGCTTGATACAAATAGTGCCATTCCAGCTTTGCTAGAAGCAGCCAATTATTTTCCTAGAGGTAGAAAAAGTATCAGTAGAAGGTTCACAGCCTGTTACATGCAGAATTGCAGGATGGCTTTCCCCCTTAACGTTATAATTTGCATCATCTCCTCCCCAAGCCAAGGTGAGACCCATAAATATAATGGGCAGTAATTCATATTATTACATTGCTCTATGGGAAAAGAGATGTTTCATGTGTAATTAAGGTCCGTAGTCAGTTGACATTGTGCTTAAAATAAATGGAGATTTTTCAGAGTAGATCTAATGTAATCATATGAGTCCTTAAAATCAAGAAATAGTGTTGCTAGCCAGGCGTGGTGGCGCACGCCTTTAATCCCAGCACTAGGGAGGCAGAGGCAGGTGGATTTGTGAGTTCAAGGCTAGCCTGGTCTACAAAGTGAGTTCCAGGACAGCCAGGGCTATACAGAGAAACCCTGTCTCAAGAGAAAGAAAGAAAGAAAGAAAGAAAGAAAGAAAGAAAGAAAGAAAGAAAGAAAGAAAGAAAGAAAGAAAGAAAGAAAGAAAGNGAAAGAAAGAAAGAAAGAAAGAAAGAAAGAAAGGAAGGAAGGAAGGAAGGAAGGAAGGAAGGAAGGAAGGAAGGAAGGAAGGAAGGAAGAAAGAGTGTTGCTGCATTTAGATAGCCATAGGCCAATGATAAAACTGTTCATGAAGTAAACACCTTATATAAAAACTATTTGAAAGGTGAGGAATATGCTGGGCTATAGCTCAGTGTTAAAGAATATTCTGTGTTTTTGTTCAGACAAAGTTTCATACAGCCCAGGGTGGCCTTGAACTTGTCCTGTCTCCAGAGATAGATAACCTTGAACTCCTGATTTTCCTGCTTCCATCTCCCAGGTGCTGAAATTACAGACCTTCCCCATCACAGCTAGTTTTCAGTAGCAGAACATTGTCAGTATGCACAAGACACTGGATTCAATCCCGAACACCAAACCAAACCAAACCAAAAAGAAACAAGAACAAACCCTCAACTTAAAAGGGAGTATAGATTTTAATATGAAGTGTAAAAGCATAAAGCACAGGAAACATAGGAAATCTTTACAATGTAAGAACTGATGAAACATTCTTAGGCTTGATATGAAAACTATAAGCCATAAGAGAAGTAATAAAGTTGACTTGATTAAAATCACAAATTTTGTGGGCAGCAAGGTGGTTCAGCAGGTAAGAGTGTCAGTCCTGCGGGCTGACTACCTGATTTCATTCCCTGGGGTCGACAGGGAAAGAGAGAACTGTCTCCCGAAATTGTTTTCTGACTTCAACATGTACTACTGCTTAGGTACAACCACAGTCAGACTCATAGCACACACAGGAACATATCAATGTTAAATAAAAATGTAAAAATTTAAATACAGTTTGTATTTGGTACACATTTCTGCTAAGAGGGAGAAAAGAAGCTACCTAGAAAGAAAATATTTGTAAACCATGTATGTAATAACAGTCATTAGCTAGACTCCATAAAGTAGTCTCAAAATATAACAGTAAACAGATAAATGACCCAATTAGACAATAAGGAAAAGGCATGAAGGAACATGGCGCTGAAGAGCATCTGCAGATGAGAGCTCTGTAAGTGCAAAGATACTCACCACTGCTATCCCTTAGGGAACTGCTAATTAAAGCCACCTATCCCAAAGGCTGAAGGAAATTGTGGCAACATCAAATGCTGGTGAGGATGGGAGAAAGAGCAGCACACTTTCCTTGCTGGTAAGTAGATAAATGCATAGGAAAAATAACCGGCTCAGGAACTCCAAGACCAAGGCCCTCAGACCAAGTTCTCAGCACAAAGGAGATTTATTTGCCCCAGAGAAATAGAGGGCAGGGATAAGGGACAAAGACAAGAAACAGAGGAAGAGAGAGAAGGGGAAGGGCACAAAGGAGAAGGGAGAGGGGGGGAAAAGGGAAAGGGGACAGGGATATTTGTCCCAGAGTAGGACAAAGAACTGCCTCTGGATAGAGAAGGGACAGAGGTGGCCCATAGGACAATGACAGTTTATAAAGGTACAAGGGGAAGAAACCCCATGTTAGGATGAGGTGTTTAATTTTAATTGAGTGTATCAATTACGTGAACCAAGAGGGGCTTTTGGTTTCTGGACTTCAATACTTTGATAGGTGGACCTTGGTAGTCAGTCTCAGGAGGAGGAAGTAGCCAAAGAAGGAACTAGACAGTTGTGGCTAGCTTAATAATGTAATCTAATGGCTTTTTAGCAAGGTGAAAGGGAATTGGAGAGATGGGAAAGGCTAGAACCATGCTTGCCCCATGTGCTTGCCATGCTCACCATGTTCACGCTGGCCCGAGTCCCTTCAACACTTGTGGACATTTATTTCAGACCAACAAATAACTATGTTGACACAAAAACTTCACACATTTGCTTATAGTGTCTTTATTTGCAATGGCCAGAATTAAAACCACTAAAATGTCCCTTACTAGGTCATTGACTAAAACTTGTACGTTCATAATATGGATACTACCGAACAACAAAAATAAAAGAAATGAACTATTGATACAAACACATAGATGAGACTGAAAGGCATTATGCTGAGTGGACAAAAAGTCATCCACAAAAATGCCACATATTGTATGGTATATAAATTTCTCAAAATAAAACGACTATAGCGTTTGTGGGTACGAGGTAACCTTTAATGACAGGATCAGTTCTGAATTTTAACTGCATTGGTTGGTCATTTCAGGAATCTACATATGATAAAAATGGCATAAAATTTAACAGTACCAGTCTCTAGGGGTATGATAGTGTATTATAATTTCATAAGATGTTGAAGAGATCAGCTGAGAGCTTTGGAATTTTCCAAAGTTCCACTGGACTCCTCCCTTCCTGGAAGAGACAGGTCAGAGAGCATGTAGGCCAGAAGGGAAAGGCTGAGTAAGCCCCTACTACCTCATTCCCTAAAGACCAATCAGTTTAAAGGGGGCGCTGTTCCACCAATCATATTGTGCCTAGTTGCTGATGTTCTGCCCCTGGAAAGCATATAAAAACTTGCCTAATGGGCTGCTGGGGGTTGCCACCTCTCCTTCGGGTCTGGGATGACCCCAGTGCACCAGAACAATAAATTCCTCTTGCTTTTTGCATTGATCCTGGCTCTACATGGTTCACTCAGCAGGTCCCCAGTAAGCTAAGGCTCCCCAGAGTCTTACAATGTGACTATTGGTGGGGCCTTGGAGAAGGCTCTTGACATGCAAGTCTGGTTACCTAAATTGAATTCCTGAGAAAGGTACAAGGAGACAACCACTCACTCCCTGTAACCTTCACATGTGCACCATAGCATACACACAATCGCTGGACTGGCTAGTTTTATGTCAAATTGACACAAGCTAGAGTCATCAGAGACAAGGAAGTCTCAGTTGAGAAGATCCGGGTACAGGCAAGCCTGTAGAGCATTTTCTTAATTGGTGACTGATGGAGGAGGGCTAAGCCCACTGTGGGAGGTTCTATAAGAAAGCAGGCTAAGTCACAGGAAGCAAGCCAGCAAGCAGTACTCCTCCAGGGCCTCTGCATCAGCTCCTGTCTCCAGGTTCCTGCCCATTTGAGTTCCTGTCCTGACTTCCTTCTATGATGGACTACAATGTGGAAGTGTATGCCACATAAATAAACTCTTTCCTCCCCATCTTGATTTTGGTTATAGTGCTTCATCATAGCAGCAGTAACCCTGAGACACTCACACAGGGGGTAGATTGAAGGGGAAGGAGGGAGAAAATTGTTTTTGACACTGAAGAAGCAACCATATTGAGAATTACTTATGGCATGAGCTTCATGACAAGGACCTCAGGTTGACCCTTAGTGAGGAGAGTCATCCTTGACCAACAGTGGCCAAAGTCCTACTATCACAAGAAAGTGAACATTGCCAGCAACCAGATGAATTGTAACCCTGCAGACACCTTGATTTTAACTTAGGGAAACCTGAGCAGAGAACCAGCTAAGCTGTGCCCAGATTTCTGAGGCATGAAAACCATGAACCAAAAAGTCCTGCTGTTTTAAGTCATTAGATGTATGGTAATTTGCTACACAATGGTGGATAACTAATGCACAGCCCCAAGGCTGAGATGCCATTAAACAGCTGAGAGCTTTGCTCCCAAAGGCCACAGCCTAGACCTACATAGTCTGACAAAAGAAAAGCAGCAACAGTGGGAGAGAGGAGCCAGTCTCAGAGTCGAAACAGATGCTCATGGTCTTTCCTCAAAAAATGACTTTTCAGTTCAGAGTCTTGAACTGCTTCCAAACCACCCCAGCTCTGCTGGCTGCTTGACCCCGCACTCTGCTGTCACATCCCAAATATGCTGTTCCCAATCACAAATGAATTACACATTGATGGCACTATGCACTTGCCCTTCTTGCTGCAGATGTTCAGCTGTAGCTAATTCCCTTTGCAACTTTCTTGGCCTCACTTTGGGTGGTGGCCTTGCACCCCGAGTGCCAGCTGCTCTCATAACGCTGCCCTGTCCATGGACAGCTGGACCAAGCCAGCCAGAGCCTTAGACACTAGCCCTTCCCCCCCTCCCCATTCCTCCCAGACTGTAGAATCCAACCATTCAGGACACCCAGGCTGGCCCCCAGTAAATGTAGAAAGGTCAAATACACTGTGCAAAGATTGCACAGTGGGCTGGGAACTTCCTTTCAGTCTTGGTTTCTGCTGCTGTGTATCATGATCACTGAAGTAGTTAACTTGAGTTGCCATAACAAAAAATACTCCAAACTACATAGCTGAAACAACAGAATATTAGTTTCTTATTCTTCTGGGGACCATAAGGCCACACTCCAGGTACTGGGCAATTAGGTTCTTCTTGGAAGAATTTTTCAGGCTTCCAGGTTGATGTCTCCTCATCAAATTTTCATGTGTTAAAAAGGCTGATCTGGTGTCTCTTCCTCTTCTACAAGGGTACTAGCCATACCAGATCATGGTCTAATCCTTATAACCTCATTTAACCTTCATGGTCATATCCTGGGCTCTGTCTCCCAATAGCCAGTTACACTGGAGGTTAGGATACCGACATATGAGTTTAGATGGGACATAGATTTCAGTCCATAGAAGTCACCATCTACTGAACTAGCAGATTTAGAGATCCCAGTGGCAAGGTTTGGTGAGAAATAAGTGCAAGAACCACCTTGTCATTTCCTCACAGATTAGGCATTGTCATTTTTATTTCCAGACTTGGGAGGCAGTTTCAGCCTGCAGTCCGATGCATGTTCCTTTGTAGAGGTTGTAATGCCTTGGATAAGTTCCTAAGCCTCAGTTTGCCTCTGTCAAATGGACAGAATAAAACATTTCACTCTCAGTTTGTAAACTCAGCATCAGCACCTTGTACAACGTAGGTATATGGAACAGATGAGTGTCCCACCACCCTGCCCAGATCATTCTCCATTCCAGCCACTCCATGCTTATCCTTCCTTCTCCAGACAGTCTTCTCCCTTACTCAGGGGTGGGAAATAGTCTCAGTCCACATCCTTGGAGCAGAGACTGAAATAGAATTTCTAAGAAAATCCCCAAGATTCTAAGTCCTAATTCCTAGAATCTATACATGAGGTAAGCTATGTCTCTCCCAGTCATTATATTCCATGGCCCATTTGCTCTTATAAAAGGGAGACCCTGATACATGCTACAACATGGACCATAAAACATTATGCTAAGTGAAAATTTGATAAAAACACATATATATATATATATAGTCAGGTGATGGTGGTACACACCTTTAATCACAGCACTCAGGAGGTAAAGTCAGGAACAACTCTTTGAATTTGAGGCCAGCTTGGTCTGCAGAGTGAGAGAGTGAGCTCCAAGACAACCAGGGTTACACAGAGAAACCCTGTCTCAAAACACACACACACACACACACACACACACACACACACACACACACCCTCCAGGTTTCTGCCCCTCTTGAGTTCCTGTCCTGGTTTTCCATTGTGCAGGAATGTAAGCTATAAGATAAAATAAGCCTATGATATGGAACCTGAAGAGGCCACCGCCTGTAGCCAGGTAGGACCCCCAGTGGAGGGATAGGGACACCAAACCACCCACAAATCTTTCAACCCAAAATTTATCCTGTCAACAAGAAATGCATGAACAAAGATGGTGCAGAGACTGAAGGAATGGCCAACCAATAGAGGCCCAATTTGAGATCCATCCTATAGGCAAGAACCAATCCCCGACTCTAGTAATGATACTCTGTTATGCTTCCAGATAGGAACCTAATATAACTGTCCTCTGTGAGACTCTACCCAGCAGCTGACTGAAACAGATGCAGAGACCCACACCCTAAACATTGGACTTAGCTCATAGAGTCTTATGGAACAGTTGGGGGAAGGATTGAAAAACTCAGAGGGGATAGGAACTCCACAGAAAGATCAACAGCCAAATAACCTAGACCCTTGGGGGCTCCCAGAGACGGACATAATGAGCAAGCATGGGATGGACTTAGCCTCCTCCATCCACAGATATGTAATTGTGCAGCTTGGTCTTCATGTGGGTTCCCCAGCAACTGGAGCAGGGGCTGTCCCTAAAGCTGTTGTCTGTAGGTTAAATACATTCCCCTAACTGGGCTGCCTTGTCTGGCCTCAGTGAAAGAGGGTGAGCCTAGTCCTGCTGTGACTTGATGTGCCAGGGTGGGGTGAGACCCAGGGGGTCCTCCACCCACTCAGAGGAGAAGGGGAGGAGGGAAAGTGGAGGAACCATATGAGGGGGGATCAGGAGGATCAAGGTAAAGTGAATAAATAAGTAAATGAATGGGAAAAAAGATGAATTAAACCTTTTCTTCTCATGGCCTAGTAGGCCATCATTGGGAAGAGAGGTCCCTTGGTCTTGCAAACTTGATATGCCCCAGTACAGGGGAATACCAGGGCCAAGAAGTGGGAGTGGATGGGTAGGGGAGCAGGGCATGTGGGGGGGGGTATAGGGAACTTTCAGGATAGCATTTGAAATGTAAATGAAGAAAATACCTAATTAAAAAAAAAAACAAAAAACCTTTTCTTTTCTAAGTTGCTTTTGATAATGGTCTTCATTATGGAAACAGAAAGTAAAGTAACACAGGTTTTATTTGTATCTTTTTAAAATGGATTCAGTGTTTCACTTTTGGAAAATAAAAGTGTTCTAAAGCAGACTTCAGCAATGGTGGTTACCTAACAGCATAAATGTATGTAACATATAAATATAGTTTAGTGGCATATTTTGTGTATATCACCATAAAAAGAGATCTGATAAGCTGATATATGGATAATGAAACTGTGGTACATTTAAACAGTGGAATATTATTCAGCTGTAAAATAACCATGAAATTATGCAATCTTAAGGTAAGGTGACAGAGCTAGAAAAAAAAATCATCTTGAATGAGGTAACCTAGACCCAGAAAGACAAATATTACACATGTTATCTTGCTTACAAATGTTAAATTTGAATCTTCAGATATGTGTGTTTCCTTTGGAATATTCATAGAGGGCATGAAAGTAGAAAGGGCTTAGAGGGGATTCGGGGCTTTCAGAGAGAGGAGAAAGGGAAATAATGGAACAGAAAAGGTTAAATCTTGTTGGGGGGTGGAAGGGCAGAAAGATAGGAGGAAATAAGGGAGGCATCACTGACACTAAAGATCTTTCTTTTTATTTATTTATTTTTTTATTATTTTCTTTATTTACATTTCAAATGCTATCCCAAAAGTTCCCTATACCCTCCCCCTGCCCCTGCTCCCCTACACACCCACTCCCAATTCTTGGCCCTGGCTTTCCCCTGTGCTGGGTCATATAAAGTTTGCAAGACCAAGGGGCCTCTCTTCCCAGTGATGGCCAATTAGGTCATCTTCTGCTACATATGCAGCTAGAGACTCGAGCTCATGGGGGTATTGGTTAGTTCATATTGTTGTTCCACCTACAGGGTTGCATCCTCCTTCAGCTCCTTGGGTACTTTCTCTAGCTCCTCCATTGGG
>NC_034613.1:86001701-86010497 GCF_900095145.1 Mus pahari
TATTTGAATTTCTGGAGTCCAGCTTCCTGAGCTCTTTGTATATATTGGATATTAGTCCTCTATCAGATTTAGGATTGGTAAAAATCCTTTCCCAATCCGTTGGTGGCCTTTTTGTCTTGTTGACAGTGTCTTTTGCCACAAAAAGGCAAAAGACACTAAAGCTCTTTCTAAAACGTCATAGAAATTCATTGCTACAGAAGCTTCTTGAAATACATAAATAAATTGAGTGTAAATAGGCAAACCCTATAATGGGATAGCAATGCTCCTACTAGACACCACAGACCAACAAATTAAATCCCCGGGCCAGGAATGGGTTACCCTTTTAGTGTTGTTGGTCTATGGGGTCCTCTTGACTCCTCAAGCATTACAGGCTACTGCCAATTATCTTAGTTATCTTCCATACTTGATAGTAATACCTTATTGCTGACGACACCACACTACCTGAGTCACGGACCTTGGAGAAATCAAGTTACCACTCATCTGAAAGCAAGGTTAACACTGACTAGCTGTCATAGGCTAGAAAGAGCTATACACACCTGAGGAGAAAAGTAATAAGAAAAGTCTTACCCAGCTGCCAATCTCCAATCTCCAAACGCTACAATAATGACTGGCCTGGAAAGGCAAGAATACCATAGAGTAACCAACCACTTTCTGATTGGATTTAAGGCTTGCTCCACAAGATGAGACCCATACATGGCACTGTTACTGGAACCAAGAACATAAAGCTAGAAAGGCACCCTAGGGGAGAACATTCCAAACTTAACTTCTAGTGACTTGGTTTTTTTAAAGGCATTTTTTTTCATTGGATATTTTCTTCATTTACATTTCAAATGCTTTTATAACCATAGATTATTACACCTCTCAACCATCATCCAAGATGCTTCTTCTTGTGATAGATACTGTTTGACACAGACACCAAAACAAGACAAGGTTCAGAGAACAAGAGATTGTGGGGTGTTCATCCCTAAATGGTGTTCATACCCCTCTTCCCAAGGCTCTGGGATCATTAAGAGCCAGCTGCAATAGAGGATTATAATAAAACAGTATATTTTGGACACAGCAGAGCTGTTGTGCATGAAAACTCACAGCGATTATAACAGCATGCACAAGATCTGTGCAAGTTCAAGCCAGACCAAATCTCAACATGGAAAGGGGAGGTGGACATGAAGTTTCACTACTAGCTGGGGAGCTATTGACAACTGATAGCTTCTGGAAAGGAAGAGTTCCTTTGCTGTAGGGATATGACCCTGTTAGGTCAATCACACTGCAGTAAAAGGCCACACATTCAAGAACATGTAGACCACACAAATTAGACTTGATAGGTGGGTTTTTTGTTGTTGTTGTTTTTAGAAAAAAAAGAGGACACAAACAGGGGACAATCTGGGAGGAGTTGGGGGAAGGAAAGTAAATGTGATCAAAATACATTGTAGAAAATTCTCAAAGAACTAATAAAAAGGGAGAAGAAAAAGAAGGACATCTGGATGGATCTAATCTAATTATGTGAGTCCTTAAAAGCACTGAACTTTCTCCATCTGTTGGCAGAAGGCAACGACAAGGAGATGAGAAAGACTTGAGGCACTGTTGCCAGTTTGAAGAGGGCGCATGAGAAGAAATGCAAGCAACCTCTCCAAGCAGTGAGTGACCTCCAATGACAGCCAACAGGGAAATGTGGTCTGAGACTAACAGCCACAAGGAAGTGGAGTCTGCCAATAACCTAAATAAACTTGGAATTCGATACTTACTTGGCTTTAAACTTGCAAGCCAGCTCAAACCTTGATCTTAGGCTTATGGGACCTGTAGAGAATTCAGCTGAGCCCACTCAGATTTCTGATCTACAGAGCTGTGAGCTTGTCCACGGGTGCTGTTATAAGCTGTTGTTTTGTGTTAGCTTGTTATAGCATTCCCAGAAAACTAACTCGTGAGCCTACAGATCTTACTTACAGAGAGAAGGTCACAGCAGGCCCTGAAGTGTATTGCTGTCAGCTTCACTCATTTAGATAGCGCCCCATAAACATTTCAGCATATTTGAGTGACTCCTATGTGCTAAGGATTAGGAGTTCAACAGCAAGGCATGGCTCTAGCTGTGAAACTTGAAGCCTGGTCCTGGAACTGAACAATGATGGTCCATCCCCATGGCCAAGGCTGAAAGCTAGGACATACAGGAAGTCTCACTCTTTACCAAGCCCTCTAAATATTCAAATGCTTGGTAATAGCCCCTAATGCTTTTTCTGGAGATGGCAGAAAGGGACAAAGATAGGACAGTACAAGTTGGCAGCCTGCCTGATGCCCAGAGCCTGGGTGTTGTAACTGTCCCACAGCATGTAGGTGTTACAGAGACTGAACAGGGCTCTTGGTGACTTCAGATAACTTAAATAACTACATATCAAGAATACTGAAACAGGGAAGGGCAAGAGGTAAAATGTTCCCTGGGGTCATTTTCACAATTCCTAGGGGCATTTGAAAAGGAACCCTTATGGGGTGGTGGTACATGATGGCAAAGCCATTTTTGCAGCTATTAAAATGTGGTTCAGGATGATGAAAGACTGCCAAAAGATGGCAGAGATATCCAGTAGAGATGGGCAAGAGCCCAGGCTTTCAAAGCAAAATGAGCTGGAGTGGTGGAGTGGGATTCAAGATGTAGAGGCCAGGAAGAAAGAGGCAGTGATTGACGGGGAGGCCCCCACCATCCGGCTCAGCTGCTCAGAGCTTGGGCAGAGATTAGGGTTTGGAGACTCAGTCCCACCTCCAGGCCCTTCTGGGCGATCCTGAGGCCTAAGCATTGGGGTAAGTGCCAGGGACAGTTCAGAGCTCGCCAGCCCTTAACAGCCCTTCCTGACGAACTGGTAATCATTTGTTTATATGTTTGTTTGCAAGATTGGTTTCTGCTTCAGTGAGGGGAGTTTGGATCCCTGCCCTGGGGGCCCAGGGTTCTGAATTAAACAAACCCTCTTGGGGCAGAATCCCTGCCCCATTTGGCTGACTTTCCTCTGCCCTCACTTGTTTGTTAGGCTCATGAACAGTGGACAGAGATGCTGGGAGTGGGAGGGGCCTGGTCCTTCAGAACTGGCCAGAGAAGCAAAGGGCTCTGGTTCACCACAGGCTCAGACATCTGTGGGGGGAGCTCTGGGCAGGAACTCTGGCTCTATGGGAACCCTGAGAAAATCAGACTGAAATCCTGCCCAGGGAAAGCTGCAGTTGTCCAAGGAGAGCTTCATTTCAATACATGTGGTAAGGTTTTTTTTGTTGTTGTTGTTGTGCTCATTCAGTCTGTAGCAGCTGCAGAGGGAGAGGCCCTGTGAGGGGGCAACAGGGCTGGAGCTGGGTGGCAGGGAGGGGAGATGGTAAAGGCTAATTTACTACTGAAGAACCCAGCAAGAGGAAAGGAACAAGCTGAGGCAGCCAAGATGGAACAGAGAACAGAGAAAGTTGTGGGGAACGTAGGATTGTTTCAAGGGAGGAGGGAAGGGGGAGGGCTGCAGCCTGTGTGAGTCTGATTGGAGTGGCACATGAGGTAGAGACACAGTTGGAGGGGCCAGAGGAGGGAGGTCATGAGAAAGAAAGTATTTTGCCATTGATGGATTTTGTCTGTTCCTAAAACTCAGCGTGTGAAGTGTCTTCCTACTGCAAAACTGAAGAAAGAACATTCTGGAAGGTCATTGCCAAGGGTAAGGGAGGGGCAGCTGAGTGAATCATCAAAGAAAACCTGGGGAAGTGGGTTCCTAACCTGAGCAGGAAAGGGGCTGGTGACTCCTGGGGCTCAAAGCCTGGCTCCTTTCCACATTGCCAATGAATGGAGAACTGGAGATGCCTTTCAACAAGACACCAGAACTCAGGGAGTCCTGTTGCGTAGGGGAAGCAGACTAGGGGTGGGGGAAGCTGGAAGAGATGGGGCTTCTGATGTTGACCCTTGAAGGAGGCTGTCCCGATCCATAGAACTAGCAGAGACCTTGTGGTTGTCTAACCCGACCTCTATTTTACATGCAAGGAACTGGAGCTCAAAGAAGGCAAGAAATCTGTCTAAGGTCACAAAGTTAATGAACTGGGCAAACAGACTTCAGAAGGAGGCCACACAGGCTCATAGACAGAAGCACTCCCAGATATTAGCTCAGAGGAGGTCTGAAAATACCTGTCAAACAATGCCACTGTCCGCTCCCTCACCGTGGGAGAAATTTAAGCCTGATTTCATTGCTGATTCTGCTTCAAAGTCATTCTTAGCGGAACAGCTAGCAAAAAACGCTCTAATACATCAGCACAGGCATGGACAATGAAAACAATCTTTTTTCAGGCCCAGGATAGTAGTGTGTCAGAGAAGGATAGAGTTGCCCATGCTCCTCAACTTACAATGGCTGTATAGCTGGATATACCCATTATAAATTGAAGACATTGAAAAAGTTAAAGAAATCCAACTTGATGCATAAAACTCATGTTTAGCAACATGCTATACTGTGGCGTGTGAGTTGTTTAGCCTTGTGATCATATGATTGACTGGGAACAAGGCATGTCACTGGCTCCAGAAAAGATGAAAATTGAAGGTATTTTTTTTTTTTTACTGAATGTGTTTTACTCCCGCACTATACAAAACAGAACAACAAAACACTGTAAATGAAGGACCATTTGTAGTCCTGATGCTTTGTTCGTTACATGTCAATGTCTAAGTCTTATTTGGGTGCAAGACATAGAAGAAAGAATTGCTACGAGTAAGGACAAGAATCAGTACTGTTCTGCAGCCTCAAATGGAAGTTAGTGGCCCATCTTCATGAATGCATCATCACTCATGATGGCCCAGCTTTCATGACTGGCTGCCACGCTATGTATCCCTGTACCAGTTTCAGGTTCCAGAGAATTACGTTGATTGGGTTAACTTGGAACAGATTATCAAATCCTGGAACAACAAACGATGTGGAGGGAATGAGATCATACAGCACAAGGTTGGCTTGGTCTCTGAGCCTATGAATGGAGGGAGGCATCCCTATTTAAATGAGTCAAGACCTGCTCAACAAAAAGGATACTATACCTAGCATTGGAAACCTTGTTAAATACTCAGTGCTAATGAAATCATAGTTATTAGAAGAGCATCTACAACCAATAATTTACTAAATAAACCAGCATAATACCTAACATCAATCTATAAACATTTGTCCTTATACCTACAGTTAAATGTAGTCTTTACCCCTCATAAAGGAAACTTCTCTTGGCAACAGAGACCAGCACAGAAGCCACAACCAATAAAATGCAGAGTTGTGGAGCTCAGTACCAAGGCATACATCTACAAATCAAACAACTCTTTCACTGAAGGCTCAAGGAACATTGAGGGAGAGGAGGCAGACAGATTGTAAGAGCTAGAGATCAGGAACTTTGCTGTGAGATTATGTCTCCTAGTAAAACAGGAGCTATACCCTTAAAATCTCCCTAATATGGCAGTCCAATTGTGAGCCGAACAAGGATGACACCAATGAATATGCCAGGTGGATGAGGAAAAGCCTATGAGGCCTGAATCCTACACAAAGAAGTAGAGGTGACAGAAGAAAGCTGGGAGAAGACGAGGTGGAATCCCCCAGGGAATTCAGCACACCAGTTGGTTGTCTAGTGCCAAAAGTTCAGTCCCCAAAACGTACACACAAGTTACATCATATGGACAGAACACGTTATATTTAGGAATATATATATATATATATATATATATATATATATATATGAGTCAATGAATTTGAGGGAGAGTGGGAGGGGTATACTGAATGGAGAAAAGAAAGGAAAAATGTAGTAATTAAATTTCAATACCAGAAAAACAGTAAAACATTTTTTAAAAAAAGAAACAGGCAATGAAAAACAGAAAAAAAAATCACAGTTTGTTTATTATTATCATTATCATTACTTGATTAGCATACAAAATAATGGTTTCCATTATGATATCTTCCTAAGTGTATATCATTGTGATTTTCTCACTAAGCCACCTAAGAAGAGTTATGGAAGCACTAGGTGGACAGCTAAAAAAGTATAACAGAGAGCTCTTTTGTGCTGCAAAGGGAAAGTGCCTTCCTTAACCATGGAAGCAGACTAATTCTCTCCGGAACCAGAAAAGGTACTGGGCAAGTACAGAGTTTTAGAGAGCCAAAAGATAATGTGGTGAGCAATACTGTCCAGTCCTCTGGCAAAGTTAGATGGATAAATAGGACTCTGGAAAGGACAGGGAATCCTACCAGACCGTGTGGTGGCACAAAGCCAAACTTTCCAGGTAACAAGTCTGAGTAAAATGGTCAAGCATCCAAGTCAGACAGGACCAAGGCCAAAAATAAGAATGGGGATTGCATGCTCTATCATCTGTGCCAGCCGAGCCCATCTGACATCTACCAGGAAAAAAATCATCATAAAGTGTAAACGCATTTATTTCGAGGCTCAGTGGATGAAGAACCTAGTTCTCATTCCTAGCACTAACATAAATACTGAATGGTCATAGAGGCCAGCCTGTGATCCCAATGCACAGGAGGCAGAGACAGAGTCCCACAACAAGCCTGCTATGGTCATCTCTGGGTTCAACTGGAAATCCTCATCTCAGCATATTAGGTGTACAACAACTGAAGAAAGCACTCCATATCAACTGTAGGTGTCTGCATTCTTGTACATATAGAGATATGTGTGCACATGCTCACACACATGCACACATACATACATGCACACACTCACACACGTATGTGCACTCACACCAGAAAAGTATATATATTTCACATATACACAAAAACAAAAATAATAAAGAAAACTGTCATTTAGTCTTAGATCAATTCCAATGAAAATCATTTAGCTACAGGAGGATCAATGTGACTAGAAAGCTTATTAACTACCCAGAGGAAAGGAACAGAAAAGGCTAGGCCCAGCTAAAGTCTCAGACTGAAGACATGGAGCTCAAGCTACAGGTAGAGGGGACATTTTTAAATGAAATTTAAAGGTTCTTGGTACTTTACCTCTTGGGAAATGAGTGTAGATGAAAGTGATCCTAATACGATCCTATTTGAGGACTTTGAAGCTAAAGGCAGGATGAAGCTGGTAAGAGCTGGGGATGTTGCTCAGTGATAGTAAACTTGCCTAGTGTGTGCAAAAGTTCTCTCCATAGCACTGGAAGAAAAGTACTGGTGAGGATTCTGGCTGTAAAAAATAACACACACACATCACAAGTTATGTTATGTAGTCACATAAAAACACATTTTCCAACAGACAGATCACATAGATTTAGGCTTAAAGGAGATATATACATTCTCGAGCCACAGTAGATGGATAAGAACCCATAAACTCCATAAAGTGTACTTTACTTCTTTCCTGTCCTCCCACCCCTGTAATAAAACTTGTGCTACAGACTATAATAAGGGCTAGAGATTCAGATGTGAAATAACCACTGCCTTCTAGTATTTTATAGTAAGACAGAAAAGAAGATAGGTAAAGAAAGGGTCCTTTGCAATGAACTCTCCAGGAAAGGTGAGGATGTTTGTACAGGCTCTGTGGGAACATGGGCATAAAATGACCACAATCTATTCTATTACGTCAGGGAAGGTTTCATTGAGAAAGGCTCATGTGATATAGGTTCTAAAAGATGAGCAAGATTCATTTGGTGACCAAGAGGCTTGGGAGAAGCTTTTGAGGAAACTGCACAGCCAAAGCCCAAAGGGCTGAGAGAAAAAAACCTCATTCAACATTACTGAGACTATACACACTACCCTGTTAAGCAAAGGTCAATTCTATCCCAGAACCTATGGCATGTACATACATTATTAAACACTTTGATTAAGAAAGTGTATTATTTGGAGCTGGGGGGATGACTTAGTGGTTAAGGGCACTAGCTGATCTTCTGGAGGACCCAGGTTCAGGTTCAATTCTCAGCACCCACATGGCAGCCCATAACTGTCTGTAACTCCGGTCCCAGAGACTCTGATGCCCTTTTCTCACCAATGAGGGCACCAAGCATAAAAGTAGCACTCTGATCTATGGTTCAGGTAAAACATCCATGCCAATAAAAAGAATAATTTTTTCTTTTTTTCACAATTTTTTATTAGGAATTTATTTCATTTACGTTTTAAATGCTATCCCCAAAGTTCCCTATACCCTCCCACTGACCTCCCCCCCCCACTCCCACTTCTTGGCCCTGGTGTTCCCCTGTACTGGGGCATATAAAGTTTGCAAGACCAAGGGGCCTCTCTTCCCAATGATGGCCGACTAGACCATCTTCTGCTACATATACAGCTAGAGACACGAGCTCTGGGGGTTAGTTCATATTGTTGTTGCACCTACAGGGTTGCAGAGCCCTTCAGCTCCTTGGGTACTTTCTCTAGCTCCTCTATTGGGGGCCCTGTGTTCCATCCGATACATGACCGTGAACATCCACTTCTGTGTTTGCTAGGCACTGGCATAGCCTCACGAGATACAGCTATATCAGGGTCATTTCAGCAAAATCTTGCTGGTGTATGCAATAGTGTCTGCGTTTGGTGGCTGATGATGGGATGGACCCCTGGGTGGGTCAGTTTTTAGATGGTCCATCCTTTCATCTCAGCTCCAAACTTTGTCTCTGTAACCCCTTCCATGGGAGTTTTGTTCCCAATTCTAAGAAGGGGAAAAGTGTCCGCATTTTAGTCTTCCTTCTTCTTGAGTTTCATGTGTTTTACAAATTGTATCTTGGGTATTCTAGGTTTCAGGGCTAATATCCACTTATCAGTGAGTGCATATTATGTGAATTCTTTTGTGATTGGGTTACCTCACACAGGATGATACCCTCCAGATCCATCCATTTGCTGAGGAATTTCATAAATTCATTGT
>NC_034613.1:86010508-86022026 GCF_900095145.1 Mus pahari
ACAGTGCATGGAAGTGGTGTCTCCTTTGAGGACCGTGGAGTTGTCTGGTCTGTTTGANANCAAGGTAAACCTGAACTGATTAAAAGGAACCTGAGCCTCTGGTCAGGAAAGGCTCTGGTGTCCTTGTTCTTGCGGTCACAGGCCTGTCACTATTGGATTGGAGCAGCTGTTATGTTCTACTCACCAGTGATCCTAAGATCGCTTGGGCAGTCCACTAGGGACCATTGGGGTGCCTGCTGAATCCATGCCCTAGGTGATCCGATGCTGGCGCAGACTGGAAGGGATTTGTGCCCCTGGTCAGGCTGGTTCTCTGCTTCCCTAGTGCTGTCTCAGGTCCCATACATGATTAGATTGGCGTAGAAGTTGTGCTCCACTCACCAGTGATCCTAAGATCGCTTGGGCAGTCCACTAGGGACCGTGTGGGTGTCCTCTGAATCTGAGCCCTAGGTGACCCAGTGCTGGGGCAGACCAGAAGGGGCTTGTAAAAAGAATTTTTAAAACCTGGATTGTCACGGTAACACTGGCATTTAGGCTAATCTTGGAGTATAGTGAAATTAAAGGTTAGATTAAAAGATCCTGGGCAAAATGAGACTAATTGGAGCAGTGGTAACTAGGGTTGAAGAAAAAGAGCTTATTAGAAAAAAGCTTCTGAGAAGGCTGAACCTTTGGGGATGAGAAGTAAATTGGATTTAACCAAGTGTAGTGGCATATACCTGTAATCTCAACACGTAGAAAGCTGCAGAAAGAGGACTGTGAGTTTGAGACCGGCCTGGCCTACAGAGTAAGTGCTCTGTCAATCCAACTAGAGACTGGGAGAGGAAGGAGGAAAGAGAGAGAGAGGGAGAGAAGTGGGTGTGAGGACTGAGAGAGGGGTAAGAGTCTTACACTTGGCTGGTACTTAAGCATCTGGGTAGATTAACATAGTATATACCGAGATAATAACATGAGAGGGAAAGAGAAGAAATATGGTGTGGGATCAGGGTGTAGGACTCTGGGGAGCCTTAGCCTGGTGAGCCTTAGCTTACAGGGACTCCCTGAGTGAACCACGTGGAGCCGGAATTGATGCAAAAAACAAGAGGAATTTATTGTTCTGGTGCACTGAGGTTGTCTTAGACTTGAAGGAGAGGTGGCAACTCCCCTGTGGCTCGTTCAGGGAGTTTTTATATGGTTTCCAGGGGCAGAATTGAGCATCAGCAACTAGACACACTATGATTGGCAGAGCAGTGCACCCTTTAAACTGATTGGTCCTTAAGGAATGAGGTAGTAGGGGCTTACTCAGCCTCTCCCTTCTGGCCTATGTGCTCTCTGACCTGTCTCTTCCAGGAAGAGATGGGTCTGGTGGAATTTTTCAAGGGCTCTGAGCTGACCTCTTCAAGGAAAAAGATGATCAGTCAAAAGATCCTTGGTATGTTCAGGGTATCAGTCCATAGGCAACTCAGAGAGGAATCTGAGCTAGGAACTTAGGGAATAGCATTAATAGGAACAAGAAAATGGCAATGTTTAAAAGAATACAGAAGTACTTAAGGAGGTAGCCTGACTGTTCTTTAGAAGGTTAAACACAGAGTTTCTACTTGACCAAACAATTCTAAGTACTTGTCTTGTTGCTGTGCAAAAATACCTGGAAAATATGCTTGAGGAAAGAAGGGTGCTTTTGGCTCATAATTTGAGGGCACAGTACACCATGGTGGAGGAGCCATGATGGCAAGAACTGGGACAGTCTGGTGTCAGGAACTTGCTGTAACTGATCACATTGTATCCACAGGAAGCAGAAAAAGATAAATGCTGGTGGTCAGCAACCTGTCAGGATCCCTCTGGCATGATGCAGACCCTTTATCTGACCAGTTATCTGACTGAATAAATAAATGAAACAGATGCACATTAACAAAAGTGTGTGGAAATGTTGGCATATAGGAGATGTTTAATTTCTCTGTATAGGGATCAGGGAGTGTAAAAATACAATGCCTCAGGTTTAGTGGAGGAGAATGTAGTCTGTTTTGGCAGTTAAGACCAAGCAGAAAAAATGCTCCTGAGACAGTGAATAGAAACTGGTCTCAGGGGAAGCAGAGGAACGGTCAGTCCATGGCCATTCCCATTCCACAACTGAAAACACTGACAAAGCTAGCAAGCAAACTGCACAGCCAACATTGACATAAGCCATCAAATTCTTCCTCTTAGAGTTGGACACAATCGCATTAAGAAAGAAAGGGATTTTGTGAATTCTGGGATATGTATCTCAAGGTTCGATTGTGGCAGATTGCTCAAGGGAAGGGTACTTGGAAAAAGAGAGATGAGGGACCAGCCAGAAAAGAAAGATGTGACTAGACAAATGAGATTAACTGGAGCTGCCAGAGAGGAGGCAAAGTCCTGGCAAGAGAACAATGAAAAGCCACCCTAGGGGAGAAAAAGCAGAATGTCTCACTTCTTCCGTTGGATATCACTGACTTAGAGTACAATGTAATTGTTTAGTAAGGGATTGTTGTAATAATACAGTGACCCCAGGGCGCATGCCCAACACTTATGTGCATATGTCCCTAAACCCTGTCCACATTTGTAGACTAAATCAGTGTAGAGTGGCTGAATGAGCAGAGGCATGTTGCTGTGATATATAGTTCAGGAAATCATTCTAAGGAAGGAGGGGGCTCTATGTGTAATGATGTTTATTGTAACATCATCCATAGTCGTGAAAAACGGAAATAAGAAAATGATGTTATGTCCACTCAATGAAGCATTATGTGGCCATTAAAGAGTGATAATGATGAATACACTGTAACAACTCAGCAAATGATAATGAATTTTTGTTCATGTTATATTACAAGGATGTGTAAATGAGCCATATATATAACCAAGTCCTAGTGAGAGGGACATAAAAAATAGAAACATGTAACATTGTGGTGGCAATATTTTCAAGGAATGTTTTTTTCTTTTTTCTTTTTTTTTGTTTTGTTCTTTTGTTGTTGTTGTTGTTTTGTTTTTCGAGACAGGGTTTCTCTGTATAGCCCTGGCTGTCCTGGAACTCACTCTGTAGACCAGGCTGGCCTCGAACTCACAAATCCACCTGCCTCTGCCTCTCAAGTGCTGGGATTAAAAGCGTGCACCACCACTGCCCAACTTCTTTCTTTTGTCTTTATGTTGGAGTTGTTTATGGAGAAAATAATGTTGAATCCATGACCTTGAAAAAACAGTGCTGGGAACAGAGATGGAGCTCACACAAAGCTAGCTAAAAGCAGACAAAGAGTGGATGATGAGGAGCTGCTGGCAGAGAAAAGGAGGGGCATGTTTGGTACACACACATGGCTTCTGTCTACCTTCTGGCACTTTGCTCATCCATAGCCAGGATAGATGGGCTTGTGATGTAACTGAGAGTCAGGAGTTTGAAATCAGATAACTGACAATCTGCTCACTATCTGTGGGATCTATTGGATAAAACCATTGACCTTTCTGACCTTCAGTGCAAGAGTGTGTAAAGTATAGCTAACCATGCCATCTCTCAGGGTCACTGGGTGGGGTAAATGGAAGATAGCAGATGAAAAGTTATTTGGAAATGAAGAGGACCACACAACTATAAAGAGATAGTAGAATCCTTACTGTCATCATCTTAGTTGTTACTATGTATTCCAGCTTAGCCTGGAGTTCCATCTGTTATTTCAGAAACATAGAAATATCACTTTAAGAACTCTAATGAATCAAGAAGTCAAGATAAACAGAATGAGTGAGCCACACCTGAAATCTTAACACTAGATCAACCTGGAGGATTGAGATTGTGAATTTGTGACCAACCTGAGTCTACAGAGCAAGTTCCATGCTATCCTGTGCTATATGGTAAGGCACTGTTAAAAAAAAAAACAAATAGATAAATACAGTCAAAATAACCTAGTCTAGTGGTTCTTGACTCTGGCTGCTCCCAGGAAGTATATTTTTTTTCCTAAATTGATGAACAGGTCAGACACTCTAGAGATAGAGTCTGGGCAGAGGCACCTTTCAAACTCCAAAATTGTATTTGAAGCTGAGATTCACCCACAAAATGGTCCTTGGGGCAGATAGTCCTGGTTTTGAATGATAGATTGAATTTTCTATTGTCTAACTTTTATGCACTTGGATTTGGAGTAGATACATAACCTCTCCACACTTCACTGTCTTTGTCTTTGAAAGAGATATAGTCTCTCTCTCTCTCTCTCTCTCTCTCTCTCTCTCTCTCTCTCTCTCTCTCTCTCTCTCATAGTTGCTATGAGGATTAAAGGTTTTAATAAACATAAACGATTTTAGCACAAAGCCTGGCACATAGACCTGTCATGAGGCACTGACCATTTTGCTGTTTGTTGTCTTTGTTTTAATCCCATGTGGAGGGACACCTCCTGACCATGGCATAGAAAAGAGAATATACAACCTAGGGGTAGGTTCATGACCACTTACTCCTTCATAGACTCTCTAATGCCAAGTTCCTTGTGTCTCACCAGACATTCCTATACTTGAGCACTCGGTCTCTGACTTGCTTTTTTTTTTTTTTTTAACTACTTGATTCTTAGTGAAACTGGTTGCCTCCTGACTTCATATGCCTATTTCTGGCATCGTCACCATCTACACCTTCTGTATGCTATGGCCTGGTTTTCAATGCGACTTCAACTTGGCCTCCCAGAATCCTTCAATGCATCCTGATCCCACCATCCTACTTTAATTTCACTCTTACCTCATCAGTTTTCACTTAACTCAAATCTTGCTTTGTAGATATTTCTGGAAACAAAACAAAACAAATACACTGGATATATATCTGTCTTTCTGGAACAATAAACAAAGACAAATGACCCCAGATTTATTCCCTGGTCGAAAGCTTACTAGTAGCAAAACCAGGCTGGATGGACGGCTGTCTTCAGGCTACATAGTCTATACTGATGACAAACTTAAAAAAAAAAAAAAAAAAAAAAAAAAAAAACAAAAAAACCTGGCCATGTTTTACACTTTATATAGTGTTAGGTACAAAGACTCCAGTCCCCCAAACTCTAACCAGCAGTCCAAATATCTAGAAATGGGCACAATCTGAAATAAAAGAGGATTTCTCATGGTTAGATAAAAGCCTGCATTCCTCAGGAACTTGTGAAGCTGGCTCCTCTCAATCAAAAGGAGTCATTTCCCTTATCACCGGCAGAAAGAACAAAAGGCTACCAATGGTGCCTATTAGCATACCAAAGGGCATGCTGCTCTCCTGGCTTCTTCAGCATCTCAAGTACCTGCTACAAGTTTCAAAGTTCACGCTAGCATCCTAGCCCTTCCCATCTCATCCCCCTACCCTAAAGTTCCTCGGGCTCATGGGCTTCCTTCTCCCCAGCTATTCATCCTCCTTTATAACCCTGCTATTTTTATATGCTTGTCTCCCTCTAAATTCCTCTCCCATCTCCCTCTCTCTCTCTCTCTCTCTCTCTCTCTCTCTCTCTCTCTCTCTCTCTCTCTGCTCTGGACTCTTCCAGATGTCCCTCTCTCATTTCAACAATAAGAAATATTCCCCTTAACCATATCATAGAGCTGTTATGTCTTGAGTTTATATACATAGATGATCCTTCATTTGCAATGGTTTGACTTTTGATGTTTTTAACTTTATAGTGATATGAATGCAATAGACATTAAGTAGAAACCATTCTTTGATCCCTGAACTTTGCCTAAGTTAATAATACGCAGTCAACTGCCTTCTCAGGATGTTGCCTTCTCAGGATGTTGGACAGACAACAAAAGTGAACAACTGACAAGTAGAGAACATGTCTAACCAGTGGCCCATCAGCCTCACGCATCCTGTGATAGTTATGAATGTGCTCCAACATATTTGTAGATAACAGAGTCATGTCACAACATCAAAAAGTTGGAAACCCCTGCTATATTGGACTGTTTTGCTAATATGTAACAATCAGTACAGTGTATGCAGTTAAAACATTTTCAGCTTTAAAACTTTTGAAAATTAGAAGTCTCATGAGATAGAATCCCATTGCAAGTCAAAGAACATCTGTTTTAGTTTCATATGGCTGTGGTAACCAATGTCCACAAACTTGGTGGCTTAGGGTAACACTCATTTATTTTCTCAATCTTCTGGAGGCCAGACATCCCAAAGCCATATCATTGAGGCGGAATAAAGGCTTTGACAGGACTACGCTCTTTCTGAAGGCTCGAGGGGAGAATCTGCTTCTCATCTCTTCCAGCTTCTGGTGGCTGCTGGCATCTCCTGGCTTGTGGCCACATCTTTCCATCTCTGTCTCCATGGTTGCACTGCCTGTTCCTATTATCTGCATGTCAAAGTTTCTTCTGTCTCTCTTAGAAGGATGTATGCATTTAGTGCTCACTCAGATAACTCAGGATAATCTCTCAAGCTCACGATCTTTAACAAACATCTGCAAACTTGTTTTCTAGCATAAAATAGCATGTACAGTTTCAGAGGATGTTTATATGGAAGTAGTGTTAGGATGCATTTTTAGCCTATCTCATAGTCCAAGGTGTTTTCCCCTTTAATTCCCCTTAGGCCCTCTGCCTTGTCCTTTGCTGCCTGAAAAATGAGGCCATTCAAGCTTCATGACTTTTGTTTGTGTCTCTTCTGTCTATGTTTATGGTCTGTTTGCTGTCTGTTATTCGATTGAATGGCCACTGCAGGGCTCTGAGTACCCCGTGGCCAGGGGATTTTTAACATTCTTAAAAAGAAATTCTCTCTTTGGCTGTGTGGATCTGAGCCTCACAGGAGCAGACTTTGTAGAAGCTGAATGCTTTCTCTGGAGAGATGGACCAGTTGTAGGCCTGGAGCTTCCTGCCCCTGTTTGCTCTCCCTTCCCCATTCAGCTGCTTCTTGTTAGTCCCCACTTCTCAGACATGGCTTGTTTTGCGCTGTGCAATAAGGCTGCACTACAAGTTAGAGAAAGCAGAAGCAACACCAATAGAAAGAACAGTAAATGTAACTGAAGTGAAGCCTGCTGAATGTAGTCCTAGGATGCTATAGTGCCAGAGAGGTACATATGTAGGTCATCTGGAAGTCAAGAACTGCCCTAGGTGTCCAGAGCACCCTTACTTTACTTTTCCCAGTTCTTCTGGTACCAAGAGTCTTCAGGCTGTAGAGTGCAGGTTATCAGAATAAGTACACTTGGATTGGTGTCCTGGCTTTGTTATTAGATTGCCATTGGACTTGGCTAACTTGCTGTACTTTTTTGAGCCTCAATTTCCTCTGTGCTAAAATTGAAGAGGTGGAGTGTTAATAACAGCAATTAGACTAGTGGGCTTTGAGAGAAGCCTGTGAACAGTGTGTGTGGAGGGCAGTATAAAAACTATAAAGCACCAGAACCTTTTCCAGCTTATCAGTCTCAACTCAGCACTCAGTCTTTTTCCTATTGTCCACTCTTCGGCTCCCTGAGGGAATTTCATGCTAATCTTTTGTTTCAGCTAATTCAATCCTGATTCGTTTATTGTTTCCTGAGTCCTGCCTTGCTTTCAACATACCAGGAAACAATTTGTTTCTCACCTATTGTTCTGCTTCCAGGGCAATTGCTTGCTGGTCATACATTAACATTTACAAACAACATGTATAGAGAACTGTTACTTCAAAGAGGATTGTAGTGATTTCAATGGAAAATGTCTACCCTAGGCTCATGGATTGAAGCAGTTGGTCCTTAGTTGGTGGTTCTGTTTGGAGAGATTGTGGAGCCTTTAAGAAGTGTAGCCTTGTTGAAGGAAGTATCCCACTGGTGACCAGTTTTGAGGATTTATAGCTTTGCTGTACTTCCAGTTCTCTTCCTCTGTTTCCTGAGTGTGGATCATAATGTGCTCAGGCCAGCCTCTTGCTTCTGTTGCCTTCCTATGCCTTCCTTGCATTGCTATGGTGAACTCTATCCCTCTGAACCCATTTACTACGATAAACCCTTAAGTTGTTTTGGTCAGGGTATTTTATCGTAGCAACAGAAAGGTAACTAATAGGGAGATTGTTTATCACCTCCCTAAATGTATGCCTTGTCTAGACCAACCATGTCTGTGGAGTTTTAACCACTCACTGGAACAGCTACAATATATCAGGTACCGTGTTAAGCACTAAGCGTACAAATGAGAGTAAGACAGTCACAGTCTTTGGCTTCAGGGAGTTCACAGACTAGTGGAAGAACTAGGCCCCCAAACAGGTAATTTAACTTCATTGTGAAGTTCAGTGATTTGATACTCGGGGTACATGCATGAGTTCCTGAGTTTTATCTCTAGAACTACCAAAAAATAAAAAAATAAAAATAAAAATACCTCTCATGGTTGTATGGGAGAATAGCTGGGACCCAGGATTGAATGCAAAGAAATCAATTTGGAAGGCCCACACAGGGATGAGTATTTTGTAGCACGGTTAAAAGTTTGAAGCCAAGCTCTGCCCTACAGGAAAAAAGAAAACTTAAGATCCCTGAGCTTGCCGGGCATGGTGGCACACGCCTTTAATCCCAGCACTTGGGAGGCAGAGGCAGGCAGATTTGTGAGTTCGAGGCCAGCCTGGTCTACAGAGTGAGTTCCAGGACAGCCANGGCTACACAGAGAAACCCTGTCTCAAAAAAAAAAAAAAAAAGATCCCTGAGCTCGCTCCAAGATCACAGAATCCCACCAAGCCCGGGCCACCTTGGAAAGCTCTGCACGCCAAGAAACCCTAGAGAAAGTCTGCCTCCTGCCCAGTTCCTTGCTGCTTCTCACATGAGCAGAGGCAGCCACCCTCTTGTGGCTTTCTCAATAAATCTCTTGCATGAGGATTGTAGTACAGTGTGACTTTGTGGTATTTCCTGGCTCCTGGTTGTCGGTATACCTTTCCCCCTCAGAGCTGCAATCCTTACCTAGAATCCTCACGATTCAGTCCCTTTCCCAAAGCCTATCATCTATCCGTCAAACTCCAACCTAAATCAGGCCTTTATTCATGATCTCTTCATATCTAAGGCAACCTAAGTTCAAGATGGCAAATACATGTGACCATCCAACTGAATAGTAGGAATTGCTTGACGTGATATACTGAGGAGTCAGAGGTTGTACACGGACACAATCTTAAAGTACTAGAATTGATTAAGGATGTCTGTCAGGGGTGAGTTGTCGGACATGGATCAAATTTTTGTGATGTTGCCCTGGACTTTCACTTTGCCTTTTCTTCTCCCACACCATCTGAAGCTGTGGGCACGAGGACGCAACCTCCTCAGTCATGAACTGGCAAGTCTTTTCCCCTTAAAGAATTTGGTCTTCATGAGAATAAAAATGAGTATTTGTTGAGAACTTATCTACTGAGCAAATACCAACTAACTTGTCTACTCTAGGAAAGGAAATTAGCTCCTAAGGATTTCATACAGGACACAGTTGTGTGCTATACTGTGGACTTCATTGTGTTGAACAAATGGGATAAGTTTCGAATGTTAGTATTCACATGGTAATGGAGCAGGATTATCTTTATTCCCAAAGAACGGGTAATGTCCACATTTAAGCTAAGTCATGCACAGACAGTGAGGATCTCTGTATTACAATCTAGTTCTATATTTTTACCTTAACTTATATCATGTTTACTGGGCAGTGAACAGAGAGGGGGAAAAAAGCTACTTCTTTTTACGAAGTCTTGGAAATCATATAACCACTTCAGCACAGCCTAGCATACTTTCTCACACACAGTCACAGCTTAAAGCTTGTTCTGTGTTTCCTCCCTTTTTAAACACCCGACTCTTCATCTTTGTATTCCTGCGAATACCTCTGCGGAGTTCAAATTCTCACTTCAGACTTGTTCTGGGGTATGGTGTAGTGCCCTGCAAAGGGAAGATAAGGAGAGCTCTCCTGAGCTCATATAAAAAGCTCCAGGGCCAGTTCTGGAGACTCAAGAGTGATAATGATTCCTCTCCAGTAAACTGGCTATGAACTGGGTAGTCACTGCAGGCCAGACACCAGAATTGAAGTGTGAACCCTTTCAAGGCTTAGGAAATTGGAAGCAGCAGAGTGAAGTTTTTAGCTGCTGTTAGCTAGAAATGGAAAGACTGTAGGTGGTAGAGTTTGGGCCCAACGCATTTGTGAGCAAACAATAGGGAGGATTCAGGACAGAGGGCAACAGGAAAACAAGAGCTGTTGAAGCTGCAGAGTTATGTCAACTCATCAGCACCTCTTAGTCACCTGCCTGCAAAGGGAGCTGGCGCCCATTGCAGTAAGCAATGCAACTGAGAGCTGTGGAGCAGGGGGAAGCCTGGGACAACTGTCCTAAATCATCCTGTTTGTTTCAAGAGAGGGTCTGCAGGCTCAGGTGGAATTGTGGGATTCAGAATCTGTAGTATAGAAACCTGACTTAGACTTTCTATTTTCCCTTAGGATTCAATAAAATTCTTTAGAGGATGTAAACTGTGCTAAGGAAAACAGAAAGCTGTTTTGTTTCCCTTTGCACTGTGAACCTGGGTTTTAAAGGGAGAGCAAGACAGCCCAAAAGGTTGTGCATTATGTGTTCAGGTATTAGTTCTTTCAATAAATAGTTTAATATTTGTGTGTGCTAAGCATTGTGCTAGCTGCTGAAGATTTATGGAGGAATAAAATGCATCGCAGAACTTAGTTTCTAATATGGGAACTTATTTTTTTAATACAGGAGACATTCATGTAAACAGGCCAGTGAACTAAATAATTAAAAATGGCTTCGAAATCTAGCACAACACTCACGGATGTGTGGAGTTGAGATATAATCAGGGCAGAAGATGGTGTAATAGGTTAAGTACTGTTGGTTGCTATAACAGATGAACTCTCAAATCTTCATGACTAAGCTCAACAAAATGTATTTCTTGCTCTCATCAAGGGTAGATTTACTGCACAAAGACCTGTTGCATCAATCATTACGGGCACTAAGATCACATGGCTAAAATATTAGGAGAGAGACAGAGGAGGGAAGGCATACACTCTCATAACTATTCAGGGCCACAGCAGTACAGCATGTGCTTCAGGTAGCCCTAGATAGATGTAAATCGTCCCAGAGATACAGTCTAATGATACGTTGAGATTCGAGGCAGGATATGGTAACCACATTTTCCTGTCCATCATGAAATGGTCATTCTTGGGAAGGGAAGGAGAAGCTTCAGAAAGACGATGATCTTTGAGTTGGATGTCTAAGGAGAAGCAGTTATTAGGCTTTGGAGTGCTAGAGAGCCTTAGAATAAATAGAAAAGTAGAGGATGAGCTCGGGGTCACTGCTGCAGCCATTTCTTCCTACCTAGAGAATGCCTTCCCAGAACTCATTTGTGTGATATCATCTAACTCTCTACTCCATGCCTAAATTTTTAAAAATCATTTTTGAGATTATAATTATACCCATTTCTTCTTTCTTTTCCTCTCTCCAAACTCTCCCATGTATTCCCCTTGCTTTCATTTAAATCCATGGCTTCTTTTTCTTTGTTAACACACACACACACACACACACACACACACACACACACACACACACACACACACTTCAGATTATAAAATAAGTTCTGCACAGCCTACTTAATATTGTTTGTATGTATATGTTTCAGGGGCTGATTATTTGGTACTGGATAACCAC
>NC_034613.1:86022766-86026131 GCF_900095145.1 Mus pahari
TCCCCCTTGATCACTAATTGAGAAAATGCCCCACAGCTGGATCTCATGGGGGCATTTCCCCAACTGAAGCTCCTTCTCTGTGATAACTCCAGCTGTGTCAAGTTGACACAAAGCTAGCCAGTACATATACCCTCATAGTGTATGGATCTTAAGGTCAGGAAATATGTCTGGCCTTCAGTGAACAGGGTTAGCACCATCTACCACACAGCAAGTCCTTGATGAGAATCTGTTAAATGAACCAGTCCCCTTTTCCAACCATGTCCTCTCATGATATTTTCCTCAGTCATTTACGTTGTTTGTCAGTCAACAGATACTCAGTTCTTATTAAGTGTTAAGTATTTTTCCATGTACTAGAATTAGTGATAGGCAAAAACTTGGGGGATTTCTTTGTTTGAGCTCTATTGCCCTGAAAGGACAGGGTGACCATTCTCTTCTGCGGTATGAAATGCTCTCCAGCTCCGACTCCACCCTTATTCCCCACAGATGAGTCACTTTGGGGAAGACTTTCTAAGCACATAAGAGTATTCTATTGAAAGATTTTGGTGACAAATATTCCTGATTATTACTGTGGCTTACAAACATCTGCTCTTCCTATGATATATATATACTTCTTGAGTCACAGATTCCTCTTCCATGAAAATATTACCTATCTCACAAGATTGTTGAAGAATGAAGTGAAGTTCTATAGGCATCTCCTAACACACTGTTCAGCACAAATAGGCCTTTCAGAAATATCTATTGCCTACCTCCTTCCCTTCTTTGAAAAAAGATGTACATTTATCTATCTATCCATCTATCTATCTATCTATCTATCTATCTATTTATGTAGCTCTAGTTCAAGACATAGCACAGTGGACCACAAAATTTTGCCAAGTTGAATTGTCAAATATGAATTTGAGGGGTGGCAAAGGCTAATTTAATTACTATGAATTTGGTATAACATGTGGAAAAAAATGCCTGGCAAAACATTTTTTAGTCTAAGCAAGGAGGATTTAATTTGGACCATGGTTTAAGGGTATATAATCTATCATAATGGGAAAGGCATGATGGTTTTGAAGGGGCAAGAGCATGAGGCTCACTCACATCTGTGCTGATCAGAAAGTAAAGTGCTCAAGCAGGAAGCAAGGCAAGATTCTTCCACCTAGGCACTACCTCCCAAATGATCTACAATGTAGATTCAGCCACATCCCAAAAGAGCATCATTAGCTGGGCCTTAAGGGTTCAAATGCATGAACCTGTTGGAGACATTTCCCATTTAAATCATAACACCACTTCTGCACTAATTCTGCCAGTGACGTTTTATATATTTATATATCTCATGTTTAATCTTCTCAGATGAATCAGAAATTCCTTAGGGGAATGTGCTTTGTGCTTCTTTGTAGCTTCCATACACTGAACAGTGCTTACTACATGCACCTTTTCTATGTATTTTAACATTTGAGCTCTTCTCACTTTGACATATCTGACTTTAATAGGAAACCTGTTCTTAATATATAGGTATCATTTCTGCTCAACTAAACTGGAAGTTCTTTTAATAGTGTAAGCTGTATTTCTCCTGCAGGGCTCAGTATTTGTTCAGGCACATGGTGGGTGCTAATTGCATGCTATTTAATTAATAAATGCATGTTCCCCCACAAGAGGGAGATGCCATTTCATTTCAAAGAATTGTTCTAGTCAACTGAACATTTACAAGTTTTGACATGTTAGGTAAAATTTGATTCCAGCATAAAAAAGGAACAAATACATTTTCTTTCCTTTACTATAAAAATTTGAAAACTAAGAGATTGCCCTAAATATCATCACACAGAAATAATCAGCCAGTGTTAATATTTAGCGACTAACATTTCAGACATCTCCCTATGCTCATGTTCTGAAATGAGATTGATGGCTTGATAAAAAATGATTTTTATGAAAACAGAATCTTGGTGTGTAGGCCAGTTTTATTAAAAATAGTCAATTTAATTTTATTAGAATTTAACATAACTCTGAGATAAAACCAACCTTTGGATAAATATTATTTCACCTTAAGAGATACTGATTCCATACTATGGAAGATACCCCATTCACCCATTCCTCAAAATCAAAAATATTTATTAGTTATGACTTTCCTTCTTGAATATTGTTAACTCTAACATGCTGTTCTGCCATCTATACTGTATATTTATTTAAGATCTGTACATAGAGTGTAAATATTCATTTACTTAAATGAATTCAATGCCTCTATTCTATTCCTTTATCATGAGCTCTCTATTCTCAAGAATTCTTAAATTTGATTTTTCTTCTTGGATGGATACCTTAGAAGGTCTTATGAATGTTCTGTTCCCTGAGTCATGCTTTTTGCCTTTTTAATTGAAAAAAGTAGTTGGTTAGATAGGCTATGCTCACTTCACACCCGATCTTTCAGTGTTTTACATTGACTTCATTGTCTTTGACTTGGGAAGCTCAAGACTTGGCTGATTTCTCTTTTATATAAACAGTTCTTTTTTTTTCTATCTAAAAGTCTGAAACCTTGTTTCTTTATCTTTGATATTCCAAAGTTTACTGTGCCATGGGTCTGATGCCAGTCACTTTTTAAGTATCTGTCTAGAACACAGTATGCCTCTTTCTGCAGATTCAATTTTTATTTGTTTAATGGATATTTTCCTGTACTATATTCTGAATACATTTCAGTACAACTTTCTAGTGTCTACATTAAAAGTTTAGGGCTTTTAACTGGCCTAGGTAGACTGTATTTGTTTTCCATAGCTATAAAACTGTACATGGTTACATAGTCTCTCTTTTTTCAAATCTTTGATTCACTTCAATTACAATATTCCCACAAATGTCAGTAGGTGCATTATAAATTATGACTAGTTTATAAAATATTGTTTCTGTGCATTATCTTTACAAATGTTATTTTTGCTCATAATATATTCACATAGGTCTGCCATTTATTCATTATGTTGAGTCTTATTTTTTCTTAAGTTGGTTACTGAATTCTTATTCAAATACAAAATACTCCAATTGTAATTGTTCTTGTGTTCCTTGAGCTATGTCTTCCCCAAATGTTTTTCTTTTTTACATTTATTATAATTATTATTATTTATAATTTTTGATTAGATATTATCTTCATTTATATTTCAAATGCTATCCCAAAAATCCCCTATGCCCTCCCCCCACCCTGCTCCCCTACCCACCCACTTCCACTTCTTGGCCCTGGCATTCCCCTGTACTGGGGAATATAATATTTGCAAGACCAAGGGGCCTCTCTTCCCAATGATGGCCATCTTCTGCTACATATGCAGCTAGAGACACGAGCTCTGGGGGTACTGGTTAGTTCATATTGTTATTAACACTTATTTTATTCCTGACAATGAGATAGCAAT
>NC_034613.1:86026142-86033605 GCF_900095145.1 Mus pahari
TAGCCCTGGCTGTCCTGGAACTTACTTTGTAGACCAGGCTGGCCTTGAACTCAGAAATCTGCCTGTCTCTGCTTCCCAAGTGCTGTGATTACATGCATGGCTGTTAGTAAGATTCTTATGTTTGCCTTTTACCATCTGGTAATCTCTGGTGTTAATGTTCTAGCTGTTCCTGTCTGGAGCTCGATCCTCCTGTGATTCTGTTAGCCTCTGTCAGCACTCCTATGAGTCCAACTCTCACCTGAGTCCCAGTGGTCAGAGCACTCTCTACAGGCAAGCTCTCCTCTTGCATGGTAGATGTCCAGAAATCTGGAGCTCTGATCCACCTTCTGAGTCCTGGCGTCAGAGCCCTCCCTGTAGGCCAACTCTCCTCTGGCAAGGAAGGTTCTCAGGGTTCTGGATCTCAGCTCCTCCTCCTGGCTGAGGACGAGGTCCTGCGTGTGCTAGGGGTCCTGTGGTGTGGAGAGTCCTCTGGGACCCTCAGCTGGGTTCACATGGAAGATAGTGGCACTGGCCCCTACTGGAACAGATCCCAGCCTCTAGTCGGGTGGGTTTCCTTTGTCCCTGTTCCTTCTGGCACAAGACCCTCCTCGATTCTTTGGAGCTGATGTTGTGTGAGCTGATGTTGTGTTCCACTCACCAATGATCCTGAGGTAATCCCAAGGTCCTGTGGCATGGAGAGTCCTCTGGGGTTCTTGGCAGGCTCTGCTGGGTTCAGGCGAAAGATGGCCCATATGTTTTTCTTTCAAGTAAATTTTTATTGGAACCATTGTAACCTCACACTCTGTTATGAGAAATAATCTAAGTAGATCTTGTAAATCTTTTATCCAATTTCCAGTGAAGGTAATTATAGTTTTATACCACCACACCTGAAAGTTATCACACATCTTAAGTCTAGTTGGGAAATTTGATGTGAATGACTACTTTGTGACAAATCGGTATTGGAGAAGAAGACCTTGTTGGCACTCTTTGTAACTTGGATGTCTGCATATAAATGCAAATTGAACCATATTTATCACCTTGTACAAAGCTCAAGTTCAAGTGGATCAAGGATCTCAACATAAAACCAGATACATTCAACCTAATAGAAGAAAAAGTAGGGAAGAGCCTTGAATACATTAGTACAGGAGACAACTTCCTGAACAGAACACCCATTTCTCAGGCTCTAAGATCAACAATTGATAAATGGGACCTCATGAAACTGAAAAGGTTTTGTAAGGCAAAGGACACTGTCTATAGGATAAAATGGTAGCCTACAGATTGGGAAAAGATCTTCACCAACTCTACATCTGACACAGGGCTGATATCCAAAATATATAAAGAACTCAAGAAATTAGCCGTGGATTTTGAACCACTACTATCCTATGGCTTGAACTTTTATTCTATGTAGTTGTTGCACTCCTGCCAAAGAGCTAGGGCCATCTATAGTTTAGTCTTCATCACTTGGGAAAATCAAAATGGAAACAAACTACAAACATATAAAACAACATAAACCCTTGGCTACCATATATTTTTCCTTCACGGAACTGAAAACTCTGAAGTTCAATAGACTTTCCAAAGACCTACTCCTTTCCACTGGGTATTTAATTTTGAACAGGAATAGCATTGAGCAGTTTACAGATCTCAGTGATCTACTTGATTCCTCCTATTCCAACACACTCAGGTGATATATTAACCATCCCAAAATATACAGACTGCATGGAGAGTGTCTGGAGCAAGAATCTGGCACACAGACTGCAAAGTGAATAATGGTGAGAAGTAACTGTTGGAACTTAAGAGAAAGTCATAGGCACAATGTTGTGTACTGTGTAAAGGTTATCCTTGTATTATTCAATTGCTGATTTCTGTGCCCCCATATCTGGTTGCAATCCTTATTGTGAGAATTTCCTGTCTGGATGTGGTGTAAACACTGCTCCCCAATTATTCCCTGATGGGTCAATAAAGCTAGCTGATCAGCCAATGACTGGGAAGGGGAGAGAATAGTGTTGGACTTCCTTCCATCCAGGGAAGGGGCAGAAGAAAGAGGAAAGTGGGGATATGCAATGGAGAGAGAGACCAGGAGATACCATGAGAAAACATCTGGATACCAGAGAGACAGATCAATACTAAAATGCAAATCTCACTGGGATTTTGACATAGAGGTAGTCAGATTAGTTTAGAAGATTAAGAGTACTACTGCCCAGCTATTATGCCCTTATAGCTCATTAAATATAATAGTCCATTAAGAGGAACACAGCAAAAGACACTTACTAAAAAACCCGTAATAGAAGTAAGCTCACAAAATTGTATTACTGCTGACACAGTAGCTTTAAAAAATTCTTTGTTGATTGAAATGTATTTTGATCATATTTTCCAACTCATTACAGATCCACCCCCACTTCTATTCCAATCAAATTTCAAATTGTCTCTCTTTTTTAAAACCCATTGAGTCCAGATTTGTTGCCCAAATACTTTTGGATGTGGAGCCCTCCACAGAGTGTGGTTGACCTACCAGGGTTCACACCCTCCAAAGAAACTGATTCTCCCAGCAGCTATCAATTGCCCATTGTCAATGGTTCTTTTATCTAGTTACAGGACTTCCCTGCTTCATGCTTGGATTTTTGTGTAGCTTGATCATTCATACATCTTCTGCATGCTGTGACAATTGCTGTGAGTGTATGTGTGCAATTGCCTTGTTGTCATCAGAAAACACTGTTTTCTAATAGTTATCCATCACTACTGGCACTTACAATATTTCCCCTTCTCTTCCATACAGATTCCTAAGCTTTGGGGAGAGGAGTGTTATATAGATGTCTCATTTAGGGCTGAATATTCTTCTATAGCCTTTAATTTTTTTGTTCTTTAATCAGTTGTGTCTCTATGTTAATTGATGTGATGGTTTGAATGAGAATAACCTCCATAGGCTCATATATTTGAATGTGTGGTCCTCAATTGGTTGAACTCTTTGGGAAAGATTAGGAGGTGTAGCCTTCCTGGAGGAACTGTCACTGGGCATGGACTTTGAGGTTTCAAAGACTAACATTACCAGTGTTCTTTCTGCTGTCTCCTTGTAGATCAAGACATGAGCTCTTAGGCTATTCCTGATACTATGCTTTTGGTCTACCATCATAGACTGTAACCCTCTGAAACCATAAACCCAATTTAACACTCTTTGGTCATGATATTTTTTTCAGAGCAATAGAAAACTAACCAAGACAATTGCCAACTACTACAAGAAGTGTTTAAAGATGTACTAATCTATGAATATAATGGTAAGTCATTGAAAATTGTCTTAATACTATTCCTATTTGGAAGAATAATAGTAGTAGTAGACTCTCCCTTAGGGCCTATGGCCTGTTTGGCCACACATGCTGAGCCCTGATAATGACATCATCAGATATAGGTTCCATTTCATGAAACAGACCTTAAATCTAATCAGAAAGTGGCTACTTCAGTAAAATTCAAGCAACTATTGCACCAATGAGCATATCTCACTAGGGCAGTCATTATTGTAGATGTCAAGACTCACAACTGTTTACAGTAAGATCGTTATGTTTCTCTGCCTGTAGCATGAAATAGCACTTTTCAGCACATGAAAGCTAGCCAGTACAGATGAATCACTGAAGTGAATATGAGTTTCATTTATTCAAGATTTGTGTGTTTTTGTTGTGTTTTTTTTTTCAGCAAAAAGATCTAACCATTAAATTCTGGAGGACAATTAAGAATATTGGCAATAATTTGTAATATTTGGAAGTCTGTGGGACTCCACTATACAATAAATGTAACCCATTCCAGGCACTGGGCTTTTTATTTGTAACTCTGTGGTTGCCATTTCATTATAGGGTAAGTACAGTTTGAGGACAGCCAAAGATCTCTCTCTCTCTCTCTCTCTCTCTCTCTCTCTCTCTCTCTCCCTCCCTCCCTCCCCCTCTCCCTTGCTCTCTTTCTATCTGACTTATATGCTTCTGCAGTAGTAGGTTCTGTATGGCTTTTTTCAAATGGGCTTTAGCATTAGTTATCCTTTCCCATACTCTGTTCTCTACTTACCCTACTATTTTAACACTGCTTAATCCTTCTTGTTCCATTATCCCCTTTCTCCTCTATACCACTGTATTCTATCTCCTGTCTTTGAAAGATTTCCCCTCCTTCTCCTTACTAGTTTCATAACCTTTACAAGTATTCCAAATGAAATACACATACCTAAAGGTGCAAGGCTACCATCCACTTATGAGAGAAATAAAGTGATGTTTGTCTTTCTTTGTCTGGATTATCTCACTCAGGATGATTATTTCCACGTCCATTTTGTTTTTACTTTCACATTTCATAATTTAAGTTTCTTTTTTTTAAAAATATTTATTTATTTATTATATGTATGTACACTGTAACTGTCTTCAGATACGCCAGAAGAGGGCATCAGATTTCATTACAGATGGTTGTGAGCCACCATGTGGTTGCTGGGATTTGAACTCAGGACCTTTGGAAGAGCAGTCAGTGCTCTTAACCACTGAGCCATCTCACCAGCCCCATAATTTAAGTTTCTTAACGGATGAATAATATTCCATTGTGTAAACATACCACATTCTCATTATCCATTCAACAGCTGACTGACATCAGTTTTGTTTCCATATGACGGCTATTGTGACTAGGACATCAATGAGCATGGATGAGAAATTATCTCTGTAGTATATTCTTTGGCTATACAGCTAAGGGTGGTGTATCTAGATCATATGGTAAATCCAATTTTAGTTTTGGCAGAACCTCCAGTCTGATTTCCATAGTGGCTCCATTAGTTTATATATCCATCAGCAGGGAATAAATGTTCCCATTTCTCCATAGTCATACCTAAGCAGTAACTCTTCTTCTCCCACAGCTCAGTGCCAGTTTTATACAAGATGATGTTGTAATCGCCAACTGCAACTAACTAGTGATCCCAGGAATCTGTTAGCCTCCAATATTAGAAAACTACAAAAGAAGTTGCTTTGATATACCATTTTTAATTGTTGTTCTCTTTTCTTGGGTTTTTCTTTACCCCCATTTGCTATGTTTTTACTCTTATTTGTTTTTCAAAACACCTTATAGGGCTTTTTTGTGGTGATGGGTGTTGAACTCGGGTTTATGTGCTTGCTAGGCAGTACTACACTGAGTTAACTCCCTAGCTCCCGGTTTTATTTCTTATATCTATTCTTATATTTATATACTTTTACTTATATGTTTTGATACGCATTTCATATATTATAATTTTACTTATATATTTTCAGTTATTTATCTCTTGCTTTCTCCCTCCATTTTCTTTATGCTTGTATCTTTTTTTTAGATATTAAAAATCTATTTAATCTTGATTCTTGTTTATTCTTTTCCTTTTTCCACACCCTTCAATTATTTTATTTAATTATTATTTTTGGGTTTAGTCCAAGTAATTTTAACTTCAGAGCTCACTCTACATTATTTTCTCCGCGAGTCATATAATACTTGACTTAAATTAATTTAAAGCACATTTCTCTATCTAGTTTGTTTTGGTGTTACAGATGCTATAGAAATTCATTTTCTCCTGTACTGAGATTGCATCTTCTGGTGAAGGCCTAAAACTACAACACATCTAAATAACAATGGGAGAGCTAGGCATCCCATCAGGTGCACAAACTGCAATACTGAACACATAACATGATAAACCAAGGAGCACTACTCCTCCAAGAGACAGCGATTCTTCAACTACCAAAGATACCAAAACAGATAAAATGCTGGACAAAAATTCAAATATTTATTTGTAAAAAGGACCCATGATTTCAAAGAAGATATAAGCATGAAGATAAATGAAATCAGCAAGTGAATTCAGAAACTTTGTTAGTAACTGATCAGTATGGGTGAGAAATAGAGATGTTAAAAATGCAAAAAAAAAAAAAAACCCCACCCCACATCAAATTAATATCAATGAACTAAACTAAGCAGCAGAGAAAATATCAGGTCGAAGAATGAGTAGAGGAAATGTAATATAGAGGTGTCCATTGAAACCTTAGAAATGATCAAGAGATAAACCTAAAAATCCATCGGGCAGGAAAAGGAACTCAAAAAAAAAAAAAAAAAAAAAAAAAAAAAAAAAAAAAACCCCCGGGGGGAAAAAACTAAAAAAAAAAAAAAAAAAAAAAAAAAAAACCACTAAAGGCACAGAAAATCTATTCAATAAAATTACAGCAGAAGAATATGAAATTTAGGAAAACTCCCAAAAGAGACATCTAAAACCACAAGCAAACATTACCAGAAACCTCTCTATAACATAGTATAGTCAAGGGAGCCAGACTGCAAAACAACAAAAACAATGCTAAAAGTTGCAATACAAAAATATTTTAACTCACTTAAAGAAATAAATGCACTGGAAGAACATCAGACCTCTCAACAGAAACCCTAAAGGGCAGGAAAGCAGGAACTGCTAACCAGAATAGCTGTATCCAGTGACATTTTCTTTTTTTTTTAATTGATGGAGAAAAAAAGACACTCCAGAACAAGCTTAAGCCAAAGAAAATCATAACCAGTAAGCCAGAATTGCAGGAGATACTTAATGGAATCCTAAACAAGACAGATCAACAGTTGAGGCCATGAAAAAGCAGAAAAGAATCAATTTTATAAGCAGACTAGATGAACCAAGTAGAATAGGAAAGAATAAATTATGTACAACTTAGCAAACCACCAAGTACTACTGTGGAGAAAGAAAAAAAAACACACACACAAGCAATATCCCTTAACTAGAAAAAAGCAGAAAATTACCAAAATGAGCAAACCTTTTTCAATAGTAATTTTAAATATAACTGAACTTAATTCTACAATTACAAGTTGCAATCAAGCTGATTGAATTAGAATACAAGGCTGGGTTGTTATCTTCAAGAAATGTGCCTCAGTAGCAAACACACATACAGAATGTTAAATGGTAGAAATCAACTTGTTAAGAAGATGGAAACTGAGAATTAGTAAGCATGGTTATTTTTATATCAGATGGAGCTAACTTCAAGGCAAATTTAGTCAGAAAAGTTAAAGGCTACTACATATAAAATAAAGGGAACAATCTATCAAAAAAGCACTTATAAATGCATAAGTGTTAAACTATGGTGCTCCCAGTTTCATAAGATAAACACTGTGGACATAGAAGTTGAGACAGACAGACAAATATGTCCCCATACAAAACCAGTCAGTTATCAATAGATAAGTCATGGGGACTAAAGTTCTACAAAGAAACTCCTAAATTAAGCTGTGCCATGGCTCAAATGGACTTAGACATCTACAGAGTTTTTCACCCAACACATAGAGAGTATTTATCTTTCTTTATCAGTAGCCCGTGAAGCTTTCCCTAAAATAAAGGGTATTTTGTGTCATAAAGGAAGTCTTAAAGAGAATGAAATCCGAAATGGATGCTCACAGCCAGCTACTGGATGGAACACAGGGTCCCCAATGGAGGAACTAGAGAAAGTACCCAAGTACCTGAAGGGGGCTGCAACCCT
>NC_034613.1:86033870-86039843 GCF_900095145.1 Mus pahari
TGACCTAATCGGCCATCAGTGGGAATAGAGGCTCCTTGGTCTTCCAAACTCTATATGACCTAGCACAAGGCAAGACCTGGGCCAAGTACTGGGAATGGGTGGGTAGGGGAACAGAGGTGGGGGGAGGGGTATGGGAAACTTTCGGGATAGCATTTGAAATGTAAATAAAGAAAATAATAATAATAAAAAAGAGAATGAAATAAAAATAATTCATTTTGAATTAATAGATGATAACAAAATAAAATTAAAGTCTAATCATAGAATACATACGAATACTTGGTGGTTAATATATTCTTGAGTCATTGAATAAATAATGAAATTTTTTTTTAAATTCTGAGAATCAAGTGAAAATCAGAGCTTTGGGAGGAAACAGTAAAGGCAGCTCCAAAGAGAAATTTTACAATTATGGGTGTTTACATTTTTAAAAAACCAGAGCAGTCACAGTGTATAATTTAATGGTGTTCCTCGACTTCTTGGATCAACAACACAAGCAAAACCTAAAAGGAGTAGACATAAGAAATTAAAGATCAGGGCAGGAACTAAATTAGATGGAGATAGATTTTTGCATAAAGAATCAATGAAGCAAAGAATTGGTTTTTTGTTTTGTTTTGTTTTGTTTTGAAAAAAGAAAAAAAAGAAAAATGGGCCCAATAAACTCCTGGCTAAACTAGCTAAAAGAAAATAGAATTAGAGTAAAAAAAATGGGACATTACCACAGATTGTGAATAGTTCAAGAACACATTCTAAAAAACTGGAAGAAAATCAAGGTATGGATAAATCTATTTATCCACATGTATGATCTATTGAAATTAATTCAAGAGGATATAAACAATTCAAACAGATCTATAATAAGCAACAATAGTAAGGCAATCATAAAGATTCCCTAATCAAGAAAATCCCAGGTTTCAATAGATTACTTCTACAGGACCTCTAAAGGAGAGCTAACACAAGCCCTTCAATTTATTCCATTCAATAGAAAAGGAAAGACCATGACCAAACTCATTCAATTAAACTAGTATTACCCTCCTACCAAGCCAGGTGACTTAGTTAGGATTTCTATTGATATGATTTTTAAAAATGATCAAAAGTAACTTAGAGAGCTGAGGGTTTACTTGGCTTACCAGTTATACTCCATCATTGAGGGATGCTAGGGCAGAAACCCAAGGCAGTAACTCAAGGCCATAACCTGGAGGCAGAGACTGAAGCAGAAGCCAAGGAGGAACTCTCCCTATTAACTTGTTCCCCATGGCTTGCTCAGATTGCTTCCTTATATATCCCAGTACCATGTGCCCAGGAAAAACATTGGGACTTCGCACATCAATTATTAATCAAGAAAATTGTCTACATACTTGCCTACAGGAATGTGATCAAGATATTTTCAATTGAGCTTCCCTCTTTCAAGATAATCCTAGGTCGTGTCAAGTTGACAAAAACAAAGCAAAACAAAACAAAAAACAACAAAATAATAACCAGTATACCAGATAAGGACACAACAAAGATGAAAGCTATAGAACAGCAGTTCTCAAGCTATGGGTCATGATCCCTTTGCAGCTCAAATGGCCCTTTCACAGGGGGTCACATATCAGGTATCCTGGATTTTGTATATTTACAGTATGACTCATAACAGTAGCAAAATTACAGTTATGAAGTAACAACAAAATAAGTTTATAGTTGGGGGTCACCACAACATGAGGGACACGTATTAAAGGGTAGTAGCATTAGCGAGGTTGAACAATGCTGCTATAGAACAATTTTTTGCTAAGCATAGACACAAAATTTCTCAATAAATATTTGTGGACTGAATTCAACAGCACATTAAAACAATCATTCAGACTGGGGTGAGATGGAATCCCAGTGGTTTATTGCAGCACTATTTCCAAGAGCTAAGTAATGGACAAAGCCTAAGAATTCAACAACAGAAAAATGAATAAAGAAAATACGTCATGGATTTTTGTTTAAGTGGGAAAGAAAAATGAGGTTATGTCACTTGGAGAAAAATGAATGCAACCAGCGGTAATCAAAGCAAGCAAATTAAGCCAGTCTTAGAAACACAAATGTATTTTCTCTCATTTATGATTTTAGGTTATTAGTTACATGAATTCATTAGTGCCTTACAAAATGAAAGTACGAATTAGGCTTTCTAGGGAAACAAAGGGGACATATTGAAGGTGAGTGGGGGGAAATTGGAGACATGGGCAGAACTATACTCAATATGAAAAATACACCTTTGTGAAAAATCTTTAAGCAATTTTAAGATAGCAATTAAAAAAAAACAAAGGAAAGAAAGCAAGAAAGAGAAAAGATCACATACCATGGTGCAGAAAGTTTCATTCCAGAGATTCAAGGATGATCCAACATATGCAAATCAATGTAATACAATGCATAACTACAACTAGCGATAGAGATGATCATCTCAAAGGGATGCAAATCCGACCTTTGGCAAAGCTCAACATCCCATCATGACAAAAGCTCTGAAGAAACTAGAAATAGAAGAACCCCAAATTGAACATAATATATGTAATCTATTTCAAATATATTGCAAATATGCTAAATGGAAGGGGAGACTGTACCCACTCTTCACTCTGATTTAATACAGTCCTTGAAGCATTAGTTAGGTCAATAAGATGTGTGAAGGGATACACATGCACACATGGAGGGAGAGAGGGAAGGAGGGATGTGGAGAGAGACAGAGACAGAGACAGACAAAGAAACATGCAGATCAGTTCCTGTGGAGACAGGAAGATGGCATTGGATCCCTTGGAATTGGAGTTATAGATGTTTGTGAGCACCATGCGGGTACTGAGAACTGAACCCAGGTCCTCTGCAAGAGGAGCCAATGCTCTTAACTGTGGAGCTATCTCTCCAGCCCATCATATCATTACTTTTATTGTGGAGTAATAAGTACTCTGTGGTGCGTGTATCACCATTTGTTTAACCATTATCCCACTGAAGTACAAATGAGTTGATCCCTTGTTTGTGGGATTTTATATAATTACAATTTTTCATTTCTCTAGGATAAAGCCCCAGACCACAATTGATGCTCAGTTTAAGTTTACTGTCTTGCTTGCCTGCTGTTTCTTCTTCTTCTCCTTTTTTCATGTTTGTTGTGAGGGTTTGTTTGCACAGCAACCACAGAGTTTCTCCCTTTTGCTTGTGCCGAGCATGGAAAAAACTTCTATTTGCTTTAATACAGTTTTGCTTAATTCTCCATGATATCCTTCCTAATTTGACGATAGCCTTCCTGGTATTTCCAAGGTCTTCCTGGAAACTAGAGCATTCTATCCTGTAGCTGGCATGTAAACTGGGGGAAAGGGAAAGCTCAGCCAAGACTCTGCCTACCCCACTAAACAACCTGGACTCTCATTGGTTTTCAGATGTTTGGGTCAGGATTCATGTATGACCCATTTGTACCTTCCAGGAATATTTTCCCCCTTTTAAGTAGAGAAATAAAGAAAATCTGGAGTCTGGGGGTGGCAGACATTAGCCATCCACCTTATTTTGACTAAAATCTTGCAGTAAAATGTTAACATTTCTTCTCTCAAGGATATTTCTGGATATGGCTCCAAATAATCTGTCCTGTTGATTACTTCCTAAACTGACTGGTTTCAGCTATTGGTAAATCCTAAGGTTTTTGTTGATTTGTTATTTTCTATTAGTGCTGTTTCTGGGGTGGGAACAGAGTTTGATGCCTTGGGCTGATGCCTCCAGGGCCTGCAGTTTGCTTACCCAGCTGCCAGCCTTTGAAAATTGACTCTTCCTTGTTTGTCTGCTGCCACTGACATGGTGGCCATCTTTTCCTTAATGATTTGGTGTGTATTTGTTTTGTTAGGTATTTGTCAATTGTATTAGTCAGCTTATCATCACCTCCCACCAAATAGCCAAGATAATCAATTTACAAAGCTAAAGGGCTTGTTTGGGCCTCAGTTTTAATTATCACATTCCACAAAATGTTGGTGCTGTTGCTCTGGGGCCTTTTGCCAGGTAACACATCAGAGTTGGGAGCAAGTGACATCTTAAAACTACTAACCTCATAGCCAAGGAGCAGAAGATAAGGAGAGTCCTGAGCAGTCCCACAATCCCTTTCGAGGGAGGACAGATACCCAAGAATTTAAAGATCTCTAGTCAGGCCCGCCCTCCCTCCCCACTCTCTCTCTCTGTGTGTGTGTGTGTGTGTGTGTGTGTGTGTGTGCATGTGTGTGTGTGGTTTTTGGAGACAGAAGTCAAAGCTTCATATATGATACATAAGTGTTCTTCTATCACTGAACTATATCTCCAATCTCCTTTTTGGGAAAAAATATATTCTCAACTCTTGATATTTGCTAATACCCCCAATATCAATACCCTAGAAACCAATCCTGTATAACACATGGCCTTTGGGAGACATTTAAGAACCAAAACATAAAGCTGGTCATGGTGTCAGCCACCTATAACTCTAGAATTTGGGAAACTAAGGCAAGAGGATCATTGAGTTTGAGTTTGAGGTAAGCCTAGGTTATATATGTGTCTCAATATTCCTTTTCAACCCCAAAAGATTCAAACTATAGCAGAATTTGTGGGTCAGAGGGCCATTCAGATGTATCAGGTGTAGAGACACGTGCATCCAACCTAGAAAAAAATTGAGTTCCATCCTCAGGATCCACGTGGTGGAAGGTAAGGATGGACTCTTACAAGTTGTCTTTTAATTTCCATAAAAGTGCTGAGAAACATGCACATACACACAAATAATTTTTTTAATATAAAGAAGATTCTATGGATCAACTTTACTTTATGAAGCTTACACTTCAGAGGCTGTTTTCCTAATTCCTCTTTGGTGCGGAAGGGCTCCAGGCTAGTGAGGGCCAGCTCTTTAAGGAATATAACAGAGTAGGGGTTGTCCTTTCCCCAGTACCAGGAAGAAAGGACACAAATTAGAAAGTGCTAGCATGGCATATTCAGAGAGCCAACCTGGGGCTCCTGAGTGATATGAAGCTTGCTTTTTTATTCCTCCTTTCCAATTCTTCCAAAGTTCTATCAATTTGCCTCCAAGTTCTTTTGCACATGTTCTTTTCTCTGTCTTGCAGTCATATTCACATAAAGCCTTATCATCTTTCCCTAGATTTTTATACCATTTAGCCACACAGATCTCTATTCCTGTAGTTTCTTTCCAATGCCAACCATCCTACTTTACTGTCAATTTCTTTGAAATACTACTTTGACAATTTCGATAAGAACAAGAGACAGAAATTAAATCAAACAGTTTTAGGGACAGGGACCTCAATTCTTGTCCTTGGCTACAAACCAGAAATATCCTTGGTTCCCTTGGCTGTTTTGTCCCTGCCTGAGGACAGAAGTGCCAAAGGCTTTAGCAACAGTGGTCTTCTTTTACACAGCTGCCTGAAAGCTACTTGTGAGGGTGTGTCTGAAACTTAAGTGCAGACAGCCATACATTTGGTGGTCAGTTTCATAGTTATATTTTTGGATCTTCACACTGAAATGCATTAAATCTATTATAATCTTAGTAGTGATGCTAGTCATCTCCAGACCTTGGGTATTCAACTCCTGTCTAAGTTATATTGCCTGTTATTTATAGTTGTTCCACATCAAGATGATTCTACAGCAATCCAACTCAATCTATCTGGGTCCCCTCACTATTCTCCTTATGCCTGGAAGTCAGCAAGAGTGACCCTAAACCATTCTATGCCCCAATTTCAGCCCATGTCCCAAAGATATTTTAGGGTCTGTGTTCTTGAGAGGGGAAATGATAGAGCAGCAAGATAGGGATTAACTAACACAGAAGCCATCGAAGATAGACCCCTCCTACTCATAATCAACCTTGGATTCCACCTTCCAGTTTCCTTATAACAGCAGAAGGAGAAATAACTTTGTTTTTCCTAAAAATTGAAAACTCTCTGTCTGTCTCTGTCTCTCTGTCTGTCTCTCTGTCTCTGTCTCTGTCTCTGTCTCTGTCTCTCCCTCTCTCTCTCTCTCTCTCTC
>NC_034613.1:86039918-86049329 GCF_900095145.1 Mus pahari
ACACACACACACACACACACACACACACACACGAAAAGATGGAGGTACTAGGGCTTTGTTGAGGCCAGCTAAGGAAAAGCTACATGTAAAGTGACACTCAAGTTTCCTCCTGAGTCTGAGTTTTAATTTATTTTATTGAAAAGATTAAGAATCCACAAAAGGGAACCCCAGATTTCTCCAATAACATTTGCAAGCCTGGGTCAGTTTCTAAATTAATTCGTTTTGTATATGCTTTGCTTTCAAAGATATCTCCCTGTTTCCAGAAAAAAACTCACCCCCTCCCACAAACTTAGCATGGTGTAAAATAAAAAGAGTTTCTAACATTTTTATCCACTTGATTCTAGGAACATTTTAATTGATTTTAGTGTGATGAATGGTTTTTACCTCAAAACAAATGTTTCAGGTGGTGGTTGTAATTATTCTCATTTTACATATGAAGAATTTAAAGCAAAAGAACTCTCAAGTATTTCTAAGACCATACAAGCAACTATGTAAGAGAAATGGGATTCAAATCCTGGCAGGATTGTTCCAATTCATGCTGTCAAATCATAGATACTGTCTCCTTACCATGTACCTCTCCTTCCCTCCCCATCTCTCTCCTCCTCTCTCTCTCTCTCTCTCTCTCTCTCTCTCTCTCTCTCTCTCTCTCTCTCTCTCTGTGTGTGTGTGTGTGTGTGTGTGTTTCTTCGGAGACAGGCTGTAGCTCAGGCTAGCCTTGAATGTACTATGTACAACTGGCTTTGTACTTGTGATCCTCCTTATTCAGGCTCCCAAGTGCTAAGACAACAGAAAGGCCCCACACTACGCCTAGCCTAGCAATCCATCCATGGACAGCATCCATGTACAACTTTCTGTCCAAATCAAGCTATGTGCTGTCTTCTGAACATACTTTCACTGCTTTATTGATTTTCATACGGTCCACTTTCAATATCATCTGCTTGCTACAGCTTCATTTATTTATTTTCTGGTGCTCTAATTTTGTAGTTCATGGTCTTCCACTCAATAGTATACTCACTCAGCTTTCTCAGTATAGTCAATAAGGACCAGCAAGATCTACCCTCAAGCATCACATTTTCATGTTTCAGATACAGACCTTATCATACAGTCATGCAGCTAAATTTTGCATAGATATCTTCTTTACTAATCCCCTTTAGGAAAAAAATCATAGATTTAAAAAGTTTGCTTCACGGATGAGCATATCAGTGCACATTTATAATTCTAGCACTCAAGGAGTTGAGACAAAAGAATCATGAACTTTGGGCTAGCCTGGACTACATAGTGGGATGCAATTGCAAAACAAAGTAAATATGTAGACTAGAATTTGTATCTGGCATATAATTAGTACTTCAAAAAAAAAAAAAAAACAAACAGTTGTCAAATAACTGACTCTTAGTTTCTCCAGTACCTAATACAGTGCAGGGACAGTGGGTGCTCAATGTATACTACATAAGTATTGACTTAAGAAGGCTTAAGTCATGTCCTCACTATTATGTGTTCTTTTGAGGCAGTTTTTTTTAACTTCAAGATTTTTTTTCAGTAAGAGCTCTCAGTACCCCTGCACTGGATCTCAATGCAATGGGCAAAGCATGAGCTTGGGTACAATAGCTTTTAGAAAAGGGTCAAGCCAAAATGTATGTGGAGCTTAGGCAAACTATTGGTTACCACCTAACAAGTTCCGGTGTGCAAAGGTAGCTCTCTCTCTCTCTCTCTCTCTCTCTCTCTCTCTCTCTCTCTCTCTCTNTCCCTCCCTCCTCTCTCTCTCTCTCTCTCTCTCTCTCTCTCTCTCTCTCTCTCACTAATTCTTCTTAGAGCTGTGATTCACAAATCTGAGTGGCTGTCAAAATGGATAGAGAGTCATTCTCTACTGTGTCTGCATATCTTGGGAGCAGAAGCACTTAATGCCGTCATTGTGGACTTTTTACTTTCAAGGGTGTATTTGTACAGCAAACAGCCTTTCAAGAAAGATATACTACTCCCTCCAGAATAAAGAGTAGGCTTATTTCTGTCCTATATTGTATAGATGATTTTACCTTCTGAGGGTAAAGATCAAGTATGATTACCAGACCTTACAAAAAAAAGTGTCTTATGAGAAAAGATAAGAAAGGGTTCTTTTTTTAATGTTTTTTATTAGATATTTTCTTTATTTACATTTCAAATGCTATCCCAAAAGTTCCCTATACCCTCCCCCTGCCGTTGCTCCCCTACCCACCCACTCCCACTTCTTGGCCCTGGCATTTTCCTGTGCTGTGTCATATAAAGTTTGCAAGACCATTATTTGACTGATTTCTCCAGCTTATATTTCAACTATTTGAACACCCATATGTTCTAAGTACTTGCTTTAGATATTGCACATACAGAGCAATAAGTGAGACAAAGTTCCTGCATTCACAAATATTGTAGTATATTGGCAGCACACACACCAAGCCATAGACAAAACAAGTGGATATTTCAGGTAGTTAAAAGCACCACATAAATACAAACGAGAATGTCATGATCAGCACTGAGGACCATTTTAGTGACAATAGAAATTGGGTTAGAGTCCTTGATTGGTATGAATTAGTGCCTGCATTCAGTCCCCAGTATTCCTCCTCTCTGAGGAGGTAATGTGTAAGCTGAGACCTGATTACAAGTTTTGCTGCCCAGGATGGTGATGCCTTTAATTACCAGTGCTTGGGAGGCAGAGGCAGGTGGATCTCTATGAGTTTGAGGTCAGCCTGGTCTACAGAGCGAGTTTCAGACTAGCCAGAAAACTTTTCTCAAAACATAACCAAATAAAACAAAACAAATTTTGTAGCTGCCGTGTCTGCAGGCCAGCCACTAGCCCATTTACTAGAGCTGGTGATCTCTAGCCTTCAAATTGGCAGCCTTGTCTAACTCATGCCTCATGTGAGCACGCGTGTATTAGGTGCTTCTTCCCAGTAATGGCTAAAGTTCCCAATCAACCTCTTCCGCACTAGGAGCACTGTCCAGTGTATTTGAGGTACTCTAGTCCGAAGAGCTGGCTTTCATTCATTTGACAGACACTTATGGAATATATCATGTATTTGTATTACTTACTTCTCATTATTTTTACCAAATTCCTGACAAGAAGCAAATTAAGGGAGCAAGGGTTAATTTTGGTTTGGGGTTTGAGGATATATTCCATCATGGCAGAGGTGTAACCTTCAGCTGTGGCAGCAGAAATATGAGGTTGCTTGTTCACCTCTTTCTGGTTTGAACTCGATTCTCACTGTTCCATCTCTGGAGCCTAGACCCTGCATACTTTCCCTCTCTGGGTTAACTGAGGAACGATGAGAACACGGCGTGCTTCTTCAGCTCTGGACTGCACTGTTCTTTCAACCAGATCAAACCCCTTGAATTCAGAAATTTCTACCCATGTTTCTATGATTATGACCATTACGCAAATACTAACTATTCCTGATATCACAGTTTCATGTTCACTCTCATGCTAGTAATAAATAATACTTGAAATATCCTTATCCCCATGAAGCTTGAGACTTGGACTTTTGGTCATGTCCTTTCTTCACTGGGGCTGTATGTTCCTGAAGCTCCCTTCTCCCTATTGCTGCCTGCTGCTCTCTTCTATTCTCCCTCTGTTTTCAAGGTCACAGCATGCCCATTGCTGTAGGTTTGAAACTGATTCTCAAAGCTGCTTCTGGCTTGCTTGAGCTTTGCCTGGTGATCAAAGCTAAATGTAAACAAAGAAATTGGAGGTAGCAGGGCCTGCATTGGCAACTCCTTGCTGGTGAGGTATTTCTTCCAATAAGGAAGAGGTTGCTCTGGCAACCAGACTTCTCACTTCTAACTTATTCTAATCCCTCTCTTATCAATTTTGTATTACAATTGAATGAGTTTCTTTTATAAGACGAATTTCTCAACCGTTTTTTATAACCTGCTTTGTGGTGCCAATTAGCCTTTTTTTAAAGGGAACATTTCTTTATATTTCAGAATACTTTTAGTGTTCGTTAGTTGTAAAAAAAACAAGTATGCTGGACCTCGGTAGTTTCTACAAAAATGAAAAATAATTAGGATAGAGGAAGAAGAGCACTGGATTTGGACTCAGAATACCTGGCTTTTTAAAGTAATTTATAGCTGCCTTACAAGAACATATCAAATAGCTAAGGTAACACAAAGAAGTATATCAATTACAAAAAAAGCGCTCAGCTATTCTTTTCAAGTACAAGTATTATCTTTCTTTTGTTAAATAATTATTATACATGTATGAACATAGATGCTTTTCTCTGAGAATAGCATCACTTTTTCCCTATGAGTTATTGAGCATTACCTCTATTAGCACATATCTCTTACATCCTTTTATATTTTGTTGTGTTGACATACAATCTCTCTGTGTAGGCCAGCTCTACTCGAACTCCTGATGCTCCTCAGTGCTAGGATTATAATCACGTGCTACCATGTTCTGCTATCACTATATATATATATATATATATATATATATATATATATATGTGTGTGTGTGTGTGTGTGTGTGTGTGTGTGTGTGTGTGTGTATAGTTACTGGCTAGTATTTCATCATATTGATGTCAAGTTCCTTACTTGTGACAGTAGTGGCTTTAATATAATGAATCTACATGGAATATCACAATACATATATCTTGGTGGAAGTCGTAATATTTGTGTTAGACAAATTTCTAGATGTGATATTACTGGACAGCAAGTGTACATATTTAGCATCTTGTGAATATACTGCCAAATTGTTCTTCACAGCAATTGTACCGATCTTTCATCTCAACAGTAGTGTATTATAGTAAGTACTGCTCATGAAAGTGTAGTTTTAAATCTTACTGCTTTTTGATAAGTGTGACATTGGACAAGTTACTCACCCTTGATAAATTATGGAGGGATAGAGATGATAATACTTTCTTCACAATTATGAACATTAAATTTGAGTAAGATAGTTTCAAAGATTAAGACAGAGTTACCATATGAACTAATAATTACACTCCTGGGTATAAGTGAAAGAGAAACAAAGATATTTGGCAATACAAAAACAATTGTTCATAGACGATTGTAGTAGCTTTATTGATAATGGCCTCAAAGTGTGTTCATCAACTGACAAATCAACAAATAGTGACATATATATATTATATATATATATTATATATATTATATATTATATATACATATATATTATATATATTATATATATACATATATATTATATATAATCAAATATTACTTTGAAGTACAAAAATGAATCGCCAATATATGTTTTAATGTAAGTGAATTTTGAAAAACTGTTTTGTGAAAAATATCAGTCATAAAAGGTCTCTTTATATGAACTCAATTGTTTGATATCACCAATATAGACACATATATAAAACAAGATAAATTAATAATTGTCTGAATCTGGAATGTTGCTAGAGCATTTGATTAGCATGCATGAAGTCCTGAATTCAATACCTAATTGCACATGGATGTGACTGTGTACACTGTCTGTTCTGTCATTCCAGTACTGAGGAGTTATAGACAGAAAGATCACAAGTTCAAAGTCATCTTTTATATATTGAGTTCAAGACCATCCTGAACTTCCTCCTCCTCCTCCTCCTCCTCCTCCTCCTCCTCTCTTTTTCTCTCTCTTTCTCTCTCTTCAGAGTCACACACAGTTGCTTGGGACTGAGGAAGGGATTGAAAACTAGTTACTGTTTCTTAAATATATAATGAATTTATTTCTGGGAGTTATAAGAATATTCTAAATTGGATTATGGCAATGGTTACATAACCCCACGTATACGGGTTTTGCAGCCTCTTTTTAGATGATGCAAGGAATTGAACCCAGGCCTCAAACACACCAGACAAGTGGTCTATCTGTAAGTTACAATCCTAGTCCTGATTTGTGCACTTTGTGTGTGTACATTTGTATGAATGTATTTGTATACATACATATTTATTTGTGAGTGCATATATATTTGTGTGTGTTCATATATATTTGTGTGTCAAGGTCAGAAGTCAATGTTAGATATTTTCATCAATTGCTTTTCACCTTAATTTGGGGACAGGGTTTCTTACTGAAGCAAAAGCCCATAGATTCTGCTAGGTAGACTGACAAATTCCTGTCTCAGACTCCCTAGCATTGGGATTATAATGGTGCACCACTGTGCCTGGCTTTTTATGTGGATGTTGGAGATCCAACTCAGATCGATAGATGTATGTGGTAAGCATCTTACAGACTAAGCTATCTCTCCATGCCCTAATTTTTATAGTTTTCATGGGCAATTGTCTAGAGTAAACTTTATATCTCAATATATTCATATAAAATATTAAAATGATAATACTTCTGCTTCCAGCCAAGATGAAATTGCTAATGCCAAATGTATGTTTCTATTTAAAATAACTCCCTCTAAAAATTCAGTGAAGTATTTAAAGTATTGTTTTGGAGATCCAACTATTAAGCACCAAAAAATAATGACTCTTGAGAAGTGAGAAGCAAGTGAGGTGGATCCAACACTTGCCTAGTGTACTGTCATCAGAGAGATTTCAGGTCAGAACACATGGAGAAGGAATTGGCACGAATACCAGAAAACTCCCTAAGGGGAAAAGATGGAGTCCAGGTACACTGGGGAACTGGAAGTCACAGTCCATAGTCTTGAAGAGAAAGACTTCCCTGGAGATTTACAGAGACTCCAGCAGTCAGCAAATCTCTGATTAACACAGAGATGTCAAGAAAAATACTTCAAGGCAGAGAAAAAGCCATTATGGGGAACACAAGAGTCACATGGGGCCAGTAATATTACTTGTTCCAACTAGCCAGAATGGAATAACTCATAATTCACAAAACATTGCTTAGAATATTCAAGAAGGTCTTTTCTCAGTAATGGGAAATAATTAACTGTAGATTGAATAGTACTCCAGATTCACATAACAAATATTAAAAGACTTTTAAGGGTCAAAGACTTTTATTTTTCTCAAGTAATATAATTGTATCCCACTGCCAGCTTTAAGGCTTAAAGGAATGCAGAAATGTCCAGTACAAAACAAGGTGAAATTCACATTATTTAGCATTGTATCTTAGGTTACTAGGCATGCAAACAAGTAGGAAAACACAATCCATATTTGGGATAATATTCCATCAGTGGAAACCACTCAAGTGAGAAAGGTAAGCATAGGAGACAGTTCAGTGTCTTAGGACCCCCGTATTGTTGTGGGTTATGCTCGCCCTACCCTTGTAATGATGAACTTGACAACCTAGCTCCTCTACTTGCATGTACTATATACACTTTTGACCCTCACTAAACAATGCACTTAGCAATGTCAGCTCTTCATTTAATCTGCACCCTGCACTGGGATACACATACTCCCATCCTTGAACAATAAAATATGAGTATCTTCACCCCTGGTAACAATAAAAATTTAGACAGTTTCTATTCAAATAGATTCCCAATATATCCAGATCTGAGGAATGAAAAGATATTTCCAATGTATTCAGGTAAATGGAAAGACCCATTTGGCTTGAGGTAGTTTTGGGTGCATGTACAATAAGGCAAAGTATGGAGAAGTTCCTATTTTTCACAATTAGGCATATGTATGTATGTGTATATATATTATGGGAAGGGGCACACAGCAGAAAAAATGATTGTATCACTTAATCTATCAATCAAACTGAACTGTGCAAACTATACCCTTAGTGAGTGCTCCTACTTCTCTTAAATTCCATAAAAGAAAGCCCTGAACAACAACCCCTGCTTTTGAGTACACTTGTGTGGCACTCTGTCAGTCTTGACAGCGTATCTCCCTACAACCAATATTTCCCTCCAAATAAAGTTATCTCTGCTTTTGTCATGAGTCCCTATTTTCATTATTTTAGGTAAGAAGCCAAGAACCTAGAAACATCTGGCCCAGCTTTCAGCCACTGATAACATCATAACTGACATAGATGCTTAATTAGCAAAGGCTGCATGAAAGAGTTTGTTAGAAAATTTTGTCAAATGTGTTCAGAGAATGAACTGGAAACATAAAAGATTCCAGAAAGACCCTAATTGAACCTCTGGAGATGAAAACTATAAGGTGTAAGATGAAAAATACACTGAACGAGATTAATATCAAATGAGACATTACAGAAAAAAACTTATAAGTATGAAGGCAGAACTGTCTACAGTTAAACACATATAGAAAAAATATTTTAAAAACTAGAAAGAGCATCAGAGAAGGTGGGACAATTTCAAACAATTCAATATGTATGCAACTGGAGTTTCTGAGAGGGGTGAGGCCCAAACAAGTATTTAAGGAAATAATAGCTAAAAATTTTAAAGTTAGATAAAAGTATCAACCTACAGATTCAAAAAGCTCAAAAAACCTCATGAAATATAAAACCAAGCTAAATCATAACATAATCACATTGCTTGGGATCATTGATAAAGAGAAGCAGCTTGAGGGGAAAAATAAACACATAAGTGCCGAGGAGATCTTGAACGGCAGCAAGAGGGACAAAGGCACAATACATTCAAAGGAACAAAGAGAGCGAGTTCTTGCTGTAATGATGTAAGACAGGGGACAGTTGAACAGTGCCTTTTCAAAGAAAAAAAGAGAACAAGAGCTGCCAGTGTAGAGATCTTTGTCCAATTGATAGGTCTTTCACAAACGAAGATGAAATGATGGGGTTTTAGACACATAAAAGCCAAGAACATTCATCACCAGCAGACCTGCATTAGAAGATGTGTAAAATGAAGCCCTTCAGAAACAGGAAAATGATCCCAAGTGGAAAGATGGAATGAAACAGATGGAATGTGTCTGGTGGAAAGGATGAGTGTAAGCACAACTATGTAAGGGCTTTTTCTTATTATCTAATTCTATTTTAACCAATAATTGAAGAACACTAAACAAAATGAATCATGATGTATCATAAGGTTTATAACATAATTAAAGGTGAAATAGATGGAATAACATATAGAACAATTACTCTTTCAAAGCTCTAGCAGACAGACAAGCATGGTGGCACACACCTTGAATCCCAGCACTCTGGGAGCAGAGGCAGGTAGATTGCAGTGAGGTCAAGGCCAGCTTGGACTACAGAGTGAGTTCTAGGACAGTCAGAGCTACACAGAGAGACCCTGTCCCAGTAAATTTCCATCTGGTGTGTGTAAGGCCCTGGGTTCCATCCCCGCTACCACAAAAACAAAAGCATTTTTAAAGTTCCAATGACAAAACAAGGCACTCCAACAAATACACTACCAAAAGGGGTGTACTGAGATCTTCCTGCCCTAGTCAGGGGCTGAAGACATGGTTCCATAGGTAAAGTTGCTCTTCCAGAGGACCCTAGTTCAACTGCCAGCACTCACATGGCAGCTCACAAGCCTTGGAAATTCCATTTTCAAGGGGAATTTAATGTCCTGGTATACAGACACACAGGTATTCAAAATACACACATACATACATACATACATACATACATACATA
>NC_034613.1:86049339-86050489 GCF_900095145.1 Mus pahari
TATATATATATATATATATATATATATATATATATGTGTGTGTGTGTGTGTGTGTGTGTGTGTGTGTGTGTGTGTGTACATATATATGTTATCAAAAAAGTTAGGAAAATAGGATATTAAAAATTGGACTGGGGTGTAGCTCATATAGAGTGTGCTTGCCTAGAATGGGTGAAACTCTGAATTCCATCCCTAGTACCCACATCAAATTGAGTGTGGTGGTGGGTGACTGTAATCCTAGTATTCAAAAGGTAGAGACAGGCAGGAAGATCTGGAATTCTGCTCATTTTTATCTTCCAAGGGAGTTGGAGGCTAACCTGAGGTATATAAAACCTGGGTGTGTGCTAGACAGGGAGAGATGGGTAGGCTAGATTTAAACTCATCAGAAATCCTATTATATGTAAATATTTCTCCCTCCAATTACAAAGCAAAAAATAACAGATTAGATACAAATAACAAGTCTCAACTCTGATGAGTTTTTTTATGTGCTGATTTGGCTAGGCTGTAAGTTCATAATTATTTAGTCAAACAGAAATGTAGGTGTCGCAATGGAGATACTTACTTTGCAGATGTAACTAAAGTACCTAATTAGAGGACTTAAAGTAAGGACTTAAAAGTGTGTGTGTGTGTGTGTGTGTGTTTTCAGTATGTGTGTTTCTGTATTTGTGTGTGTGTGCGTGTGTGTGTGTCTGTGTGTGTGTGATTCATACATGGTTATTGGGGGAGTGCCTTTACCCAGCAAACCACCACATCAGCCCTTGATTTAAAGAATTTTATCCTTAATAGACTTAAATGTGTCCATTGAAAAGCTGTAAAGCAAAGCTAAAATTTCCCAGGAAGACAAAAGTTTCAACTGTGGACGACCACTGGAGTCTCTGCCTACACAGGTCCATTCTAGTCGTGTTTCCTTTTTGACTGCCTGAAGTAAAGACAGACATTTCTGCCCGTGTCCATAGATTTTGAAATATTTGTGAGCCCCTGTTCAAACACTCTTCCCTAAGAATTTTGGATTTGTCTATTATAATAGCTTAGGTTAGCCTCATACTCATGAAACCCCCCCAAACCATCTGATTTACAAGACACTTCTTCATAAAATAATCTCTCTCTCTCTCTCTCTCTCTCTCTCTCTCTCTCTCTCTCTCTCTCTCTCTCT
>NC_034613.1:86050689-86065726 GCF_900095145.1 Mus pahari
TCTCTCTCTCTCTCTCTCTCTCTCTCTCTCTCTCTCTCTCTCTCTCTCTCTTTCTCTCTCTCATCATGGATTTTAATTGTTTATACCAGTCACCCTAAAGAAGCTCCTCATCTCTGAGTACACTTGAGCAGCTTTATTTAGCTCTCTCATGACTTCATATCTCTCTTCTCTTCAACTGTTGAACTTCTCCCTCTCAATCCCCAGAATTCATAATCAGTCATAACTAACACCCTCTGTTTTCCCCAGTCCCTCTCTGTACATTGCCTTCATGCTTACTTAGCTGAGACCACACATCACTGAACAGTCATTCTCCCCTTAAAATGGGGCTGACCAACTTAGCTACCACTAAGGTCCAGATCTAGGGCTTTGAGTTGGCCCATCCCAATACCTACCCCATCTGAGAAATGCTGGAGCATGTGAAATGGCCTGCCCTGCAGAGCCAAAGCTGCAGGATCTCCATGACACAGGGCAACAACAGGATATCCGAGAGGAGTCCTGGTGAGGATCCAGTGTTGATAGTGTAGCAGGAGCCAGAGGCCTCCAACAATTCATACAAGTTCACGGCAATGGACATTTGCAAATAAAGATGCATGGACAAAAGGGTATACTGTGTGACACACTAGGACACACTACAGCTTCCATGGCAAGATGCTCCTTGATGTTGTTCTGTTCTTTTATTATTTTTTTGTTTGTGGGGAGAATTGCAAGGACAGAGGTCTGATTCAAAGGGACAGGGAGATGAGTGGGACTGGGGAACTTCCTACTATATTGATTCACAAAGAATTAATAATCAGTTTTCAAAAATCCTGTCTTACTTGGGATTTTATTGCTGTGAAGAGATATCATGACCATGACATCTCTTACCAACAAACAAACCAAACAAACCAAAACCCAAACCAGTTCATTGTGGCTGGCTCATAATTTCAGAGGTTTAATTCATTGCCATCACGGCATGAAGCATGGTGGCTGGTGGCATGCAGGCAGACAGGGTGCTGGAGCTGAGAGTTCTACATCCTCAGGCAGCAGGAGACTGTGTGTCACACTGGGTGTAGCTTGAGCATACAAGACCCCCAAACCCACCTTCACAGTGACACATGTCCTCCACCCAAAGCCGCACTTACTCAAACAAAGCCACATCTCCTAATAGTGCCACTCCCTATGGGCCAAGTATTCAAATACATGAGTCTATGAGGGCCAAACCTATTCAAACCACCAAAACCTCTAAGTGATGTTGTCTTCTCTCATGTGCCTTTAGTATCATGAGTTGGAGAGAAAATGTTGTCTTACTGTTATGGCTTCCTACTATATTCTACTCCTCAACTGCCCTAGCCTTGCATCCCATGTTATCATCCACCAACTATCTTCAAGGCAGGCAACTACTCATCCCAGGTCATTCACACTTATGCCTTGATGTTTGTGGCACTCTCACCCTGGGTACTAGTGTGCCTGTCTGAATTCTTGGTGATTTATTTAATAGTAAAATATATTACTAAATATATTTACTTCATATTATTACATTATATTATATTAACAATATACTATCAATAATCTCATTTCTAATTCTCCCTTTTCCAGGAACCCCATTTTCATCTTTCCCCTGTATTCTAAGTGATTCCTTTGTTGCTCTGTCTCCAATGATATTTTTCTTTATTCATTAAATCTATTACTCTCACTCTCCCTCATAATTGAATTTGACTGAACAACCTTGCTGTTTTGTTACATTTTATGTTCATGACAGAGATCAGTCTGTAGCATTCTGTCCATGTAGCATCTTTTCCTAGATCTAGATTTAGATTTAGGGCAACACTGACCTCATTCAGTATATTGAGAAGTGCCTTCTCTCTCTCTCTCTCTCTCTCTCTCTCTCTCTCTCTCTCTCTCTCTCTCTCACACACACACACACACACACACGCACACACACACACACATACACACATACACACACACATAAGAAATACAGTATATTGAGAGGTACCTTCTCATATATATATATATATATATATATATATATATATATATATATATATATATATATATATATAGAGAGAGAGAGAGAGAGAGAGAGAGAGAGAGGGTATGGTGGTGGATGTGCTGGTATGTTCTTTTTTATCAAAATGATTTTTTATTAGATATTTTCTTCATTTACATTTTAAATGCTATCCTGAAAGTCCCCTATACCCTTCCCCTGCCCTGCTCCCCAACCCACACACTCCTGCCTCCTTGCCCTGGCATTCCTCTGTACTGGGGCATATAATCTTCACAAGACCAAGGGCCTCTCCTCCCAGTGATGGCCAACTAGTCCATCTTCTGCTATATATGCAGCTAGAGACACGAGTTCTGGAGGTATGTTCTTTTAATTCCAGCACTAAGACAGAAGCACATGGATCTCTGTGAACTGGAGGCCAGTGTGATCTACATAGTGATTTCTAGAACAATGGCTATATAGGAAGGCCTTGTCTCAAAAAACTGTGTGATCAGAATATAATGTATGAATTTCTTTTCTTAATAAAAATATATTGTATTAAATTGACTTTACTTATTTCTTAAACATTTAGTGGAATTTCTAGGTGAAACCACCCAAGCTTGCAAGGTTTTAATTGAAGTATAAACCTTATTTATTGTAGGGAGTATTGATGGTTTGTTTTTGCAAATGAATTAGTTTGTTGCACCTAACGTGTCAAATTTAAAGAAACAGTATTATTCTTTAGCACTATTTATTGTACTTTGATGTTTGAGGGACCACAATAATTACCATATCAAAAGATGGTTGGTTACAACAGATAATTCAAAAGAGAACACAAAATATACTAAGAGGTACTCTGAGCATCCCAACAAAGAGAAAGGAATAAGAGAACAAAACTCAGAATTAACAAATATAAAACACAAAGTAATATAATAGGTTTAAATCCAAGCATATCTAAAATTTTATTAAATGAACATAACCTCAACAGTCTAATGAAAAGACCAAGTTGTCAAGCAGCACAAAAGGAAGATCCAACTATATTTGCTACCTAGAAGAAATATGCTTGAAAAATAAAAATGGAACTGGGTAAAAGCACAAAAGTATGTGGGGGGTGGGAATGTGCCATGGTAATTTGTCAAAAGAAATCTAGAGTTACTATTAATATCAAACAAAGTAGATTTCATGATAAAGGTCGTTATTAGGAATAAAAAGGTCATATTAGGAATAAAAGTTTCAATTTATTTGGAATAATAAATATCATTTCTAAATATTATACATATAATAAAAGAGTCAAAGTATATGAAATAAAAAATGGTAAGACTGCAAAGGAAAATATATACAGTGAGAAGGTGACTTATATCTATAATCCCAGCATTTGATGAAGGCAGGAGAATCCCAAGTTCAAGGCCAGACTGGGCCATGAGACTCTTTTAAAAACAGAAACAAACCACTAAAGAATGAGATAGACTACCACATCATCCGCAAATAGTGATACCTTTACTTCTTCTTTACCAATTTGTGTCCCTTTGCTCTCTTTTTTTTATGATTTTTTATTATTATTTTCTTTATTTACATTTCAAATGCTATCCCGAAAGTTTCCTATACGCCCCCCCCCACCTCTGCTCCCCTACCCACCCACTCCCACTATTTGGCCCAGGCCTTGCCTTGTGCTGGGTCATATAAAGTTTGCAAGACCAAGGGGCCTCTNTTCCCANTGATGGCNGATTAGGCCATCTTCTGCTACATATGCAGCTAGAGACACAAACTCAGGGGGTACTGGTTAGTTCATATTGTTGTTCCACCTACAGGGTTGCAGCCTCCTTAAGGTCCTTAGGTACTTTCTCTAGCTCCTTCATTGGCGACCCTGTGTTCCATCCAATAGCTGGCTGTGAGCATCCACTTCTGTGTTTGCCAGGCACTGGCATAGCCTCACGAGAGGCCGCAATATCAGGGTCCCTTCAGCAGAATCTTGCTGGCATGAGCATTAGTATCTAGGTTTGGTGGCTGATGATGGGATGGACTCCCGAATGGGGTAGTCTCTGGATAGTCCATCCTTTCATCTTAGCTCTAAANTTTGTCTCTGTACCTATATCCTTTCATGAGTATTTTGTTCCTTATTCTAAGGAGGAATGAAGTATCCACCCAATGGTCACCCTTCTTGGTTTTCTTCTGTTTTGCATAATGTATCTTGGGTATTCTAAGTTTCTGGGCTAATATCCNCTTATCAGTGAGTGCATATCTAGTGACTTCTTTTGTGATTGGGTTACCTCACTAAGGATGATATCCTCCAGATACATCCATTTGCCCAAGAATTTCATAAATTCATTGTTTTTAATAGCTGAGTAGTACTCCATTGTGTAAATGTACCACAGTTTCTGTATCCATTCCTCTATTGAGGGACATCTGGGTTCTTTCCAGCTTCTGGCTATTATAAATAAGGCTGCTATGAACATAGTGGAGCATGTGTCCTTATTACCAGTTGGAAGATCTTCTGGGTATATGCCCAGAAGAGGTATTGTTGGGTCCTCCGGTAGTACTATGTCCAATTTTCTGAGGAACCGCCAGACTGATTTCCAGAGTGGTTGTACAAGCTTGCAATCCCACCAACAATGGAGGAGTGTTCCTATTTCTCCACAACCTCGCCAGCATCTGCTGTCACCTGAATTTTTAATCTTAGCCATTCTGACTGGTGTGAGATGGAATCTCAGGGTTGTTTTGATTTGCATTTCCCTGATGGCTAAGGATGTTGAACATTTTTTCAGGTGTTTCTCAACCATTCGATATTCCTCAGTTGAGAATTCTTTATTTCCTTTGCTCTCTTTTTGATGTCTTATTTTTCTAGCTAGAACTTCGAGTACTGTATTGAATAGATATGGGGAGAGTGTGCATCTTTATCTTGTCCCTGATTTTAGTGGGATTGCTTCAAGTATCTCTCCATTTAATTTGATATTGGCTGTTGGTTTTCAGTAAATTGCTTTTATTATGTTTAGGTATGGGCCTTGAATTCCTGATCTTTCCAATACTTTTAACATGAAAGAGTGTTATATTTTGTCAAATGCTTTTTTAGCATCTAAGGAGATGATCGTGGTTGTTTTTTTTTTTGTTTTTTTTTACTTTATTTATATAGTGAATTATGTTAATGGATTTTTGTATATTGAACCAGCCTTGTGTCCCCAGAGTGAAGTTCTTAGCACCAGCAGAAAGAATAGAACCAGGCAACCTCAGGAGGTAGGAGGTATGTGTGTGTGGGAACCTCCAGAATGTACTAGAGACCTGGGAGGTGAGAAACTCTCAGGACTCAAAGAGAGGGACCTTAGATGAAATGCCTACACTGGGAAGAGTGAACTTGTAAAGTCCACCTCTAGTAGAAAGACAGGGAGGGTAGAATTGTTCCTGCCTGAAAGAAGTGCAGGGACAAAAATGGAAAAGGGCTTGAGGAAAAGAATATCCAGCAAAAGGCCAAAAGTGGGATCCAGCTCAAGGGGAGGGCCCAAAGCCTAACACTATTACTAAGGCTATGGAGAACTCACAAAAAGGGATCTATCATGATTGCCCTCAGAAAGACACAACAAGCAGCTGAAAGAGTCAGATGCAGATATTTGTACCCAACAAATGGACAGAAGCAGCTGACCACTGTGGTTGAATTAGGGAAAGGCAGAAAGAAGCTGAGGAGAAAGGCAATCCAGTCTCAATTAATCTGGACCCCTGAGATCTCTCAGATACTGGACCACCAAACAGACAGCATATATCAGCTGATATGAGGCCCCCAACACACATACAGCAGAGGACTGCCTGGGTCTGGTCTCAGTGAGAGAAGATGCACCTAACCCTCAATAAACTGGTAGCCCCAGGGAGTGGGGAGGTTTGGGGGTGGAGAATGGGGGGTAGAGGGGTAGGAACATCCCTGAGGAGATGGAAGGATCAGGAAGGAGCTATGGGATGTGGAAGAGTCAGAGGGTGGACCAGGAGGGGGATGAAATATGGTGTGTAAACAAAATAGGTTAAATAAAATAAAAAAATAGAATGAGGTAGAATAAGAGGGAAATGGAGATGGAGAGGAAATAGATTTATGATTCTGATTGGAAATTTTGATTTTTGTTTTGTTTTTGATAGAATCTCTCTATATAGCCAAGGCTTGGCTGTAATTGACTGTGTCACCTCTGCTGTTCTCAAGATCCTATTGCCTCAGTTTCTTAAAGGCTAGGATTTTAAGTGGGGACTACTGTGCATGGGTTCTAGCTGGAGATATAAGTATTGCCTTCTTTAACATCTTACAGAGAAACTTAAACAACCAAAGAGTCTGGATTTAAACACTAGTGTTGCTATGGTCTGATTTATGGTCTTCCTATACTTAGTATGCTGAGACTTAATCCATAATGTGAGAGCATTAAAAAGGGACATTTGGAATATGATTAAAAGGGATCCAACAAAATGCATGATACTATTTCCCAAAAGAGACTCCAGGGAACCTTTGTCTTTCCACCATGTGAGATCACATAGATGATATTAATCTCTTAAGAGCAAACACCAATTCACATAGACTTCCAAATTCCAAAAGTATGAGAAAATAATCTGTTTATGAATTACTTAATTTAACTTATTTTTCTATAGTGACCCAGAACGTTTTTAGAATGTTCTGTTCAATGGAATGTTGCTATTTGCAATAGCAAACTTTATTTAAAACAATAAAAGAAGCAGAAAGAAAATAAAAACTCCCAAGTTGTACAAAACATATTAATATATAATATAAATTAAATTAGGAATTAGTGATACAAAGATATCTAGAAATTCTTCAAGTATTTGAAAACAAAATTCCATACTTCAAAGTAGCCTATGAGTCACAGAGGAAACTAAAGTGTTAATTGGGATATACTGTGATCTAAATGCAGATGAAAATATAACAGGGCAGAATTAATGGAGTGCTGTTAAAACAGCAAGAAGGGGATCCTTTATAATATTAAAATAATCTATAGCAGACAAATGCTCAAGGTCTAACACCCATGATCTCAACTTACCTTTAAAGGTCTAGAAAGAAGGTCAGGAATGGTTCTTTGTCTGTAGTCACAGCACTAAGGAAGCCAAGTAGATTTCTCTGAGTTTGAGGCCAGCTTGGTCAACAAGACTGAGTTCCAAGTTGTGTGGTACAGAGTGAGATTGACTCAAAACATCCAAGCAAACAAACGAAAAACTAACAAAAGATCAAATGTAAAAGAAAATATGGAACCAAATAAATGGTAAATAAATACTAATAAAGGTCAGAGTAGGAGCCAGTGACAACCAAGAAACTGTCTCAAATGAGGGGGAAAGGGAGGACTAACACCCTGGTTCACCTCTGACCTGCCACATATACATCATGCCATGTGCCTGTCCGTACAATCACACTCCCTCACATGCACACATATACCATATGCATAACTTTTTTTAATAGAAAATAAATGAGAAAGATGATGCAGGGAACATAGAGTCCTTACATGGTATACATGAGACACTAGTCTCAATAGCCATTACCAGAAACAGAATGGAGGGGTGAGGTTTACATGTGAACACATGTGTGCAAATGCTACTGTTTTTGCATGTACATGATATGTGCATATGTGTACATGCAAATGTGCATGCCCATATGTGCTTGTGGAAGCTGGGGGTTCATGCTGGGTGTCTTCTTTAGTTACCAAGAACTTGATTATTTGGCAAGGCTGGCTGGTAGGGAAGCATCTACCTCTCTTGTCCTCCCAGCACTGGAGTTATTGCCACAACTCAATTTTCCATTTACTGGAGATCCACATTCAGTTGCTCATGCTTGCACAGCAAGCCTTTTACTGACTGGGCCACCTTTCTAGGAATACATTTTTTTTGAAAGAAAAGAAAACCTACTCAATCTCACATAAGAAAAAGTTGATAATCTGGATGACATTACAGTGAGTAATAAAGTTGAACACTTAGCAAAAAGTCTTTCTCACAGAGAAAACACCCAGGCCACAGACAGGTTCAGCAACCAATTCTTTTCTTGAGACAGGGCCTACATGGAACCCTAGCTGGCCTGAAACATGCTATGCACACCAGACTGACCTCAAACTCACAGAGATCCACCGGCTGAGATTAAAGGTATGTGCCTCCACACTCAGTAATAAGTTATATGTAAAAATTAAGAGGGAAATTATATCAGTTTGATATTAACTCTAACAGAAAATGGAAAACAGTGCAATATTTGCAAAGTTTTATCCAGGTGCTAAAATTTCCTATGGGGACAGGATTTCTTATATTATTTTTTTAACTGAATGCATTTTCAGCAAATTGAGTCTAACAATATATAAAAGGACAAATAAAAGACATACTAGAAGCTACAACCTTAAAAAGCTCTATTTCTCTCTCTCTCTCTCTCTCTCTCTCTCTCTCTCTCTCTCTCTCTCTCTCTCTCTCTTTCTCTCTCTTCACCTCCATTATCCATGGCTTGCATAGGCCTTATGCATGCCAATGGGGACAGTGGGTGAATATGATCAAAAAACAAAGTTTGAAATTATTAAATAATTGATAACAAATTTCAAAAGATTAATGATGTCTCATAACAAGGCAGAATTTATTCCAAGAACGTAGCGTGGATTATCTTAAAAATCAAGCAAAAATAAAAAACCCACATAAATGAAAAAAATAGCAAATGATGAAATTCAATACTTATTTCTGATACAGACTGTGCAATGTTAGAACAGCACAGTAATTCCTCAACATGAAGAGCAGCTACAAACTCCTCCAGCCCATATGAGGCCTACACGTAAGGTATCAGGAGCAAGTAAACCACTTTCAGTCTTCTACTCAACATTGCTTTGGATAGTCTATCCACTGCAATAAGGCATGGCTGTAAAATAGAAGACATCCAGATTGAAGATGAAGATGTAAAACTGTTTTATTTATAGATATGATCATCTGTGTAAAAAATCTGAAGGAATTTTCAGAAAGTATTCTTAAATCATTATGTTTATCTAGCAAGACTTCAGGGTATAAGATTAATATACAAAAATGAATTGTAGCGCTATATATTAGCAATAAGAAGTCAATAATTGAGATTAAGAAAGCAATACTATTTACAAGAGCAATAAAATTTGGGGCAACGAATCTAATAGCTAATCAAAAATCTTACACATAAATCTAACACACTGTGACAAATCTCTATAATGAAAGCTATAGAAGATTTCTACAAGAAATTGAAGGAGACCCAAGTGATTGGGGAAATATATCTTGTTCACAGGGCAAAAGACCCAATGTTGTTAAGATGTCAGATCCCCCTAAATTGATCATTAGATTCAAATGCAACCCCAATCAAATTCCCCGCAGTCTGCCATTGAAATGGCATGCTAAATCAAAAGTCCACATGGAAATGGATATACAATAGTCAGAAGAAACATAAGGGAAAACAAAGACATGAACTAATGTTACCTGATCACATTTTCCTCTGAAGTTGCAGCAGCAACACAGCCACCACAGCACTGGTGCACACATGGATAAATAGAATAACATAGAAAGTCTAGAAACAGTCTTTCATATATATGGAAAATTGATTTTTAATGGAGATAAAAGGGTTTCATTTGGGGCAGGATAGTTTTTTTCAGTAAGTGATGTTGAAATAATTAAGCATGTGTGTGTGTGTGTGTGTGTGTGTGAGAGAGAGAGAGAGAGAGAGAGAGAGAGAGAGAGAGAGAGAGAGAGAGAGAACATATGCACATCTACATATATAGTTTGAATACAATTATGCCACTTGGAGTTATAATACTCCCAACAAGATCCTTAGACTATCCAACACAAATACTCCTGAGCCAGGCACAGGAATCCTCCCTTTGAGTTGTAAGACAGGGATGTAAAGAAGTCTTCCCCAATAGTATAGGTTATTATTGTTGCCATTGGCTGTTTCTGAAGTTTAATGTCAGACCCTATTGCTGAAAATATGGCACACATCTGGTACAACACCCTGAAGAATCAGGCTAGAAGTGACCTATTAGCCTCATTCCTTAGGACTGGCTTTTATAATATCCCCGAATGCTTTACAAGTTGTGGAGAGAAACAAGCAGTAAATAGTCTGATCCTGCTGTGAAGACTGTGAATCACAATAAGACTAGTATGGCTAGATATTTCAATAGTGGTACCTATATTATGGATGCAAAACGCAGCTGTCTAACTGGACAATTCATACTCATCAAAGGAAAAATCTACCAAGATGAACTCTCAATTCTGAATATCTATGCTCCAAATGCTAGAGCACCCACATTCATGAAAGAAACTTTACAAAAGCTCAAAGCACACATTGTACCTCGCACAATAAAAGTAGGCTTCAACACCCCACTCTCACCAATGGACAGACCATGGAAACAGAAACTAAGCAAAGCCACTGTAAAACTAACAAAAGTAACGAACCAAATGGATTTACCATATATCTATAGAAGATTTCACCCTAAAACAAAAGAATATACCTTCTTCTCAGCATCTTAAGGTACCTTCTGCAAAATTGACCATATAATCGGTCACAAAGCAGGCCTCAACAGAAACAAGAAGATTGAAATAATCCCATGCATCCTATCAGATCACCACGGACTAAGGTTGGTCTTCAGTAACAACAAAAACAACAGAAAGCCCACATATACATGGAAGCTGAACAATGCTCTACTAAATGAGAAGTTGGTCAAGGAAGAAATAAAGAAAGAAATTAAAGTCTTTAGAATTTAAGGAAAATGAAGGCACAACATATTCAAACTTATGGGACACAATGAAAGCAGTGCTAAGAGGAGAACTCAGCTCTGAGTGCCTCCAAAAGTAACTGGAGAGCATACACTATCAGTTTGACAGCACATCTGAAAGCTCTAGAACAAAAGGAAGCAAATTCACCCAAGATGAGTAGATGGCAGGAAATTATAAAACTTGGGGCTGAAATCAACCAAGTGGAAACAAAAAGATCTATACAAAGAATCAACCAAACCAGGAGCTGGTTCTTTGAGAAAATCAACAAGATAGATAAACCCTTAGCCATACTAACCAGAGGGCACAGAGANAGTATCCAAGTTAACAAAATCAGAAATGAAAAGGGAAACATAACAACAGAATCCAAGGAAATCTAATAAAATCATCAGATCTTACTATAAAAGTCTATACTCACAAAACTGGAAAACCTGGATGAAATGGTCAATTTTCTAGACAGATACCAGGTACCAAAGTTAAATCAGGACCAGATAGACTATCTAAACAGTCCCATAGCCCCTAAAGAAGTAAAAGCAGTCATTAAAAGTCTCCCAACAAAAAAAGTCCAGGACCAGATGGGTTTAGTGCAGAATTCTATCAGATCTTCAAAGAAGACCTAATACCAATACTCTTCAAATGTTATACAAAATAGAAACAGAAGGAACACTACCCAATTCATTCTATGAAGCCACAATTATGCTCATACCTAAACCATACAAAGACCCAACAAAGAAAGAGAACTTCAGATCAATTTCACTTGTAAATATCAATGCAAAAATACACAATAAAATTCTGTCAAAGAAATCCAAGAACACATCAAAACAATCATCCATCATGATCAATTAGGCTTCATCCTATGCATATAGGAATATTTCAATATATGGATACCCATCAAAATAATCCACTATATAAACAAATTCAAAGAAAAGACCACATGATAATCTCATTAGAAGCTGAGAAAGTATTTGATAAAATTCAACACCCCTTCATGATAAAAGTCTTGGAAAGATCAGGAATTCAAGGCCCATACCTAAACATAATAAAAGCAATCTACAGCAAACCAGTAGCCAACATCAAAGTAAATGGAGAGAAACTTGAAGCAATCCCACTAAAATCAGGGACTAGACAAGGCTGCCCAGTCTCTCCCTACTTATTCAATATAGTACTTGAAGTTCTAGCCAGAGCAATTAGACAACAAAAGGATGTCGAAGGGATAAAATTTGGAAAGGAAGAAGTCACAGACCAAACGGAGCTCAAGAAGGAAGACCAAAGTGTGGATGCGTCAGTCCTTAGAAGGCGGAACAAAATACTCATGGGAGGAAATACAGAGACAAAGTATAGAGCAGAGACTAAAGGAAAGGCCGTGCAGAGACTGCCCCAGCTGGAGATACATCCCTTATACAGACACCAAACTCAGATAATATGGTGGATGCCAAGAAGTACTCGCTGATGGAAGCCTGATATAGCTGTCTCTGGAGAGGCTCTGCCAAAGCTTGACAAATACAGAGGTGGATGCTCGCCTTGTTGAATTAGGTGTAGGTTTGCTAGAGAAGTGTGTCACTGGGGTTAGGCTTGAGGTTTCAAAAGCTTAAACCAGGTCTAGTCTTTCTTTCTCCCTCTGTTTCTGTCTCTGTCTGTCTGTCTGTCTCTCTGTCTCTCTGTCTCTTTCTCTCTGTTTCTTATGCATCAGGATGTGGCTCTCATCTACATCTCCAGCACTGCGCCATGCCTATCTATGAGCTACCATACTCCCTGCCATGCCCATGCTGATAATGGAGTAAATCTCAGAAACTGTAAGCAAGCCCAATTAAATGTTTTTTTTAATTATTAGTGATGCTGTTGTCATGGTGTCTCTTCACTACAATAGAACAGTGACCAAGATAATATCTATGTATGAAATTGTCAAATAGTAAAATTAAATTGTGTGAACTTGGGTTAGGCAAGTTTTTCCAAAACTCCATCCCTATTAAAGGAGCTAATGGCAGCAACTCTTCAAATGAAAACATTTAATTGGGAATTGCTTATAGTTCAGAGGTTATTCTATTGTCACCATGGCAGGGCATATGGCAGCATGCAGGGAGACATGGTGTCAGAGAAGGAGCCAAGAGTTAGACACCTGGATCAGCTGGCATCAGGAAGATAAAGTGAGCCATTGGATCTGACTTGAGTTTCTGAAACTGCAAAGCCCACTCCTGCAGTGATAAATTTCCTCCAACGAAGTCACATCTACTCCAACAAGGCTACATATACTAATCTTTTCAAATAATGCCACTCCCTAAGAGCCTTGAGGGGAGACTTTCATCAAACCACCACACATTATATTTATGTATTGATTGGTTATCCCTCTTTTATTGAGAATAGATTCTTTTCTCATACAATACATCCTGATTACAATTTTCCCTCCATCTACTCCTCCCAGTTCCTTCCCACATCCTCTCCTATCTGGATCCACTCTATTTCTGTCTCATTAGAAAACAACAGGCTTCTAAGAAATAACAACAAAGCATAACAAAATAAAATGTGATAAGATAAAAACAAAACCATCAACAGGCCAGACCCCCCCCTCGGAGTTCCTGGGAACTGGACCACCAACCAAAGAATACACGTGGGGTGACTCATGGAGCTGGCAGCATATGTGGCAGAGGATGGCCTTGTTGGACATCAGTGGGAGGAAAGGTGCTCAGGCCTGAGGATGTTCAATGTCTCAGTGTAGGGGAATGCTAGGGCCGAAGGACCAGAGAAGGTGGGCAGGGGAGAACCCTCATAGAGGCAGGGGGAGGAGGAATGGGATAGGGGGTTTCCAAAGGAAAGACCTGGAAAGAGGAAAACATTTGAAATGTAAATAAAGAAAATATCCAATCAAAAAGAAGGAAGGAAGGAAAGAAGGAAGGAAGGAAGGAAGGAAGGAAGGAAGGAAAGAAAGAAAGAAAGAAAGAAAGAAAGAAAGAAAGAAAGAAAGAAAGAAAGAAAGAAAGAAAGAAAGAAAGGAGGAAACTTTCCAATAATCTTAATCACATTAAGGAAAAAAAGATGTTTAATAAACCACTTCACTTTGAGTAATTAAAAACAAAACATTGCATCAAAGTTGGACAAGGCAGCCGGGCGTGGTGGCGCATGCCTTTAATCCCAGCACTCGGGAGGCAGAGGCAGGCGGATTTCTGAGTTTGAGGCCAGCCTGGTCTACAGAGTGAGTTCCAGGTCAGCCAGGGCTACACAGAGAAACCCTGTCTCGAAAAACCAAAAAAAAAAAAAAAAAAGTTGGACAAGGCAAATCAATAGAAGAAAATGATATCCAAGAAAAGGCACAAGAATCAGAGACCCAGTTAATCACATACTCAGGCATCCCATTAATATACTAAATTACAAGTCATAATCTATATGCAGAGGACCTAATGCAGGCCCATGCAGGCCCTGTGCATGCTGCTTCAGACTGTATCAATTCATATGAGCTTTGGAGATTATTGAAGACAACGATTTATAGCTGTGTGTTTCAAGGTATCTCTCTTCTTTTTTCTTCTCTTCTCTTTCTCTCTCAATAATGCTGGGCTGCGGGTTTCTGTATTTGTTCCCATCTGCTGCAGGAGGAAGCTTCTCTGATGATGGCTGGATAAGGAACTGCTCTATGAGTATAGCAGGATGTCATTAGGAGATGTTTTGTTACTTTTTTTTTAACCAGTAGCATTTGGTGTAACCCTAAGTCCCTGGGCTATCCAGTATTAGCTTCTTGGTCACTGAAACAGTCATGTATGGGTTACATCTTGTGGAGTAGGTCTTAAGTCAAATCAGACTTTGGTTGGTTATTCCCACAAGCTTTGTGCCATCATTGCCCTAATTTATTTCACAAGTAGGGCAGCATTGTAGATTGAAGGGTTTTTTGGCTGGGTTGGTTTTTAGGCTTCTCTTATGGTAGCCTACAGAGTACCTTTCTGCACCAAAGACACTAGAAGGAAGGAATGAAGGTTTTTTTTTTTATAAGCTTCAGCTCAATCTCTCTTTGTTCAATGAGGTGTGTGTGTGTGTGTGTGTGTGTCTGTGTGTGTGTGTGTGTGTGTTGTCCTGGTCAGTGGGACTTTATTGTTAGTTTGTGGAGAGCAACCTATTGTCTTGGCAACAGCCTGAGTTGTTTGGGGTTTCCCATGGGATCCCATTGGCTAATATCAAAAGTCCAAGTACTGGAAGTGTCTTTTGGTAACAAGAGATGGCCAGTCTCCCTCATAATTGGAGGCTTCATTAACATAGCTTTCGTATATAAAAAAAATAACTTTTAATGCTGCTCAGATATGGGGAGTTGGATCCAGGGAAAGAGGAGAGAGGAGGAGAGAGAGAGAGAGAGAGAGAGAGAGAGAGAGAGAGAGA
>NC_034613.1:86065772-86074630 GCF_900095145.1 Mus pahari
GAGAGAGAGAGAGAGAGAGAGAGAGAGAGAGAGAGAGAGAGAGAGAGATGAGAGATCTTGGGCTGTCCTTAAATTATTTAGTTATGTAGTGCAGGATAACCTTGACCTTCTGCCTCTCCCCTGGTGCTGGGATTGGAACACCACACTGCTTTATGTGGTACGGAGCATCACAACCAGGCCTTCAAGTATGATAGGCAAGCACTTTGCCAAATGAGCTACATCCCCAGCCCCTTGACAATTGCATTTTTATTAAGAAAAATGAATAAATTAAATACAGTATAACAGAAAATCTAGAAATAGACATGCCCAACTGATTTTTGGCAATAGTAGGAACTCTATTCAACTGAGCAAGCAGATATTTTAATAAACAATGCTAGAGTAATTAACCATCCATAAACAGGAAATTTATGTCTATCTTGTATAAAACATAACAAACATGGAGCACAGACTTAAGTTTATTACACATAAAGCTGTAAAAACAAGAAATTATTTGGGATACAGGTTTAGGATAAATTCTGTACTATATACTAAAAACATGATCTGTTTTAAGAGGAAAAATCAGTAAATTGGACTATACCAAAGTTAAAATAAAACTTTGCTTGTATCAAGAACGGTGAGACATAAATGCAAATTCCAGATCTCAGGAGACTAAAGCAAGAGGGTCACTAGTTAAAGGCCAGTCTGAGCTTTAGTGCAAGATCTTGTCTGAAATAATAAAAAGAAAGAGTAAGAAAAGGAAAAAAACCCTCTTGCTTTGTGAACAATTTTATTAAGAGGATGAAAAGACAAGCTGCACACTGGGAGAAATATTTGAAAAAGAAGCTGTATAGACTATTTTATAAAGAGCTTCCCAAACTAAGCAATTAAAAAATGATAATCCAGTTTAGCCTGCAGTGGTACAGCCCTTGAATCCCACCTAGGGAGAATGAGACAGGTAAATTACATGGTCAAGTCCTACCTAGTCTACAGAATGAGCTCCATTGGGTAACTCAGAAGGATCCTATCTCCAAATTTTGGGGAAAAAGTTAAAACAGGGCTGGGTTATAGTCCAACAGTAGAGTGCTTGACAGTGAGACACCCTCCTTCTTACACCCTCTTAAGTTCCCAGTAACACATAACGCGTGCATGCACACACACACACACACACACATGCACACACTCAAGCACATGCACATGACTGCACCAGTGAAACAGACAGAAACACAGACAGAAACAGAGAGACATAGTCAGAAAGCGACAGAGACATACAGACAGAGACAGAGAGACACAGAGAGACTGGACCTGGTATGAGATTTTGGAACCTCAAAGCCTACCTCCAACAAGGCCATACCTCTTAACCCTTCCAAACCAATTCCACTAACCGGTGAGCAAATATTAAAATATATGACCCTATTGGGGCCATTCTCACTTAAACCACCACATTTGGCTTAGGGTAAAAGTAACAGAGCTCTGAATATTGGGAATGTTTTAGACATGTTAAGGCTTCATGCTAATGTCTCAGTTGAGGTCCTAATTGGTGTGAGGTAGTCGATCTAGAAAGAACAATAATGACTAAAGAATAGGTATGGGAGTCATTGTAATTGGTATTATGATTGTGCATAAGGATAAATAAGATCACCAAGGGAGCAAAAGAAACAAGAGAGACCATAGAAGGCCAAGAGTACTTCCTGGGATAGCATCTCTCTACATAACACATGACATATACAAATTTGGACTGTCTTTGAACTTTCTGTGAAGCCCGTACTGTCCTCAAACTGATAATCCGCACCCCATAACCTTCTAAGTGCTGAGATTATAAGAGCATACCACCATCCCTGCCAGGACCCAGGTGTTTCTTATTTCTGCTAAGAACTCCTTTTAGTTATGAAAGTAATATAACCTTATTATATATGATTCAGAAAATGAAATCATTTTATTATTTCGAAGTATCTTTCTTTTAAGCTTTTTACGTGCATATTTCAACTAGGGTGTACATACTGCCAGAGTCTACTCCCAGTAGTTCAGAATAGCTTACAGACTGGAAGATAAGATACCCTGGCAAAATGAAGAGAAGTAGTTACCAGTGAAGACTGATGTAAAGGAATGTGATATTCAACTGTTACTGGTGGCTTTATAGAGCCAAGACAAATCTGAGAATAGATGAAGAGTTTTTAGTTTGCTGACCAAAAAAAAAAAGGTGTGAGGGGGAATAAAGTCTTGAAATGTTACTAAATCCAGGGAAGTTTTTTTTTCTGTCTATGTGAGGGTGTCAGGTCCTCTGGGTTACAGAGAGTGTGAGCTGCCATGGGTTTGCTGGGAATTAAACCCAGGTCCTCTGGAAGAGCAGCCAGTGCTCTTAACCACTGAGTCATCGCTTCAGACCTTGAAGGTTTTTTGCTTGTTTATTTGCTCATTTATTTTTAACACGAATTGTATCTGAGTATGTGTACAGAGGAAGAAAGGAGAAGAAAGAGAGACATAGAAAACGTTGTCACCAGCTGTCCTTGACGGGATGCCGTTTCTATGGAAAAAGAGATTAAGATAAAAAGATGAAAGAATAAAAGGCTTCTTTCTCTGACACAAGAAAGAAGAGAATGGATGAGAGAGAGAGAGAGAGAGAGAGAGAGAGAGAGAGAGAGAGAACTGATGCAGCTCATACCATGTGAAGAATATCTGCTAGTCCCAGCCTAGTAGAAGGTGGATTCAGGGTCAATTTCCAAAAGTGAAGAAGACAAAAGAGGAGTATGGGCTTTCTGGACTGAAAATTGTTTGGATTGGTTAGGACAAAAAGCCAACAGGGGGCTGGAGAGGTTGCTCAGCCATTCTCTTGTAGAGGTCCCAGGTTCAATTCCTGACATCCATGTCAACAACCAACCTTCACTTGGAACTTCACTTCAAAGGTTTCTCATGCTGGCCTCTGTGGGCAGGAGGCATGTATACAATACACACACACACACACACACACACACACACACACACACACACACACACACACATTCAGACACTCACACATAGACATACCATAAAATAAATGCAGTCTTTAAAATGAAAGTTAACAAGATTGCAGAGGAGACTAATGGGTAACTGGAGGCTGACTTTGAATTAGAGGAGGCTTCCAGCTTCATGCAGTTCAACTCCTCCCAGTGGTTAGATGATTGAAAGGTGTATCCACCACCCAGTTAGTCATAGCTGGAGACAGAATGTGAATTTAAGGCTTTTAAATCTCTCTTCAGCCCAGGAAAGCAACTTCAGTGTTTTCCTTCTGATTTGTCCCATGAGAGTGATTTTTCCCCCTGTCTAGCCAGAAACAGAATAGAGCAAAACCTAGCAACAATTTTATTCCAAACTCCAGCAATCTCCAAAAGCTGTTTGTCTGCTTTCTCTTTTAGAATTACCTTAATGGACTGTCCATTGTCTACAATACTGGAAAGATAAGTGTTGGCTTTCTAAGAGGACTTGGAAGGCTTTAGCCTCAATCAGCTAGATAGTACTCCTCAAAAAAAAAAAGCTTCCTTCTTTCACATCAGAACTAAATGAAGGCTTAGAAAAGAGCTGGAAGCACACTTCAGTGACCAATATTATAGACATATCTCAATGAGTTCTGATCCATCAAGAGCAGGAAATATGCAGCCATTAAAGCGGCTAAAAATCCTGACGAAAAAAAAAAAAAAAAAAAAAAAAAACTCATTTATGACATGGTGACAAAAGAAAATATAGAATTAAAATATACATACTAGAGCTATAAATATGTAAAATAATTCTTCCTATTGCAATTAACATTCAGAAAGGGAAATTTTTGTCCACATGATAGAATTATTAAGTGTTATGATTTTAAAATATCCTTTATTTTTGAGATAAGGTCTCACTTTATATCTTGAGCTAGCATGTAGTTAACTGTGTAGAATGGCCTTGAACTCATACAGATCCACCTGCTTCTGACTCCCCAGTCTTGAGACTGAAGAAATATTGCCATCAAGCCTGGTGAATTTTAAATATTTCTTTATCGTTCTTATATCATCTACCTAAGTAATCATCCAAATAAGACGTAACCATTGTGTCCCCTAGGAAAGAAGCACCTAGTTTGCCAGTTGCTGACAGCCAAGGTTTTCTATCATTAAATAACATTTAGTGGGATAGGAGTGATCCTAGTCCTTTGAAATGCTCACATTCTTTGCCACAATAAGCAGAGGTAGTCCAAAGTAGTTTTCCTGCCTTCCACAGACACTTTTTCTTGGGTGCCTCTTCTTTAGCAACTCCCCTGTTTTCTCCACGTCCCTCTTTCAGGATTAGGAGCAGATGGCAAGAGCTGGTAGATCTGTAAGAGCTACCCAGGATGGGGGGATTCTAATATTAGGCTGCTAGGTGTTCAACCAGCACTGCCTTTACTCATTTATTTGCTTTAGATGTTTGAAGCTTATTTTTGCAACTATACACCATGAAAGGAATAAAAGGGGCAGTGATTTTTTTCTTTCTCATCCCACCACAGAATACAACTGTATCCATGTGTCTGTTTCTTTTAAATAAAATATAATGATACAAAACAAAAATGAACACTGGAAATGGATAAAACAACAAATAAAAGGAAACCCAGGAGGAGGCATAAGAGTCAGAGATCCAGTCATTCATAGACTCAGGAGTCCCATAAAACATTACACTGCAGGCCATAAGATATATCCAGAGGCTCTGGTGTAGGCCTGTGCATGCCCTGTCTATGCTGTTTCAGTCTATGTGAGCTCATATGAGCTTTGAGCCTTGATTTAGAGGATGTTGTTTCTTTGGTGTCCTCCATCCTCCCTGGCTCTTAACACTTTCTGCCTTCTATTCTGTAGGCTTCCTTGAGCATGGAAGAGAAGGATTTTATGGAGATATTCCTTTCAAGGCTGAGGGTTCCAAGATCTCTCACTCTCTCCATAATATATAGCAGTGGATCTCTGAAAAAAATTTTTCCATCTGCTGCAGGAGGAAGCTTCTCTGGTGATGGCTGAGCAAGGCACTGATCTGTGAGTATGGCAGAATGTCATTAGGTGTCACTTTATTGCTCTGTTCTTTTAGTAGGACACTTGTATTTGGTTTTACCCAAAGTCTCTAGTCAATCTAATCTCAGGTTCTTGTTCACCTAAGCAGTGTTGGGTATGGGTTCCATCTTATGCAGTGAGTCTTATGTCATATCAGATATTGGTTGGTTACTCACATACGGTTTGTGTCACAATTGCACAAGTATATCTTTCAGGCAGAACATCAAAGTTTGTGGCTAGGTTGATATTTATGTTTCTCCTTTGGTAGCATGCAGAGCAGCTTCCTGTACCAAAGATGCTAGAACATGGGGATGAAAGCTCTTTGTAGGCACTGGCTCAACTTCTCCATGTTCAGTGGGTTGTGTAATTGTTGTCTTTATCAATGAGGCCTTGCTGCTAATTTGTGTACATCAACCTATAGTCTTGGCAATAGCCAGGGTGTTTGTAGATTCCCATGGGTCCCCTTTGGCCAACAACCCAATTAGATCAATTAGATACAACCCAATTCTAGTACTGGAAGGTTCAATTTGGTGACAACTTGATGGCCACTTAGGGCTCTGTCTTCCCTCATTATTTGGCAATCTCACTTAAATTGCTTTCATATATGCATATATTTTAGAAAGCTTCTACTGTATTAAGATTCCATACTACCCCTCAAATGGTCCTTAGTTTTGACTGTCTCCCCACATATTCCCTTCTCACCCTCATGTTCCCCACCCCTCCCTACTTGATCCTCCCATTCCAGTCCCCACATCTGTCCATAACTATCTATTCTATTTCTCTTTCCTAACAAGACCTATTTGTATTCCTCAGCCCCTTACCCTTTACCTAACCTCTGTGGGTCTATGGATTGTAGTTTGGTTATTTTTCACTTAAGAGCTAATATCCACTTATAAGTGAATAAATGCCACATTTGTCTTTCTGGGTCTGAGATACCTCACTCAAGATATTTTTCTAGATCCATACATTTATCTGCTACTTTCATGATTTCACTATAACAGCTGTGGCTCATGTATAATACTCCATTGTATATACGTGCCATATTTTCTTTATCCATTCCTCTGTCAAGGGACATTTAGGTTGTTTCTAATTTTTGGCTCTTATGAAAAAAAGTAGCAATGAACATTGTTGATCGAGTGGTTCTGTGGTAGGATAAAGCATCCTTTGGGATGCCTAGAGGCCTAGCTGGGGTATCACATTTTCTTTACTCATTCTTTTGTTTACTCATCTAAGTTGTTTCCAGTTTCTGGGTGTTATGAAAAGAGCAGCATTGAGCATAGTTGAGCAAGTTTCCCTGTGGTATAGTGGTGCATCTTTTGGATATATGCCCATATTGAGGCACACTTATTCCCATCTTCATGAGGAAGCCCCACATTAATTTCCATAGTGAAAACACTGTACACATTTGTACTTCCACTAGCAATGGTTGACTGTTCCCCTTAGTCCATATCCTTGCTGGCATTGCCACTGGTTTTATTGTTCTTAGCCTTTCTGATGCATTTTCCAAATAGCTAAGGATGTTGAACATTCTTTTAAGGGCTTCTCAGACATTTCAGTTTCCTGCTTTGAATGCTCTCTGCTTAAATCTTTACCTCATTTAAGTGGATTGTTTTATTGCTATCTACATTTTGGAACTCATTATCTATTTTGGAGATTAGTCCTCTATGGGATATATAGTTGGTGAAAATCTCTTTCCTCATTAATAATAGCCAGTGTGGATAAAGAAAATGTGATAGTGAAATTTGCAGGTAAATATATGGGACTAGAAAAATATCATCCTGAGTGAGGTATCTCAAACCCAGAAAGAAAAATGTGTTATTTATTAGCTTACATGTGGATATTAGCTTTGTCCAAATAATAGTGTCCTTTGCCTTAAGAAACATTGCTGCTTCCTGAGATTCCATTTATTACTTGATCATCTTAGTGACTATGCTAATGATGATTTGTAATGAGCTGAGTTTTGTAAAGAATGATAAGTAAAAATCTATTTGGATTATTCTACATACAACCATCCAGTTTGACCAGCATCATTTGTTGAAGGTGCTTTTTCCCACTTGCATGTGTATTTCTGTCTTGTTTATTAAAAATTAGATGTCTATAGGTGTATGGATTTATGATTCGATTCCATTGATCTATGTGTCTGTTTCTATGCCAATAAAATTAGAGACATTGAAGGGATAATGCTCTATTTCATATATAAAAACAACAACAACAAAAATCCCAGCAAAAATAATCTTACCAATAAAAGGACTTCCAGAAGCATCACCATCTCTGGTTTCAAGTGGTACTACAGAGTTGTCATAATAAAAGCATGCATGGTGTGTGTGTGTGTGTGTGTGTGTGTGTGTGTGTGTGTGTGTGTTTACATATGAAGCTGAAAATTGTCTGTTCAAGATCTCTGAAGAATTATTTTGGAATTGTGATGTGGATTGCATTGAACCTATAGATTGCTTTTGGTAGGATAGCCATTTCTATTATATTAATCCTACCAGTCTTCAAAACTTGAAGTTTTTATCATGCAAATTGCTTGGTTTTTATCATATACTTGCTTGGTTAGAGTTACTCTAAGATATTTTATATTATTTGTGTCTCATGCGAAATATTCTGTTTCTCTGATTTCTTTCTCAGTCTGTCATTTGTATATAGAAAGGCTACAGTTTTTATTTTTTATTTTTTTGTGAGATAAGTTTGTAATCAGCTACTTTGCTGAAAGTGTTTATCATCAGTAGGAGTTTCCTGATGGAATTTTTAGGGTCACTTATGTATACTATCTTATGTATAATAGTATACATCATATTTATCTTTTGCAAATAAAGATACTTTAACTTCTTCCTTTCCAATTTGTATCCCCTTAATCTCCTGCAGCTGTCTTATTGCTCTAGCTAGAACTTCGAATACTATTTTGAATAGATAAGAGAGTGTGCAGCCTTGTCTTTTCCCTGATTTTAGTGGAAATTTTTTAAGTTTCTCTCCATTTAGTTTGATGTTGGCTATTGGCTTACTATGCTTTTATCTTGTTTAGCTATGTCCCTTGTATACCTAATCTCTTCAGGACTTTTATCATGAAGGGGTATTAGATTTGTCAAAGGTCTTTTCTGCATCTAATGATTATTGTGTTGTTTTTGCCTTTCAGTATGTTTATATGGTGGATTACACTGACAGATTTTTGTATGTTGGACTATAGTGCCAGGGAAATGTTAATGGTCCTCAAAAAACAAAAACCAAAAAAACAGAGAGGAGCCAATCTGATGCAACTTATATCAGGGTCTTTATTCTATTCAAACTAGCTCTGGAACCCCCAAGGCACTGCTGTCAAGCAGGATGGTTTTGGTGGTGGTGGAGCCATGAATGTCTATCGGGGCAAGGCTTTATAGTAGGCAGCAAGCAGGGACTATTAGTGCAAGCTACTGTAGCCTTTAACATAATTGGATGGTGCTGGAAGTCATATCATAAACTTTATTTCTGCTCCCCTCTGCATTGATGGTCATTAGGCAGGGGGTAGGCTTGTATCCTGGGGGTACAGGTTTGTTGGGGGAATAACCTGGAGGCACAGGTCTTGTTGAGGGTGTAACCTGGAGACACTGGTCTTGTTGAGGGTGTAACCTGGAGACACTGGTCTTGTTGGGGATTAGCCTAGAGATTGGAAGTAGGCTAGGGTTTTGTTGGGGGGCAACTTGGAAACTAATGCTAGGTACCAGCCTGTTAGTTTATCTGAGTTCAAACTTAGGTCAGGTACTCTAAAACGAAGTCTGAACTTAAAAGATTTGGCATCTCAAGACTATCCCAGCCAGGCGGTGGTGGCGCACGCCTTTAATCCCAGCACTTGGGAGGCAGAGACAGGCAGATTTCTGAGTTCAAGGCCAG
>NC_034613.1:86074820-86088229 GCF_900095145.1 Mus pahari
AAAAAAAACAAAACAAAGACTATCCCTCCATCTCTGGGATGAAGCCTACTTGATCATTGTGGATGATCATTTTGATGTGTTCTTGGATTCTGTTTGCAAGTATTTTATTATTATTCAGCCATATTGCAATGGTCAGGGCATTCTGTAGTAGGGTTGCTGGGCTCTAGTGGGGAGTCATATTGTCCTGGTTGTTATGATGGTGTTTACATGCTGGCATCTAAGCATTTGGTTTTGGCAAGGTTGGATTTCTAAGTGCTGATATCTGGCACATCTTGGTATTGGCTGCTTTCTCTTGTTCTTAGGATGATGATGGCTATGTGTTGCTTAGTAGGAAGCTCTTCTGTTATTCTGACATATATGGCCACTGAGGTGTTCAGGTAAAATGGGTTTCTGAGTATTAGGAGCTGACACTTAGGAATGGGTTGGGCTAACAGAGAGATGTTGAGGGGTTCCACAGGAAGGAAGAAAACATAGTTGTCCACCATGATCTCCTTAGTCCACTGGGAATGGGGGCAAAGAGTGAGGAGAGGCTGCAGCCGATAGCCTGCTACAGATGGGAGGGAGAGGTGAAGATCTGAAGTTACCCGATTCTATGGCTGGAGCATCATGTGTCTTTACCCAGAGATGCTGTTCATACAGTGGAATGAAACTGTCCATGAAACTGTGAGTTCTCTCTCTTTTTTGTCTCAATGTTTATTGCATTTAGGATTTTCCATGTTGTAGTCTTCAGAATTATGATTCTTTTGAGACAAGGTCTCAACAGCTCAATCTACCCTTCAACTTGCAATCTCCTTGCCTCAGAATCCACAGTGCTAGGATTACAGGTATGTGTCACCATAGCCAACAGAGCTATCACTTTTATTCTCTAAGCAATATTTCATTCAATCTGTGTTTTAATTCACTTTAATCTTGTTGGACACTTGGCTGTAACTGTAGGGTTTTTTTTTGAGATTATGCTTAATGGCATTGTAAAGTATATTTATGTATATAGTTTTCCATTCTTTTGAATGATAACCATAATGACAAATTTCCAGGAGTGAAATTGCTACATGAAAGGTCATGAATATTTTTATGAGTTCTCATACTTATATATTGTCAAATCACCCTTTAAAAGAATTGTAGAATTGTTTTACTTTATCTTGCTATTAGAAGAGCATGAAGGTTTTTTTTTCCATTTTTGTCCCTTTAAAGCCAAACTAACATGTGCTTGATATTTTTTTGACTCGGCAAGTATAAAATTGAAACTCATTATTGTTTTGTTTATTTATTTATTTTTCTATTTTCTTTATTCTTTATATGTACTATTACTTTTTACAGCTTCTCATGTATGCACCTTGACTACTGACCAGCCTCACCTCCTACCTCCCTACCACCCCTATCTAAACTCCCCACAAATAATCTCTCTGTCTCTCTGTCTCTGTCTCTGTCTCTCTCTCTCTCATGTTAATATCTATTCATTTTGTTTCGTGGCCTACCAAGATTAACCAGGGTTCTCTGTGGAGCCATGACTTTGGAGCTACACATTGGAGCCTCATAGGCTTAGCAGAGGGTGCATAGCTGAAGACACTGAGTCTCACCTCTCTCTAAACTAGTGAGCAATAGTTCAGAGATAAAGTGTAAAGCCCTGGGAACCCCTCCCGCTTCCCTGATTGATTATTGACTGGGCTTGTCTCATGTGGGCCCAGTATAGGAACCAAAGCTGAGATGGGTTAATGATTGCAACAGGTTGTATGGAATCTAGAGAATGGCATCTCACAGCCCTTTGCTTATCTTCCAGTTCCTATATACTCCCTACTCCATGGTGTTTGCTGAGCTGTTGGTGGTACAAGTGACTTAAGGCTTGGTCCACCTGTGTCACTTATTTTTGGTATCCTGGACAGCCATGAGTCTCTTCATTCACTGTTCATTGTGAGGGACTTCTCTGATTAAGGCTTATGTCTATAGGTATAAATATAGATATTTTGACAGCAGTTTGCTGGTATGTCAGGTAAATTTTATTCATGTGTCCCTGCTTCCCTAGACCTACACTAAAGCACACAGGTGTTGGGAGTCACTTTTCATCCTTCCATGTGGGTGCTAGGGCTTGCTTGTATTCAGGTACTTGGCAAATGCTTTAACCTGCTGAGCCATTCATTCCACCAGCCCATCTAAAACAAAACGGGTTGAGACAAGGTTTTGTTGTGTACCCCACATTTAAGCTTCCAATCCTCCTTCCTCTACCTTCAAACTGCTGTGACTACAAAGTGTAGAGCACCACATCCCAGATACTGTAGTGCTCGTGTTTAACTCGTGTGTGTGTGTGTGTGTGTGTGTGTGTGTGTGAGAGAGAGAGAGAGAGAGAGAGAGAGAGAGAGAGAGAGAGAGAGAGAGAGAACTCTTATATGTCTTTTCCAGCTGCCTAATTTGTGGACTGGGGCTGGAATACAGACAGTGAGAAAGGCAACAAGTATGAAAGGGTCCCAAGGTTACTGCCCGCCCCCAACACGTTTACTCTTCCATACTACACAAGGAACGCCACATGCCAGGTATGCTCAAGCTGATAAATGCTGTGGAATAATAGAGAAAACCATCAACCAAACCCCCCTGGTTTGCTTTTGATTTAGGTGCCTCTACTGGTTTTCAGACATACCTAAAACTCAAAGGTAGATGGGCAGTAAATAGAAAATCAGTTACACAACGTGTGAAGTGCCAGAGAAAAATGACAGAATTCTTCACAATCCTCCCTAGTGTGTTCCTGAGGTTCCCACTGAGTCTGTTCACGAAGATTGTATTTATTTGTACTCTGTTGCCAGGCAAGGATCAAGGTGTATTTCAACCAGATGTCTTTGCTAGGTTCTGTGAGAGTAGGCAAGGGGAGAGACATGTGTTTTCCTTTAAGCAGAGCCTGTCAGGCCATCACCGGCTGCTTTCAGACTCATGGGTGGATCTCTCCACTTGTCAGATTTCCTAGCTCCTGAGGTTTTGGACAAACCACCCTTGGTTTCTTTAATCCATCTTGGGCATTGTTAACTCTCTTTTAAGTGTCAAATTACCCTTCCAGCAGTTTTCTTAGGCCAACATCTAGGCTGCCATCCCTAACCTGTTCCCCAAGGGTTACATGGCCTGCTGACCTAAAAGCTGGCTGATTACAACAGTTCTTTCCTGTGTCAGAGAAAATTGTGAAAGACTAAATGGGCAAAAAGCGATTACTGGATGTTCTGACTGGTGCATTCCTCAAGGTTATCTGGGCCTCCCATTGGCCTTGAACTATTTAACAATTTATAAGTTGTAGACAACTGAGAACAACGTAAAACACTCTTATCCTCAGAAATGCAAAGGAAATCACAATGGTTCAATGCAATGGATTTCTGTCCCTTGGACGTAGTGCAGATTTCCGTTAATGTGAAAATCCATTCATTTTTGAGTTCTGTTCTGAACTGGTTCCATCTTATGGTTTCTTTCATTGGCTTATGAGTTAAAATGTCTACATGTGTTTCTTTTCTGTTTTCACCAGAGACAGGATTTTAACCTTTAAGCACTTAATCTTTAACCCTAGATTATCTTTGTGCAAGGAATTACAGGCCCAAGCGGGGCCTAGCCTTTGGCTCTTTTTTTTTTTCTGCACAGGAAGGATCAGCTCAGCTCACCATGATTGTTTCAATGTAACTAGTTCTTTTTAGAAGACTTTCCGAGTGACAATGGTATCATGGTACTGGCCCAAGTCCAACCAGTACTCCCTCTAGCCAGTTAATCTGAGAATTCTGATCTTCAGCTTCCACCAAAGGCATTTATCCAAACTATTTATACATTCCCTTTTTTCCTTAAATTTCAGAATGTTAGGAGCACACTTAGGGGCCAACTTGAAGAAGAAAGGTTACTAATTAAAGACTCATGGTCAGTTGCAAAGATCCTTTTGGTGGTGGGGTCTGAAAAGGTAGAGGGAGAAGAAGAACTTAATGCTCATCTCTCTGGTAATGAGCACAGGAATGAGATGCAGGAAAAGGTCAAGGACAAGGACAATCGGACAGAGCAAACTATCAGAGCTGGTAGGAATGGGATGAGAAGTCAGAAGCTAGGCCATGAATCTCTAGTCAATTTCAGCTTCATGCTTCTGGAGGCAGAAATGAAATAGAAACAGGAGTAGCTCCTGTGTTTTGAGAACGACTTAAAGATTGTCTTGTGGAAGAATGTAAAGTAGTTTCTTGAGTGATAAAAGACAGAGAGAACCAGTTGGGTTTTAGCCCAACATATTTGTTAACTTAAAGGCCTTTGAAAGCTTTACTTTCTTTTTGAAAAATACTTGGGCAGACTAGTTGGTCTCCATAGATGTCTAATTTCTTGAATAGAAGATGAGAAAACAGGTTTGAAAATTTGGGTGGTTTTTTTTTTTTTTTTTTTTTTGGTTTTGCTTTTCATTTAAGAAGTTAAAGAAAGAAGGATTCTGATGCCCTTGGGGTGTCACGTCTGGTGTTGCAGGGTTAAGGTTTTAAGTCTAAGGGTCCAACTTCTGATAAATATGAATAGCAGTGACACTCAGATCATGCAAGGTCTCCTCTGTCAGGTGGCTAGTCTCTCTACTCCCATATAATTTGGCACACTTCGAAGGGCAGCTTTCCACACAAGGCGTGGGTTTAATGTCTTGACTCCTGTCTCTATGCATCCTGCTTTCATTTGCCAGGTAAAGCTTAGTTTGCAGTCTCCTAGCCAAGGAGTTTGTGGAAGCATCTTCTTCAGCAGTCAGCATGTAAGGCATCTTTCAGTCAAGCAAAGCTTGTGTTACCAGTCTTAATTGAATAGAAGTTCCCACAGGCAAAACAAAATCCTTAAATGGACTGAAATGAACTTGTGTGAAAACAAGGCTTAAGGTGATGGTCAGGACTGCTGTAGGTTTATGGGATGCTGGATTTGGTCTCCCGGTATTTCATCCTTTAGTTCACACAGTGTACAGAGGTAAACTGATACTCAAATCTCTCTGACATGTGGGTGGATGCGTGAATGAAATAACAAATGGACAAATAAAAAAAACAAATATAAAGCCCCTGAGATGATTCACCCCACCTCCTTACCACGATTCTTCCCCTCCTCAATGCTAAGGATGTAACCTGTGGCTTCATGCATGCCAGGCAAGCTCTCCACCACTGAGCAACATTTCCTAGTCCCCACTAAGGCTACTCTTTTGTGGTAAGAATTTTCAGACACTTTCAGAGCCCCGGGCACATGCCAACATTTCTTTTGGACTGTACCTTGTGCAGTCTTTGGAGTTTCTACTTTCTGTAGTTAGAGTTTTCTTATTTAGTTTTATGAATTCAGAGACCTAACTTGGCTTTGGTACTGTATCACACCTTCCATTAGACTCCAGGACCCTACAGGGGTGAGGAAAGAATACTACCATCTAACATAATTTCATATTAAACATCATGGAGAACTTATTCTTTGAATTAAAATATTAAATCTATTACTTTTTCTATCTTGTGTGTATAAATATGTAACTATATGCTCATGCATGCCATTGTGCATAGGTGGAGGTCTGGGAACAACTTTGAGAAGGAGGCTCTTGCCTTCCACCTTGTTGAGGGAGTGTCTGTCTTGATTGTGCCAGTGTGGAGAGTGCTCCACGCTGGCCAGCTCACAAGCTTTACCTGTCTCTGCCTCCCATCTCAATGAGTGAGCACTGTGATCAGAGAGGCATGCAAACACGCCCAATATTTTACATGGTTTCTGGGAATCAAGCACAAGGCATCATGCTTGGGTGGCAATTGGTTTTGCAGGATGAACCATCTCCTTGGCCTTTTCTTGGATTTTTGAGTACTAAAAATAAACTGTCCATCATACTATGGTGGAAAGAATGTGGACTTTTGAATCAGGACAGATCTAGATTTGAGTCATAGCACTGTCATTTGCCATATGGATTAGACATATTACTTTTCACAGAGCCTTCATTTTTCAACATATAGGAAAAAGAACAATATACCTTTAATGTTATTTCTGAAGATCAAGTGATATTAAAATACAACTTTGTCCCAAATGGTACCATAGTAGGTACTACATACAAGACAACATACTACATACATTCAATTAGGGAAATGTGGAGAAAGCTTAGCAACCTGGGACTCCACTTGGCTTGAGCAACACACACACCCATTTCACAGAAATTCATTTAATAACCTTGGGTTCCAACCTACTTTAAGTGGCAGTTATAACACACTCCAAACAAAGCAGTGGGTTGCTCCTCTCTAGCAACTCCTTAGTAACTCACCTTTGGTGATCAAACCCAGCCTGAAGTTGGTGAAAAGCACCAATCCAGTCTAAACTGGTTGTAGGGACATATGAGTAAAACATCTGGCCTCGCAATGAACTTTCAGGGAAATTTTTCTACTTACTATAAATCTTATGCCTATGCATGATTGGGTATGCAAATGATTAAAATCAGGTGCATCATAGGAAAGGTCATACACAATGAGTACTAACATAACCCATGCCTGTTAATCAAAGAGCAGAGCACTTACACTCCATCCCTAGCAACTTGTTCTTCCATCCCAGTAATGAGGTACTCTTGAGTATTCGAATTCAGATGGTGTGCTGTTTCCTTGCAATGTATCCATTCTGTTGTTTTTATTTTTTATTTTTTTAATAAAATTATCTTGCTACTTTTTTATTTTTGTGTATTTTGGCTTTTTAAAAAACATGCCAAGAAACGTAGACCTCTGGGTCCAGAAAGAGACTACAGATAACACTATTACTTTTATATATATATATATATATATATATATATATATATATATTTAGATGATATTTTGCATTTTACAAATTCTCTCATACCTTCTTTCATCCATCCCAATTCTATCATTTAATTTATATGTATATTATACAAAAGTATAATTGTATTACTAAACATTGATATCTAAGACTCAAGTTCAACTTGGAGCTTGTAGAATCGAAGCTTCTACAATTTCCATATTTCCAGGAGCCAGAGAGTTTACCCAATTATTTCTGAGCCTTCAGCAAGCACTAGGCAGACAAGAAAATTGCTTAAATTCCATACAAGAGGCTACATTCTTAGTGTTTCTCAACCTATGGTGGCTAGTTTTCTCAGCAATTTTAATTGTGAAGTATTACCTTTAATGACTGAATCCTATCTCCAGCCCCTGTCTCAGTATTTTTAAGGAAAGCCTTTTTGTTTTCAAATTGTTTACATTTATTTATCCAGCGCGCGCGCGTGTGTGTGTGTGTGTGTGTGTGTGTGTGTGTGTGTGTGTGTGTGTAAGACAAGACAGCAGGCAGAAGTTGGATTTGGTCCTCTCCTTCCACCTCATGAATTCTGGGGATGGAACTCAGGTACTCGATCTTGGCAGCAAGTGCCTTTGCCTACTAAGCCATTTTGCTGTCCTAGGAAATTATTTGAATGGGATAATTTGGATCTTTTTTTCAAAGTGCCCCTGAAAGTGGTAAGATTTAGCACTTCTAGCTCCTAGAAATATCCTGGTGATTTGACCCAACTCAGAAGTTTGGTGGTGGTGGTGGTGGTGGTTGGATACCAAGACCAGTTCAAGGCACTGTTCTGTGAAATTGCATTTATGAAAAACAAAGTTCTCTTTAAAATATGTATACTGATTATTCTTTGTATTCTTATCTCTAACACTTGACGCTGTTGCCTGGTATGTACCCTCTTACTTTTGGATGAGCTGAATACTTATCTCTCAACACCAACACTTCATTTATCTAAATGGGGAACTCTATAGAATGAAAGTCTGTGCTTTAGCATCCCCAACAAGCTAGCCTTGGCTACTTGTCACAAATGGTGTAAAGCAGAGAAAGACTAGTTCAGTGTAGCACATTGCAAAGAGGAAATTGTAAGTTGGTCCAATGTCCCAAAGTCTGGTGGGATAGACTTAAGTGTTGGATTTCAATAGTGGTCAAGTGATATGTATAATTAAGTGGCACACTCACCCTTAACTCATTAATCCCTGTGCTGTCTAGTGTTTGATGTTTTGTCACAGTCTGGAATTACCTGAAAAGAGGGAACCTCAACTGAAGAATTGTTCTCATTGGATTGGCCTATGGGCATGTCAGTGGATATTATTATTATTATTATTATTATTATTATTATTATTATTAATGATGATGATTGGTATGGGAAGGCCCAGTTCATAGTAGGCAGTGCCTTCCCTAGACAGGTAGGCTTGTGCTATATAAAATGTATGTGAACATGGATTTGGGAATAAGCCAGTAAGCAGCATTCCTCTGTGGTCTTTGCTTTAGTTCTTGCTTCCAGGTTCCTTCTTTGAGTTCCTGCCCTGGCTTTCTTTTATAATAGACTATAAGCTGTAAGCTAAAATAAACCCTCTCCCAAATTGATTTTGCTTATGGTGTTAATTATAGAAACAAACTAAAATGCTGTCTCAGCTAGTCTGTCCTGTGAAGGGGTCTGATAAAATGTCAAATTGTTAATCTGTTAGTTACTGGTGGTGCAAGCTTGACCTTAGAGATAAGTGTCCTCTTCTTGTAGGAATACTGTCTCCTGTGAGGTTTCACTGTCCCTACAATCCAAGATAACTGCAGGTTCAGTACAATGACTTCTCTCTGTGCAGTCAGGCAAAGTAAAGAGACAGAAACAAAATGAAGGCAGAGATGTTAGACTTATATCCTTCTTTTAGTTACCCGTGGACCCAAGTGAGGGGTCAATACTTTTTAGAAAAATGAGTTTTGACATGCCTGTTTCGAGCTGTGCTGAGATTGGAATAGTTATTACAACTTAAGGTGCCTTTAGGTGTTTCTTATAGAACTAAGATCATTTCCCGGAGAAAGCTTGACTTTCTGGAGCTCAGATCCTTGGGGTAAGTTTCATATTACCTATGACTGGAAAATTCAGATCATGGGGAAAAATCAATAAGAGCTTTGGTCAGATCAACTACACAAACACAAGTGTGATAAATGAACACCACAGTGTTTGTAAGAAAGTGAACCCCAGGCTAAAATTCAAGGCTACTGACTATATGACGTTAGGTAAATCAGTCTACTTCTCTGAACTTCGTGTTCTTTCCTGTTAAATCAGACACAATGGCTTATCTGCCACACACAATTATTCTGAATATAAGAAACTGAAAAAAAAAAAGAACCACACACTGCAAATTTTCTCTTAAAGTCCCACTCCACTAAAACGTACTCTGTAGCCTCTTTCTGCATGTGATGTAAATGTAGCATGGCCCTGTGTAATAATCTGAAGCATGGGTTTTAATGCTACTTGATGGCATAAACAGTGAGTCTGAAAAGCATTGTTGGGGACATAGATGCAAATGACATTCTGCCACCAATAAGGCTTTCTGGTTTTGAATGAAAAAATGCCTCTTAGGGAGTGAAAGTTTTCCCATATGTTCATTTGCTCATGAGTAGTGACAAAGTTATCGTAAAGTAATTATTCCATGTTGTCCCATTTTGCGTGTTTATAGCAAGAGGAATTTCTATACCCTTATCATTCTTTATGGATTTCTGCAAACATTTCTTTGTCAGTTATGACTATAGTCATTTCTTCCATTGAGTAAAAGATCTGCTGTTCTGCCTCCTTTGTGAGTGTGTGTTTAATTTTTTTTTCTAAATACTCCTGGCTGCCTTGCTTATATAAATGTGCTCAGCGTTTTATTTTACTGAGCCTTCCACCTAGAGCAGCTGTCTTCTTTCTGTCAAACCCAGACCACTTTTTGCCTTCAAAACCCTGCTTAAAATTCATCTGTGCAGAGTGCTTAATCCATTAGCAAAGATTTGGTAAGCCCTGGCTTGAGGTAGGCCCTGTGGGGGCTAGGACAGGGTCCTGTCCTTCAAGGAGAATTGAAGGTATGATGGGGAAATGAGACACATGCACAGAATGGGGATGAATTAGCAATCATGAATAGCATGCTGTGAGTGGCAGGTAAGCTGTACAAGCAGGGTGTCCTGGTGGAGAACACTGCAGGCAGGCAGGCAGGCCACATCAAGAAGTAGAACATGAGCTAGGTCTTGGATGAGGCCTAAGGAGATAGAAATGCTAACTATTATCATGTGTCGTATGCATGAGCTGAATTATTACAACATATTTCATAAATATAAACAATTAAATGTAATCAACAAGGACTGGGGAAAACAGCTCTGTGAATAGAGTAAGACCAGTGCAGCCTTGAGGACTGTAGTTCAAATTTCTCAAATTGATGTAAAAAGATGGGAAGGTCTGGTGCTGCTTGTAATCCCAGCACTTGAAAAGGAGACAGGGCATCTCCAAGGCAAGCTAGCTAGCTAGAGTAGCAGGAATCAGAGAGCTCTTGCCTTGGCTCATTGAGAGATCCTGCTTTAATAAATAGAACAGAGAGTGATTCTGGAAGGCATCTGACATGGGTTTTCATATAGAGATGCATACTTGCTGGTGCATATATTTCCACACATAACACACACAGACACACAGACATACACACAGACACACACACACACACACACACACACACACACACACACGGGGAGAGAGGGGGGATTATCAGTAGTACAGAATTGAAAAAAGGAGAAGGCATTGCTTTCCAAATAGGTAGAGGAGATGGTAGGAAGGAGACAAAGAGAACAGAAACTGAAAAGGGACAGTATAAGGCAAAGAACTGGGGATGTAGACACTTGTTCCTGAATAGTGAGAGTTCCAGAGGCAGCAGTTGCAGAGGCTTAGTGAGTGGCAGCACAGCTGAAAAAGGAGCTCAGGGTCAAATGAAGGGTTTGGATATCAGGCCAAGGGCCAGATCACTGTTCTGTCATCGATGGGAAGTTATTAAGGACTACTGTATAGGAAGATGACCTGATACAACCCAATCTGAATGTACTCATCTAAGGATAGTATACATGATAGCCTTGGAGTTGGAAGTAAAAGATGGTGGCAACAGCAGACAGACAAAAGAGACTGTGACTTCGAGCTGGCTTATCACTCTACCCTTCCAGGATTCCAATAGTCTGCATGCTTAGCTCTCTTTATGAAGCTTCATTTGGGATCTGATAATTGGTGGGAGGTAATTTTGAGGACAGAAAGTGGATTTTTGATCCAGTCAGACCTAGATGCAAATTCATGTTGTACCACTTAATCTCTGTGGGTTTATGCTGATGATTTTATCCCTATGAACCTTGGTTTTCTTATAGTTGAAATAGTCTCAATAGATACTCACATGGAGGTTAATAAGAAATGCTGTTACACAGGAGATGAATGTTAAACTAAAATTCCTCACCTCCATTCTTTCAGTTATTGGTGTGGCCCTGAGCACTCTTTTCTTCAGAGGAGGTGTCACCAACGAGGAGTCAGTTATCTCTTTCTGCATCACTGTATTGGAAAACATCCTTGGCTGTCTTGCAAAATGTCTGACTATGGCCCAGCCTCATTTGCCTTACTCCCATAGGAGAATTCATTCATCACATCAACAAATGTTTATTTAAAGCCTCTTGTATGGCATGCATTGTCTTATAGGGAAAGCAATTGTGGTGGCTTTAATATGCTTGGACCTTGAGAAGTGGCACTATTAGGAGGTGTGGCCTTAGTGGAGGAGATGTGGCCTTGGTAGAGGAATTGTGTCACTGTGGGACTTTGGGACTTTGAGGTCTCATATATATGCTCAAGTTTGGCCAGTGTGATCCAGACCCTCTTCCTGGCTGCCTGTGGAAGACAGTCTCCTCCTAGCTGCTTTCATATCAAGATGTAGAGCTCTCTGCTCCTCCAGCACTGTGTCTGCCTGGATGCTGCCATGCCCCCCACCATGATGATAATGGACTAAACCTCTGAAACTGTAAGTAAGCCCCAATTAAGTGTTTTCCTTTATAAGAGTTGCCTTGGTCATGGTGTCTCTTCACAGCAAGGACACTCTATCTAAGACAGCTATGCACAAAATTAAACACAAATCTAGGTCATTATAGAACTGATATTTTATCTGTGGCTGCAAAAGAATCTCACAATCAATAAATACCCAGTATGTCAAATGGTAAAAGAGGGAACAGAGCATATTAGAACGTTGGTTAATAATATATTTCTTATTAGGTGGCACTTTAGAAGAGACCTGGAGTAAAGAAGAAGCCAAGTATGGGACAATACTATATGGGACAATACTAGATGGGACAATAACTTTCCAGCAAGGAGGGACTGCAGATGGAAGGATTTTTAAGTGACAGCATACTTCAGTGGTTTAAGGAACAGTAAAGGTCTTAACGTGTTTGGAAGAGGGTAAGTGCGGTGCTTTGGAAGATAAATGTCTCCCATAGACTCATGTATTTGAACATTTGGTCCCTGGATACAGGCACTGTTTTTAAAGGTTGTAGAACTTTTAGGAGGTGGAGACTTACTTGGAGGAACTGTGCTACTGTGGGTAGCTTTTGAGAGGTTATATACTGCCCCACTTCCTGTTTTCTCCCTTTGTGTCATGTTTGATATCGAGCATACGAACTCTTTAGTTTTCTGCTCTACTTCCCTGCTGCCATGCCTCTCCTGCCATTATAGATACTCCTTCTGGAGCTATAAGATCAACTAAACCCTTCCTTCTATAAGTTGCCTTGCTCATGGTATTTTATCACACCAACAGAAAAGTATCTAACACAATAAGCAGGGAGAACGGAATTAGGACAGGAGCCCATAAATAAGTTCACTATTCAGATAAGGTAGACTAAAGTAAGCACTCAGAGAAAACCAGTGAGCCATGGGAGGATTTGACGCAGAGGAGACTGACATCATTTTAACAGAATGACTTTATAGGGAATATGTTGTAGAGCGGGAGAAACAAAGGGGCTTTGACTTGGTAAAAGGCTTTAGCAATCTAAGAATCATCCAGGTGACACAGAGTATAGACCAAGGTGATGACATGGAAGTGGTGAGAAATAATCGGCTCTGGATATATTTTTTTAAGGTATAAATGACACCATTCACTAACAGATGGGGGGGTCAAGGCATTCAAGGATGGTCTCAAAGGGTGTTGTTATTATTATTGTTCCTCCTCCCCCTCTTCCTCCTCTTCCTCTTCCTTCTCCTCCTCCTTTTTCTTCTTCTTCTCTTCCCTGAGCAATGGAAGAGTGGAGTTGCCATTGACTGAGCTACAGAATCCCAAAGTATAACACATTTTCGGAGAGAAAGCCATACTTTGGCTATGCTGAGTTTGAGGTGCCCATTAGACATCTACAAAGAAGATGGATACAAAGAAAATGGATACAAGGAAGATGAATATTCACATAAAACAGTCAGTGGAGGGTGGTGAGTACATATGGGCTCTATTTCAAAATTTAATACATTTAATACATAAAAGGGGACTAGCATTTGATAAGTACAAACTCTTGAAACTATGTAACTTTTCTGCATTTCTACCATGTCCTTGAGAACTGCTATATGTGGTTACTCTTTTTCCCTTTGGGTAAAATCCATATTTATATGGTATGTGTGTGTGTGTGTGTGTGTGTGT
>NC_034613.1:86088344-86120025 GCF_900095145.1 Mus pahari
AGAGAGAGAGAGAGAGAGAGAGGAGGGAGGGAGGGAGAGAGAGACAGAGAGAGAGACAGAGAGAGAGACAGAGAGAGAGAGACAGAGAGAGAGAGAGACAGAGACAGAGAGACAGAGAGAGAGACAGAGAGAGAGAGACAGAGACAGAGAGAGACAGAGACAGAGAGAGACAGAGACAGAGAGAGACAGACAGACAGACAGACAGACAGACAGACAGACAGACAGAGAGATACGAAGTTTGACAAATAGATTCCGAAGGATGTCATACACCTAATATGTTACTTTGGAACAATTATAGGGAGGGGTGCCACTGAGCTTTTCTGAAGAAAGATGTTTTCCAAAAGGAACTTAATTGTCTTGAATCACTTCTCTGGTAATCTCAGCAACGGAGGCTGACTAAACAGTTATCACTGAAGTAGACCCTGGAGTTTAGGATCATACTCAGAGGAACTTTGTCACCACCTTTTTCCCCCCTCAGGACCTAATCGCTTTTCTATAAAAACAAAACCAACCAAACAAACAAAGAAAAACCACCACCACAACAAAATCCCCCCAAACCCTTCGTAGTTGTCTACATTTGTCTCCCTTTCCCTTATGAGGATAGATAAATTTCTAAATCTCATTGCATATTTGACATTCATTTTCTTTCATGTCGATGCCTTTTTGTACATCATACATCTTGCATTCATTTTCTCTCACTAATCTGCCTGCTGTCAGTTTATTTAATAGGCTCAATTACCGAAAGCCCTGAGAGAGTAGAGCAAAACCTCTTCCTTCTTCCACACATCCCACTTAAGCACAGCTATCTTACAAAGCATCCCTTCTAAAAGTATATATAATGTCATCTCTATTTTCCACATGAGAAAACTGAGGTGGTCTAAGACAAACAACAATCACTTGTATTAAATCAAATAACTGAGATGGAAATAATCTAAGATGAGAATCTATCTCCAAAAGCCCGTAATTCCCCTCAGCTACCTGCAATCACTAAGTGCACCATAGTTATGCCCTCTGATCTCTATGCCAGTAAAGGGAATATGTACCCTGATTCTTGATTTATCAAGCTTCGAGGGGGTGGGGGATACTTCTGGTTAAAAATACTAGCTTGGCTAATGTGCAGAGGTACGGGAAGAGAGAGTGAATTTAGCAATGTGGTAGCATGGCTTCTTTGCAGGTTAGCAAATAGTAATGTTGGAATGTCAGATTATATCCTGGTCAAGGAGCCCATGTAAGCAAGTCAAGGGTCTGACAAGGGCAGAATTGAAAACCAGAGTCCAGGCGGTAGAAAGGTGATATAGAACTTTACTTTTCTGTTTAACTCAAAGGGGCAGTTTTAGCTGGGTGTAGCCATATGGGAATGTGGATCTAATGTTAACAGGCCTTGTGATTTTTGTTTTGTTTTCATAGTTAGAAAAGTAGGAAAGCAGCATTCTAAAAATGTGAAACCTCCAGATTTCTAAATGCTACAATTGAATTTTCTTTTCAATTCCAAGTTTTAGCCAATAGTATACCAAAAACAACACACCTCTTTGCTGAATGTGGCCCATAGGTCTATTGTTTTAAGACTTATGCTGTAGGGGACAGGGCTCTGTGGAAACAGAGAGGCAAGCTGAAGCAATGCATCAAAACACATACGGCATATAAATAAAAAGGGAACTTGTGGCCTGAGGTTGTAGCTCAGTGTTAGAATGCCTGCCTATTGAATGTGAAACTTTTAGATTCAATACACAGCACTTCATTAATATAATGATAATTATTATAACCACATGCATTTCTCTCAGCCCCTGGCTCCCTGTGATATTTCTAAAGTACATGAAGTCTTATTTCCTGTCTCTTGGGAATCAAAATGATATCCTAGGTCAAATGCAGTTCTGAAGGCTTCTAGAGGCAATGGTGCAAAGGGAGTCTTTCTTGGTCCAGTTATTAAGAGAAAGGGCCATGGTAAGATGGCACATCAGATGAAGGCATTTGCTGCTCTATAGTCACAAATCTGATGGCCTGACTTTGATCCTGGGAACTTATGCAAAGGTGGAAAGTGAAAACAAATTCCACAAAGTTGTCCTCTGATCTCCTCATGTGCTCAGTGGCATGTGAGCCCCTCCCCCCTCTCACACACAGTGATAAATTAAAAAAAAAAGTTGGTAGAGCATGGGAAGCAGGGACCAGTAAGACCCCTCCAGCATCACCACTCACGACCACTCCCACCATCATCAGGAGGTAGATGTCATTTATTTCCCTCTCATTTTAGAGGAAGGAAAGATAGCCTCTTTAAATTGTGTGAGCAATAAAGTCAACACAGCCAGTGATGAGACTGATAAGGAACAATGTAATAGCTGTTACAGTTTAAACCCTTCATTTTTCAGTTGGAGAAACCAAGCTAGTGTTTTCCCACTCCCTCTGCTCAGAGTGACCCAACAAACTAGTGCTAGGGTGACGCCTCCTGACTTTTGGTCTAGCATTCTTTCCAATAATCCTGGCAGTGATAATTAAGGTAAATCAGCTTGGCGGTTTTCCTAGCATCTAGAATTCCTGGTCTGGACAAGTAGATCTTGAGAGCCGCTGTTGCAAGCCTTTCTTTTCCTCCTTATCTGTGTGATGATGAGATCCTTTGCAAACGTCCTGTTTCATTGGTAAAGGTTAAAAAGAGGACAAAAAGAGGATTCTGAAGCACTGAGGCCATGCACTAGGCTATGGAAGAAAGCCCGTCTGTGGCTGATCTATTTAAAGCTTATGACCCTTGTGTTCTCTGTGTTGACCTCCCCACCATATGCTTTTGGTTTGGTTTCTCTTTTGTCTCCTTTCTACACTCTTCTGTGTTTTTCTTCTCCCTTATGAGCCTAGGTCTTAGGCCTAGCCTTAAGTGCTCTGGCACACCACTGAGCCTCCTTAGTGGCTTTTACTATGCTTGCTTCAAGTTAATAAAATTGCTAATTATTCATTTCTCAATTACATGGAAATGAGCGTACCTACTGGCTAAAAAAAAAGTGGCTGCTTGTTCTGCTACAGCTATTTAGTTCTCTAAAATCTGAGACTACTAACACTTGTCAATTGTGACTCTTGACAACTAATCTTTTCCATCCTTCATTTCCAGGTCTATTGTTCTGACATTTGCCATTTTTTTCCCTCTGACCCTGTTTCTGATTGGTGCAGCCGTTGAAGATGCTGCAGTTGCAGCAGTGTACATCTGGAACATTTGGCTGACTTGTTGAACTTACCCCAGGGAGTACTCCAGGGGAAGCAAGGGAAGGGTGGAGAGGCCAGAACACTTGCCTGTGAATACAGATGCCAATAGTGTCTGGCCATGCTGTGGACCACCCCTGTAAAAATTCACCTCGTCATGACCCTCAGTTTCCCCACCTGCTCCTCGAAGGCTCAAGTTCTTCCAAAACTTCTGCATCTCTGGAAGAAGATAAACTTTTGGCTGCGGGTTCTCTCATACACTACTTTCTGCACTGTGAACGGGATCAATGCATATCTGTTGAATGAATTAATATATCAAGAAATCCTAGGAAACGGTTTTAGCCTTCAACGGACAGCATCACTTCAGTTTTACTTGGCACTAGGCACCCTCTCTATGCCCTCAGACTGTGCCCCAAGACTCATTTGAGGAGTGAGGTTGCCCGGTTCCCAGTCTGTTTGGCTCCCAGGCTCCTAGGTCTCCTTTTCTTCTGGCGAGCCATTGAATTGCAAACACAGCAGGCATGGTTTCATTCCAAACCCTGAACTGTTTTAATTAGTTTAACGTCTGTTAAACGCTTTGAAGATTGAAAGCAACAGATAAGTACTGGATGATGTTATTAGCAACTGCAGTTAATTGCAAACATTTCTATTAATGCTAGTTTCTGCCTCCTTTTCTTTTCTCCACGTTCTTTCCAAGGTTCCCAAATTCTTCTCAGCCTCCCCCTCCTGCCCTCCCCCCATAGCGGCGCTGAAGGGTTAAACCGGGGTGGAGTCCAGAGATGAACGACAGCCGCATTCACCAACTGCAACGGGGCAAGCGGGAAGAGCTGGGTGGGGCTGCCAGGCAGAGGTGAACCCCCACGCCCCCAGGCCCCGCCCCACGGCTGGAGGCCCGAGTGGAACGGCAGGGGGCGGGGCAGCCAGGCCTGGCGGGCCCGTGGTTGGGCGTCCCGGCCGCCCCTTGAGGCACGGGGCGGGGTAGGTGAGGACCTCCTCCCTCGTTCCCTCTCGGGCCGCGCCGCCCCTCTCGCCCGCCCCTCCTCCTCCCTTTCCCACCCCTCGGAGTGGAGCTGCACATGCGGCTGCTCCCTGTTCTGTCCCGCCCAGCCACCGTCGCTCAGGAACGGGTCCCTGCAGCCCCCAGCCGATGGCAGGACAGTAGTCGCCTGTCAGGGGTCGTGAAGGACTGAGGCAGAGGCAGAGGCTCCCGGGCCTCAGATAGTGGTTGTCTCTGGAGGCCATGGGCTACCCAGAGGTAGAGCGCAGGGAACCCCTGCCTGCGGCAGCGCCAAGGGAGCGGGGCAGCCAGGGCTGCGGCTGTCGCGGGGCCCCTGCTCGGGCGGGCGAAGGGAACAGCTGCCGGCTCTTCCTGGGTTTCTTTGGCCTCTCGCTGGCCCTCCACCTGCTGACGCTGTGCTGCTACCTAGAGTTGCGGTCCGAATTGCGGCGGGAACGGGGAACCGAGTCCCGCCTCGGTGGCCCGGGTGCTCCTGGCACCTCTGGCACCCTAAGCAGCCCTGGGAGCCTCGACCCTGTGGGTCCCATCACCCGCCACCTCGGGCAGCCTTCCTTTCAACAGCAGCCTTTGGAACCTGGAGAAGATCCACTCCCCCCTGACTCCCAGGACCGGCACCAGGTGAGTCACCTAGGAGGGGCGGCGGCCTTGGAGGCCCCCTCCCCTGCTCGGTTGGGCGGGGGCCTGGGCCTCAGGGCTCAGGGGACTCTGCCACTCAGAGCCAAGTTCCAGGGCAGGAGCTGGGAGTGGGCCAGAGTGCTGGGGAGAGGTTGTCCAGGGCAGGTTGTTCTCGGTTCCTGCCTTGGTTCATCCAGACCCTCTCGGGTCCCGTGGAGTTGGAAAGCCCAGCCTGCACGCGCCGCCCCCGGGGGGGTGTGGGCTGCTTCGCGAAAAGTTGGCCTGCCTTGCACCCATCCGGGCGCGGAGGTGCCTGCGCCGCCCCCGTGGCCGTCTAACGGCGAGCAGCTTGGCCCCTCGTGCCCCCTGGTGAGTTTCTCTGCCCGTGGTGCTTGTTTCTTCGTGTCCCGAGCTGATGCCAGCACTAGCAGGCTCCTCTTTGGAGTTGGAGCTGTAAACAGCTGTACTAACTGTTCCACGCCCGTTGAAACAACTTTTAACCAGACTTTCAGCGCTGGGTTCTTTGCGCTGACCAGGACCTGAGCTTTTTTCACACTTACCTGCAACTTGAGACGGATTCTCCTCTGCGTTCTAGTTAGGATGAGCGCCCCTGAGGAATTCTGGTAGAAATATGCCGTCTTGCTAGACAACTTCTGAACAGCAATTTAAAAAATCTATGGAAATAAAACTCACCCTTTGCATGCCGGTTCTGACACTCTTGTAGATGGAGTTGGATACAGTGGGTGTGAAGACTTTTCATTATTGCTGCTTTTGGAACAGGAAGTTGGATTTTTGTTTTGTTTTTGATAATCTTTAGAGGGTTTATATCTCTTTTAGCAAACCATTATCGTGGTTGTTTTTCTAACTCGTTATTCAAGCAAATTTAGTGTACTTGATATTAAGTCTTCCTGTATTGTCCATAGCTGTCTCACACTTGAATCTTAGGCAGAACATCCAAGAATCTTTTTGAGGTGGTTAAAGACTAATGGTGATTTTGTAACTTCTGGAGAAAACGACAAGTTGTGTAAGTAAGCTACTTGAGGTGAGGCATGGAAGCCTTCTGTATTTGGTGCTACACCCATAGTTGTTGTCACAACTCTTCAAACATTTGTATTGCTTTGACTTTCCAAGTTGTACACTTTAGAGGTGTCACATTCATAATAATACTCTAGTGTCAGGACACACATTTTCTCTTCTCTTCTCTTCTCTTCTCTTCTCTTCTCTTCTCTTCTCTTCTCTTCTTTCTTTCTTTCTTTCTTTCTTTCTTTCTTTCTTTCTTTCTTTCTTTCTTTCTTTAACAATGTGCTTTGTAAAATTGCCTCAGACCTAAAATGTCTTTCAAAGACACTCAAATTTATATAACAGCTTATCAAAGAAGAGAATCAGTAGACAGGCTTCTCATACTTGAAATTTTAAACACCGGGGCTAAATGAGAATTAATTAGGACTCTAGGCCTTTTATTTACTACCCCTGTCTAGGATCCCAGTAGAGGTACTTAGCAGCTGCACATTGATATATGTTCTCTCTCTCTCTCTCTCTCTCTCTCTCTCTCTCTCTCTCTCTCTCTCTCCACCCACCTCCACCCCCACCCCCACATTCAAATGAAATCAGGGAATTCAACTTCTTTACTCAAATGGTGGTCAAGGATTTTTGGCAATCAGGATGGACAGAGCGNGAAATTTTAAACACCGGGGCTAAATGAGAATTAATTAGGACTCTAGGCCTTTTATTTACTACCCCTGTCTAGGATCCCAGTAGAGGTACTTAGCATCTTCTTCTTCTTCTTCCTTCTCTCTCTCTCTCTCTCTCTCTCTCTCTCTCTCTCTCTCTCTCTCTCTCTCCACCCACCCACCCCCACCCCCACATTCAAATGAAATCAGGGAATTCAACTTCTTTACTCAAATGGTGGTCAAGGATTTTTGGCAATCAGGATGGACAGAGCGCTGTTTAGAGATTGGTGGGACAGCAGTATCCTAGAGCTTCTGTGATGGCATGGGACTCTCACAGCTTTGCAATGGCATTTAGTTGCTTACGCCAGATGTAGCAAAGATATTTATATGTTTTAGCACAGCTTCTTATCTGCTATCCTTTAGTCTATTTTAGTCTATGGGGCAGTCAGAGCAATGATACCAGTTCTTTACATTTATTAGCATTAATTGGAATTTATGTTTTCCAGATTTGTAAGGTACTGCCTGAATCTATTTTATTGATTCCTTTGGAGAACATACAGGCCTCAAGGGAGAAGTAAGTGGCCCAAGATATCCTAGCATGAGTCAAAACTAGGATGAAGGTGCTCTCCCATCCTCCAATTTAGTGCACATTCCTCCATAATATATTGAGGCGGGCAATGAAGGGACAACAGGTTGAAGCTCCATAGTAGGCTTTTTACAAAATGAAGGGCTCAGATCTGTGTCATTTTGCTCTGCTCTAACTAATTTTGACCAGACTAAGTCTAACCATGTATTCCTTATTCATCTTGAATTTCACTTTCAGGAGAATTTTAGCCCACTGAAGACATTTTATCCCAGATTCAACTCATTTGTTTTGATATTAGCCTTAGCATATACACAAACAAACAACTATATAAGTGAATGAGTAAATAAATAAAGGAAAATTTGATTGGCTAATCGATTTACATTGCTGTGCTATGTCTTGGGTAACATTTCTAGTGCCCTGCTGCACCCTCTGCTGGTTTTTCAGTGACATTTAATCGTAGTATCTGCTGACAGTCAAAAGTCTAAGTTGTGCTGACAGATTCTGATTCATAAATAAGGAAGTAAATAGACTTGTGGGACTTGGCCATGGAGGTCTTATTGTATATTTTAGTTTTCCGACATAAGCAGCTGCTGTTACAGTAAACCTTGTAAGCAGAGGACTAGAGACAAAGCCAGCATCTTCCAGTGGGCACTGTACTTGGGTTTCCTACCAACATATTTAGAAAGAGTAAAAGGAAACTGATGCTACTAAACCGTGGTGAGCCCAACAGTCAGTGGCTTTCCATTATGAGAGGTCAGACATGTATTTAGGCAAGGGGAAAGGAATTCATACTTATGAGATGATTGGACTGTGGGTTCTTAAATATGACTCAAGGAAAGACTCCAGAAATCATTAAAGGTGTGTCTGTACCATACTAGAATTAAACAAACAAACAAACAAACAAACAAACCAGGATATGGAAAGAATTCAGGACACAAAGCAGGAATATGAGCAATTCTCTGCAAGGGAGATTTTGGAAAGGTAGGGACATGGTTTCTGATCGTAAATACTGAGAGGGTGACATTAGAGTTTCTGGAATCTTGGGCTGTCTCCCACAGCTGAAGGAGTAGCTGCATTTGGATACTTAGTGAAGATAAGCTTGAGGGCTAGAGATGCACCAGTAGTGTCTGATTTTGACAGCAAATAATTCAAAACATTGAAAATCCCTGGATCACACTGTGGAGAAGAAGGTCTGGTCATGATTATGTCTCTCAAATGTCAAAAACATGGCGGAAAAATCTCAGGAACGTGTCAACAACAAAACAAACCTTTTTTCCATGAAGATCAGACGCGATTTTTTCCCCTACAATCAGAAAGAAAATTCTGATGACTGTTACTCAAAAAAAAAAATCTTATAGCCCATTGATAAGTCTCCAGAAACCCAATTGAATTGATCAAAAGTGGGGGGTTTTCTACTTGTTGTTTTTCCAATCTGGAGAACTAGAGAGAAGTGGGGAAGGAAGGGAGGGAGGGGGAGAGGATCAAAGATCAGAGTCTTCCAAATCAGGAGAGAGATGAGTAACATTGTTGGTATAATTTAATAATCTAAGCTCAATAAATAAAAATTTCTCTGTGGCAGATACAGTGTTAAGTATCAGATGTTGAGACTGGAGAGATAGCTCAGAGGTTAAGAGCACTGGTTGATCTTCCAGAGGACCTGGGTTCAATTCCCAGCACTCACATGGCAGCACAGAACTTCCTGCAATTCCAGTTCCAGGGGATCTAACAACTTCACACAGACAAGTATTAGATGTCTTTTAATGTTGGTAAAGGTTCTGTTGAGAGAGATATAGGTGGCATCTCATAAACTAAACTACAAGCAGAGCAATAGGAATTTATTCAGGACTGTTTTCTTAATTATTTGAAGTGATATCATAGAAGTCAGCTTTAATGATCAACATAAATCTTTGAGTATAACTAGCTATGTTATTAGAATACCAAGTTTTGATATTCCTAATAACTAAGAATCATTCTGGGTGATTCATGTTGAACATAACAGATCCCACAAATTGTGTATATGGAATCTAGAAAATAGGTTTTCATGAGTTTAAATGCAGACTTTCCAGTTTCTTATTTAAGTCTTTTGAGAAATGGCTATCATAATATCACTCTCTTTTTTATTCACACTAATTTTACTCCTGGAAGTCACCAACCATATTCTCTTTGGGAATTATTCTGTCGTTGTTACTGAGTTTCATCTTAATAGTCTCCTTTCCTAACCTTAAAGCTCCTCAGAAATCCACTTTCTGTAGTGTCTTCATGATTCCCAACATATCACTAGTTATAGCTAGGAAGAAATATAGTTGTTGAATTAAATTATTTTTGAACTTAGGTAGCGTTTATATAAAACAAAGCCATTTTATAGAACAGGTCTGCTTCTCTCTGGTCCTGCTAAGTCTGTAAACTGTCAGTTTTGCTTAGGTGAATAAATAGTTGGTATGTTTTGCTGGTTTTGAAAATAATTGGGAAGTGAGGTAGAAATGAGGAGTCCTAACTGTGTGATCTATTTCCGAGTTTCACGCATTTCCTCTAAGATGGTACTAAAGGGTTTTTGTAATATATTGTTTGATGTTTTATATGCTGTTAGGTCTCATCCTTCTCTCTTAGATCTTGTGGGAAAAAAATGAACTGTAATCTATCTGTAAGTATGTTATAGAGAAGATCTCTTTATACTAGAGAATTTCTTAAGCAAATTTAATTCCTAAGAGCATTACCAAACCTTGTGCCTTTGTCTGATTCCTCTGTAAATACCCAGCGTTTAGTCTCTCATTTCTATTCTTTTTCTTTACATTTTATTGACATATAACACACATACAGAAACACATGCACTTCATGATTGTGACATATGGTGAAATATTACAAAGTAAGCACACTCATGTTGCCTGCACCTAGGTGACAAAATAAAATATTTTTACCATTCTGCAAACCCTTAATTGTATCCATCTATATCACTGAATGATCCTCACTCTCCAAAGATAATGACTGTCTTCACTTCTATTATCAGAAATAATTTTGTTCATTTGAACTGTACATGAATTAAATCAGATAGATGTATTCTTTTGAGTCTTGTGGTTTTTGGTTAGCACTATATTTGTGATAACCACACTGTTGCAGAGAGAATTTTTAAAATTTATATCTTTGTATGTTCTGTTGTTGAAATACATCATAATTTATAAATACCTTATCATGATAATAACTATGTATGATATTTCCAGTTTGAAATCATTATGAATAATGTTTCAGATATTTTTATACAAGCCCACTTATTAGAATTTCCATTGACTATTTACCTAGAATTAGTTTCTGTGTAATGGAGAATACATATTTTGAAGTTATTGATGATTTTCCAAGTTATCAACAATTTGTTTCTCACCAGCAATGAATGAGAAGTACTGTCATTGTGGTGAGTGGGTTTGCAGTGATATTTTTAGTTTGTATGTGATATTGGGAATCAAACCCAAGCCTTCAGGCTCTCTAGGTAAGTGACTACTTGTGACTTACATCCTTAATTTTATCTTAAAGGATTTTAAAGAATTCTTCACTGAAGACTGGTGAGGTTTCACTCCTTATCATATTCTATTATCAATTTAGGCATCTTCATGAAGTACTTATCTATCTATCTATATCTATGTCTATGTCTATGTCTATATCTATGTCTGTATGTAGATTGTATATATTTGCCTATTTTCCTGTCCACTTACACTGTTTTTACAGAATTCTTATATAATTAAAAATCCGTTATTTTTATTTTTAATTATGTGTATATGTGCTTGTATCTATGTGGGGGTATGTGAGTGCAGAGAGCAGAATTCCCAGGAGCTGGAGTTGTGAGCCTCCTGACATGGGTGCTTCCAACCAAGCTCCAATCCTCTTCTGGAGCAACAAGCTCTCTCAACTGCTGAGCCATTTCTCTAGCCCTAAAAAATTTATATATATTGGAAATTACTTCTTATACTTTGCAAAACAGGTTCAAATTTGTGGCCTACTTTTATAATATCTTTTGATGAAGAGAAGGCTTTAATTTTAATGTGTCAAATTTTTCTTTCATGGCTAGTGTTTTGTAACCTGTTTAAGAAGTATGTTTCCAGGGCTGAAGAGATGTCTCAGGGTTTTAAGACCACTTTTGCAGAGAGCTAGAGTTTGGTTCCACGCACTCACTATTAGACAGCCCATAACTGCCTAACTTCCTCTCCAGAAGATCTGATGAAACTCTCTTACACACACACACACACACACACACACACACATACACACACACACACACACACACACACACACAGACACACAGAGAGAGAGAGAGAGAGAGAGAGAGAGAGAGAGAGAGAGAGAGAGAGACCCCACAAACACAAAACAAGCCTTTTTTTTTCTCACTTTGGAATCATCGGACATGCTCTTCCATTATCATTTCGAAGTTTTGTATTTGTGCCATTCACAGTTAGAATTGCTAGCCACCTGGGATTGATTTTGTGTATGGTAGAGACATAGAGGTCAGGCCCTATATTTTTCCATGTAAGTATCCAACTGATCTAGACCTATTTATTATATGGATTTTTTATGCTTTTCTACATTCTTACTTTTTCATCCATCCATTGTTTATATATACTCAAAATTGTTCCTGAGTTGTTTATTCTATTCTGTTGATCTGTTTCTCATCAGTCTATTTTCTGTTGCTAGAACAAAATAATTCAGGCTTGGTACTTGAAAGTGAAAGAGATTACTTAGGTCATTTTGGAGATTCAAAAACATCCATTCAGCTTGAGTGAGAGTACCCTTGGCTAGATAACAAAATGGTAGAGAAAGATAAAGAGACTACATGCAGAAAAGGGAAAATTTGTATGGGTTGGCCTCATTTCAGAGCAACTTACCCCTTTGAGAACTAATGTACTCTGTAAGAAAAAGATGTATACCTTCTGAAGGCAGTACCCTCAGTGATGAAATTACTTTGCATGTAGCCTTACCTCTTAAAAGTTCTACCATATCAACAGTGCCATACAGGGTTAAGCATCCCTCGCATGAATCCTTGGGATACAAAACTGCAACCAGACCATAGCACACCAATACTAGCAGTGTTAGTGACTGAACCCTATAATAAGCTCTTGGTATCTGGGAAAGCAAGTCTTTCTAACTTGGCCTTTTAAAACCACTTAGCATTAACATTTTCACGTGTATTTTAGAATTGGCTTTTTATGTACCTCAAGAAAAGAGAAACCTCTTAGAATTTTTATTGTGATTACATTGAATTTAAAAATTCTATTAGTTAAGGTTTCTTTTCTATTGATGAGATAAAACATTATGACCAAGAGTTTAACTGAGCTCCCAGTTCCAGAGGGTGTTTATGACAAAAGGATGAAAGCCTATAGGTGTGGCTGTAGACAGAGCTAGAACAGCACCAAGAGCTCACATTTGGATGTTACAGAACACAATAGGAATGGGGAAATCTTTTGAAACCTCAAGCTCTCCCTACAGTGACACACCACCTCCAAGAAGGCCATAGCTCCAAATCCTTCCCCAAGAGTACCAGCAACTGGTGAACAGACATGAGCCCATGGGGGCACATTCTCATTCAAACCTGCATGAAAAATCAACTTAGGAGAAAAAATCACAGCATCCAATTCAGGAACATCGTATATTCTTCCATATCTTTGATTCTTGTTCATTTTCCTACTGATACTTTTTATGTTTATATAGAGAACTTTTCCAAGGTGTTTTTTTTATGCCATTGTATATGATAGCTATGATGGAGGTTGTGTTTCACCATGTAGATTCCACTTCAGAAAGGCAGGATTTATGCCCCCACCCCCCAAGTACCAAGAGTACCAACAAAAGAATTCTCACCTGAGAATTGTCTTCTGAGGCAAACTTTTCAACCAAGGAAAGACCTCCTTCCTTGACTGCCTGGGTCTAATGACTAATCACTTCCCCTTTCTTCTAAATTAGGAAAACATTGAGGAGTCATATACAAGCCTTACTAGCTCAAGAGTTCAATATAAATTTGGTTAGGGCAATTTGGAGATTGACTTTTTCCTTGTCTTGCACATATGTGGATCCCCAAAGCACTATCTATAAAAATCCTGCATGTTAATATAAGCCTTTCAGTTGACTTGTTAGGAATTCCAATGTAAGTCTATATAATTTTAAAATTTTTTTGTGATTATAACATTATTACATCATTTCCCTTTCAAACCCTCCCTACATCCAAATTCTCTCATGTAGCTTCCCTTGCTCATTTTCAAATTCATGACATCTATTTAAAAATTGCTTTAAATTGAACTTTAATTGCTTTTTGCTGGTGTTTAGAAATGTAGCCATCATTGGTAAGAGAGGCCCCTTGGTCTTGCAAACTGTATATGCCCCAGTACAGGGGAATGCCAGGGCCATGAAGTGGGAGTGGGTGGGTAGGGGAGCAGGGTGGGGGGAGGGTATAGGGGACTTTCAGGATAGCATTTGAAATGTAAATAAAGAAAATATCTAATAAAAAAGGGAAAAAAGAAATGTAGTTTAATTTTACATATCAAATTTGTATCCAAAGATTTGCTAAACTCACTTATTGATCATAATAATTTATTTGCATGTTCTTTTGGATTTTTCACATGTCTACTAAAATGTTAATGGAAAATATTTTTAAAATGTTACTTTCTTTCCTTTTTAATCTAGATAGCTTAAAAGTTTTCCTCTGACCAAAGAGCATACACCACAGCCTGGACCTAGGTCTTCTCACACATATGTATTGTAGCAGATGTACAGCTTGGTCTTCATGTGGTTCCAGAACAACTTGAATGGGGGGCTATCCCAAAAGCTTTTACTAAAAAGCTGTTATCCCAAAAGTTGAGCTGGCTTGTCTGGCCCCAGTGAGAGAGGATGCACCTAGCCTCATGGAGACTTGAAGTGCCAGGGTGGGAGGATACTCTGGAGGGCCCACCCACTCAGAGGAGAAGGGGAGGGGGGATGGAGGGAAGAATTGTGGGAGAGAGTGACTAGGAGGAGGCAGTGAACAGGAGGTAAAGTGAATAAGAAACATAATTAAATTAAATTTTAAAAAGTTTTCTTTGTGTTGGTCAATTATTCCTGGGTATGGGGCCTGCCCTAGAGTATAGTTGATATACCCAATATCTGATAGACAATATCTGAAATAGTTGGTATACCCAATGACTGTCAGTGGAGAAACCTGACTTTCCCTCTGCCAGCAGCTTTCAGTTGCAAATAGATTCTTGGTTGGTTGAGGGTGGGACCCAGAGTTCACCTTACTCTCTCAGTATGGGGACCCTGTCTAGCTTGAACCTGTTCAGGTCTTATGAATGCTTTCACATTCTCGGAGTTTGTTCCTGTTATTGTACCATTTCTGTTGTGTCTGGAAGAAACATTGTTTTCTTGGAGTCATCTATCCTCTCTGGCTCTTACTATGTTTCCTTTTGTTTATTTGACTTGATTTTATCTTTTGTTGTTTTCTTGTTTTTACACATATGCATATGCCAGCTCACCCCCAGAGAGAGAGAGAGAGAGAGAGAGAGAGAGAGAGAGAGAGAGAGAGAGAGAGAGAGAACACGAAGTTTGGGGAGAAGGGTGTGGAGAATCTGGGAGAAGTTGAGGGAGGGAGAAAGAATATGATAAAAATATATTATGTAAAAAACTTTAAAAGTAAAAAAGTTTCCTTTATTATAATATCTAGAAATTTCCAGATAATATTGAGTGGAAGTAGTAATAGGCATCCTTGTTCACTTCTGATCTGAGCAAAAATTTTATTTTTACTGTTTGTCATAGGTTATATTATTAGTTTAAAAAGATATCAGCTTTAAACTTTTAGTTTTCAAAGGTTTTTAAATAACATCAGGAATGACATCATTGTATCATGGTTTTATATGTTAAACTAGTCACAAGATTTTTCCCTCCTTATTCTGTTAATGTGGTCTGAAGCTAACCTTACACCCTTAGGATAAAACCTCTTTAGTTCCAGTGTACCATTCAGTTCATATATGTCTAGAATTATTTTACTAACCTTTCATTTAGAATCTTTGATCTTTATTTATGAGTGAGATGAGCATGTAATTTTCTCTCATTATCCTTTGGATATCAAGGTTATTTTATGCTGTTATTACAATTGTGTTTATTTTATTTGGTCCTTATAAACATTTATATAACATTGATAATATTTTTCCCTTAGCTGTTTGGAAGAATTCATGAAGTCATTTTACCCTAGGGGAGGTTAAATTGTGTTTGATATCCTAATAAACATAGGACTTTCAGACAATAGCTAACAAAATAATAAAATACTTAGAAATACATTTAACTAAGAGTATTAGAGGCCTGAACACTAAAATCTATAAAACAGTGATGAAAAAAGTTGAAGACTGCAGAAATAAATGAGAATACTTTCCATATCTGTGTATCAGAAGAAGCAAAATTGGTAAAATGTCCATACTATCCAAAGAAAATTGCCAGTTCAATGAAAACCCCAATATTCCAATAATAAAAGCCAGGTATGATGTCTCATAACTATAATCCTAGCTCTTGGGAGGCTAATGAAGAAGGATCGTCAGTTCAAGGGTAGCCTTGATGGTGAGACCTTATCTCAAGAAAACAAACAAAATAATTCGATGACATGTTATAGAATTAGAAATTGTGAAATTGATAGGGAACCACAAGATATCTCAATCGATTTCTATTATCAATTGTATATCTTATTTTTGTACTACAGGACTGTTTTGTCATTTGCTTGTTTGCTTTTGAATGAATGGCATACTATATAATTTATTAATTATGATATATTATATAAAATATTTGTGCTATATGCATTATATAATATATAATGATAATATATTACTTGTATTGTATTTAATATAAAAATAATATTGTATAATATTGTATATAACACACATATATGGCTTCAGTTGCTTTTATCTTTATCAAAATAGGATTTGTGTTTCTGGAAATTGGCCTCAGATACTAACAATCCTATGTCATCTTAATCCAACATGATACTGAAATCATCTGAAACTGGCTTTCTGTCCAAATAGAAGTTGATTTATCATTTATTTAAAATATTATTATAGTTTAGAACCTAAAAGTTGGTAATTTTTCCTGGGTTCTTCTTTCTAAATGGGTCATAAATTTCAGTTTTTTCTTTTCTCCACTGACTCCCAAGTTCGGCCTTTTAATAGTATGACATATTATGTAAATATCATACCATATCATACCAATAGTTTTCTTGGCAGGAAATGTCCTTCAAATTGCTAATTTGTCCATTACTAAAAACATAAGCAACTCATCATATTTATAGCTATTTATACATTATCACCTTTGTATCATGTACCAAGGGGTACACAGATGTGGAGATGCAACTGTTGACCAGTCAGAGAGAGTTCCTGCAGTCATGGAATTCTGAGTCAGGTGAATAGGCTACAACAAGTCAACTTGATGATGAAGCAGTATGGTTAATCTTACAGCTTGGAGTATCGGAACACATGGTAATTTGGAACAAAAACAAGGATGAACACCTGGCTCAAACTTTTGAAATCAAAGGACATTTTCTTGATGAAGCACCTTCTGAGTTTAAAACTGAAAAAAAAAGTCATTAGTTGGATAATTTTATTTCCAGTAATAGGAGCTGATTATGCAAAGGCTTAGAGGTGAGAGAGAACATGGCATATTCAAGGGATGGAAAATCTAATATGTATAAAGCTATAGTTATGAGTCTATTATGGTACTGGCATAAGGGTAGACACTATGGATCAATGGAACAGAAATGAGAACTCTTATATTATAACCAACTGATTTTTTAAAAAACATAGAAGACAGTTCACCAAAGTACAAGATTTCCTATTGAAATTAAGGTGCTAGCAAAATCATATATCCACATTTTTAAAAGGGGTGAACTTAAAAAAAATAGGCCTAATGACCTAGATAGACATTTCTCAAAAGAAAACAAATATATGCACAATATCTATATGAAAATAACTATAGGAATATCACTACCAATTCAAATTAAAATTGCCATCAAGGCGAACATCCTGGCTTATCCATTGGCGATGTTGCAAAGAAACTAGGAGAGATGTGGAACAACACTGCAGCGGATGACAAGCAGCCCTATGAGAAGAAGGCTGCCAAGCTGAACGAGAAGTACAAGAAGGATATTGCTGCCTACAGAGCTAAAGGAAAACCTGATGCAGCGAAAAAGGGGGTGGTCAAGGCTGAAAAGAGCAAGAAAAAGGAAGAGGAAGATGATGAGAAGGATGAAGAGGATGAGGATGAAAAGAAGATGATGATGATGAATAAGTTGGTTCTAGTGCAGTTTTTTTTCTTGTCTATAAAGCATTTAACCCCCCTGTACACAACTCACTCCTTTTAAAGAAAAAAAATTGAAATGTAAGGCTGTGTAAGATCTGTTTTTAAACTGTACAGTGTCTTTTTTTGTATAGTTAACACACTACCGAATGTGTCTTTAGATAGCCCTGTCCTGGTGGTATTTTCAATAGCCACTAACCTTGCCTGGTACAGTCTGGGGGTTGTAAATTGGCATGGAAATTTAAAGCAGGTTCTTGTTGGTGCACAGCACAAATTAGTTATATATGGGGACAGTAGTTTGGGTTTTTTGTTTTTTTTTTCCTTTCGGTTTTATTTTTGGGTTTTATTTTTTCCATCTTCAGTTGTCTCTGATGCAGNTTATACGAAGATAATTGTTGTTCTGTTACCACTCTGTAATCGCAAAAAAAAAAAAAAAAAAAGCGGCTGTTTTGTTGACATTCTGAATGCTTCTAAGTAAATACAATTTTTTTATTTAAAAAAGTATCACTAATATCAACAACACAGACTAAAGAAATGTTGAAGATGTTGAGGAAAGGAAACTCATTTCACACACTACCAGTGAACTATGTATACATATGTCATAATATCAAACTATGGAAGTGCTTCAAATGTTTAAAATAGAATTCACATATGATTCACCAGTCCTGCTTCTGAGTAGATGTTATAGTTTGAATATGAAATGTCCCCCATAGACTCATGTGTTTGAATATTTGGTCTCCAGCTGGTAGAGCTGTTTTGGGAAGGTTGTGGAACCTTTAGGATGTGGAGACTTCTGGAAGAAAGGAGTCATCAGACAGGCTTTGAGGTTTTACAGTCCAGCTTTGCTTCTCACTTACTCTCTGCTTCTGTACTGAGGATTCAGTGTGTGGAGCCAGCCTCCTGCTGCCAGCAGCTGCCATGCCTTCCCTGCCTTGTTGGCTTGTGTTCCCTTGAACTCTAATCTGAAGTAAAGTTTTCCCCTTCTAAACGTGCTTCTTGTCAGGTATTTTGTCACACCAGAAAGAAAATTACCTTGTACTGTATGTGTGCAACAGAAATGAAGTCTTTGGATGAGGCATCTGGGCTCTGGAACATTATTTGCAGGAGGAGCTAACAATTGGAAATAACCTATATAGTGATGAGCTCAGGTGATGATGAATGGGTACAAAAGGTGGTACAGTCAGGAAAGGCTGTATGAGCGGTCACAGTTCTCAGACACAGGAGGCAGGGGGGTCGCAAGTTCAAGGCCAGCCTGGGGCATAGAGTAAAACCCTACCTGAAAGCAAACACACAAAACAACCCACAAAATTAAATAAAGCAGAAAATGAAAAAAATCACAAAATGAAATCCTGTTATTTGTAATTGAAAAAAAGAGCTGGAAATTATTATTAAATGAAATAAATCAGGCACAGAAAGGAGAACTCATTCACATGTAGAACAACAAGTTAATTGTATACAAAATAAGAATAGAAAGGTGGTTACCAGATGGTGGGGGTTGGATGGGAGTGATGAGAAATAATTGATCAATGAGTATTAGATTACAGTTATATGGAAAAGGATGTCCTGTTATGCTGTTGCAGAGTAGAATGACCATAGATAAAGTATGTTTCAAAAGCTATAAAAATATTTTGTATAGGCGCTCATAGACACTGAAGTGGCAATTATGGAGTATGCATGGATCTGCACTAGGTCCTCTACATATATGTTATAGTTATTAGCTTGGTATTTTGTTGGGGTCCTAACAGTGGGAATGCCATTGTTTCCTGAGACCATTCTTTCTCCTACTGGGTTGACTTGTCCAGCTTTAATATGACAGGAGGTGTCTAGTTTTTTTGTAACTTCTTAAACCATGCTTGGTTCATATCCGTGGGAGACTTGCTTTTTTCTCAAGGGAAAGGGAGGATGAGTGGATCTGGGAAGAGTGGAGTGAGGGAAAACTGCAATTGGGAAGTATTGTATGAGGGAGAATAAATAAAGATTTTTAAGTTTTTTTTCCCTATAAAGAATAATCCTTGGTTGAGTAGATAGATGTGTTTAACCTGATTTAATCACTATGCCTTAGATACTCTGCTTTCATTTTATTCACATACATCTCTTGCCTTTTAGATTCACTCTACAGTGCATTCATGTGTTAAAACATTTTACAGTGTGCTAATAATATGTATATATTTCATGTTTTAATCTATCAATTTAAAACGTTTAAAAATCCATGAGTCAAATTAAATAAAAAGGTGAATGTTGGTATGTGCAACACATCATATCCCCGAATTTACTTTTAAATAGCCTAAATTTAAAATGCTAGAACAACACTTTTAGAAGAAAACAGAAAAAAATATGACTTTCGTATTGAGCAAAGATTTCTTAGACATGGAACCAAAATCATAGTCAAACAAAAACACACAGAAGAAGGGAATTGTATGTGGAAAAAATGTTTTTTTAAAGAAGCCTTTGAAAATATGAAAAGAAACCTGAGAGTAGGGGAAAATGTTTCCAAAATAGGCCTCTTGAAATGCAATGAATAAGAAGACAAAGTAGAGAAAAGATACATACATTTTATCAAAGACGATGCACAAATGTCCAAAATACACAAAAATATGCTCAACACTGTTACCATAGAAATGCATCATTTTATACCTATTAGAATGGCCATAATGAAAAAGATAATAAACAATGGAGGTGTAGAGAATGGGAACACAAATACATTGCTGGTGGGCATGGTAAATGATATAGTAGTCTTGAAAAATGGGTTTCCACTCCCTTAATAAGTTAACATAGAATTACTTATTGCATAATGACCCAATTCTACTTGTATGCTTGTGCCCAAAAGAATTGAAAACGTCTGTTCACACAAAAACCTCTACAGGAATGTTCAAAGTGAGTGGTATTATTCATAATTTTCAAAAAGTGGAAGCAAACCAAATGTCTGATGAATAAAGAAATGTGGCAAAAATTCTAATAGAATATATTTCAGCCATAAAGAGGAATGAAGTTTGAATATGTTACAGCATGGTAGGATCTCAAAAATATGGTAAGTGAAAAGAGCCAGTCACAAAGACCCACATTATATTGCATAATTCTATTTGTATGAAATATCCAGAATAAGCAAATATGTGGAGACAAAAATGAGATTAGTGAGTATCTGTGGTGAGTGGTAGGAATGAAGATCCACTAACTATGGACATGAGGGCACTTCTTGTGGGAAAGAAAAGATTTCAAAACTGATTTTTACCATGACTAGGGTAGGAGTAGTGGGGCTTTAAGGAAAATGATGCAAGAGATATCATTAAATTACACAGTTCAGTACAGTTCCTACAAAAATTAGTGAATTCTATGGTGCGTGCATTGTATCTAGATGCATTTGTTATTCTTAAAAAAATCATAAAGTAAATGTCTAAGACATGTTAGTTGTTTCAGAGTGATATTTATCTTCATATGAAGGGAATCTTCAAGACTGTTCATTCCAAATGCTAAAACCTTTTTCCGTAATAGGTGAGTTCAGGATTCTAACCCAGAATTAAACTCAGCCAGAAGCATCAGGGATGTCAGGCTACTCACTTTTAAATTGAAGGACGGTACTGGCCATTTTGTTGTGCACTTCAGAGTAAGAATCTTTAATTTGTGGGAGTATAAGTGAGTTAGTGTAGATAGATGCTAGCATGCACAAATAGACATCTGTGGTTTGAATATCTCCCTCTAAGACCCATGTTGAAATTTAATTAGCATTGTAAGAGTATTAGGTAGTGGGACCTTTAAGTGGTGATTAGTCAGTGAGGCCCCATGAATAAATGCTATTATAGAAATGCATCAGGAGTCATGGGAGTAGGCCCCCAATTAATATCCATCTGTGTTATATTCTCAATCGATCATCTATCTATCATTTCAGCCTTCAGAACTGTGAGAAACAAAGTTCTTTCTTTTCTGTTTTTGTTTGTTTCTTTGAAACGGGGTTGCATGCAGCCCAGGTCTGCCTCAAACTTGTTTGGTAGCTGAGCATAAAGCATTGACTACTATCCAAGCTTTCGCTTCTATTCTTATGTGCTAGGGTTATAGGCATGTACCACCATGCCTGGCTTAATACATTTATTTACTTTATGAATTACCCAATTTCTGGTATTCTGTTACAGCAGCACAAAACAGACTAAGATAAGGCCTAGCTAATTACTTACACTACAGTGGGCAGTAATTAATTCTGGCTCACAATTGTTATCTCTTTTCCTCTTCTGCCCTCTCCATTACTCACTCCCTTTTCCTCTATTCCTCTATGACTTTTATTCTTACTCTTTCTGATAGAGATAGGGGAAATATTCTCAGATTCTGCTTAGACTCTTTTTTTTTCAGACTTCTAGGTTTAATGTATATCATACAGATGAATGTGAATGTCATTTTAACCAGACATGTGTGTTAGTGTTGGAGAACTTTTTAAAAACCTACCTGTGTGTGGCCACAGCTTGTCCCACATCTTCAGACTCTTTGGAGTATATCTATGGCTTCTTCGATAGTACTGATGCTCATCTCCACTTGGGAATGGCTGCTCTAAAGGGAGAAAAGGAAAACGAGGGTGTGAGTGACATAAGCGCTGATCGCCTTCCTAACTTCAGTTACTTTATTATTGGCTGTTCCACTTCTGCCACTTTTGTTACTAGTCCTACCTTTGATGATCATTGATGCGAGAGTTTGTGTGGTAGTGAATGCTTACTGAGCATACCATTTGGAAAATTAGCTAATGATTGTGTGTCTTTTGGGGAGAGAGGAATTAGACTTCAGTTGTCATCTCCGCAGCCAGATGCTAGGGCTATGTGCTTGCAACAACCGAGGGAAAGGGTAGTTCCCTGTCCTTTGTGGCTTCCTAGGGATTTTCTTGCTGGTAGCTGCTGAAACCACTTTAAAATAATAGGCCGCTGAGTAATTTTCCCCATGTATATCCACTTGTCAGTGAGTCTGCACTTCAGAGATGAAGAGTAATTTTTATTGGAGTGATAGTGTAGAGTATGGTTTGAAAGCAGACAGCCACAAAGAAATTGATTTTCAAAAGGAGATTACTGCTCCATTTTATTTTGTGGTTTCCAGATCTTTCGTCTTTCAACCTGCCACACCATTGACCAGCAAGGACGATCAAAGTTTAAACAGCAGTGTGTGCCTAGAAGCATTGAATGATTCTAGAGCACTTTTAAAAATCTTTATTTATTATTATTGTTGGGGTGGTGGGGTACCACAATGCAATGCATGTGTATAGGCCAGAAGATTATCCCGTAAAGTCAGTTCTTTTCCTGTTATCTTGCTCCTGGGAGTCAAACTCAGGTAATCAGGCCTTCTTGCCTAGCTCTTTAGCCAGCTGAGCCAGCTCGCTGGCCCTAAAGTCCTTTTAATATATAAGCCAAATTATTAAGGTGGTGAAACAGAGGGCCTTTTCAGGAGGAATGTTACATCTTTATTCAGACTCACGGAAAGGAGAGTAGCAGATTTCAGGTGGGCGTTTCCTCAATTTTCAGTGACTTACTATCAAGTATAAAAGGCAATGTTTGTGATGGTTCTAGTTCTCAAAACTGATTTAGCTAGCAGAGTCAACCAAGAAGTATAAACTTCCTTTGTTCTTAATGACATCAGACAACCCTGTTAGGTGCCATTAGTTTCTGCATGGATTTCCAGCTGCCACCTCAAATTTAGTTAGCTAAATTGAATTCATCTCCACTCTTCCCTTCCCCTACCACACACACTACATTTTAGAAAATTAAACTGTGGTTTCATTCTTTCAATAACCGAGGCATAAAATCTCAGATGCATTTTAACCTCTCCTCTTCCCTATTCTACTCAGACTTAGCATTCCAGTTGCTAAATCGATCCATCCTTTCTGATGTTGATTTACATTGTTTGTGTCACATGCATCTAGTTGCTCTGTTAGAATTCTGATTGTATTTGGTTTAGCTGATCTTCAAGTTCCCTCTCCCAAATCTGTGATCCTTCCTCAGCTTATTTCCTGTAGTATTAATTATGAACCAGGGAGTTGCTTTGTTCTCTCTTACAACTTTTCATGTCTCCCCCCCCCACCCAACTAACTACCTTTGCTCTCTGCTCTGTTGCCTTTTGTAAACTTTCCTGAACAATTCTGTCCCACTGGTCATTGCTCGATATCTCTGTGAGTTCAGTTTCCTCCAGAGCAGCCCTACTGTCACACCTCTCTTATTCTTGCCTTTATTCACCTATTTCCAAAAGCTGAATGTTCAACCTCTTCGTGGAGCCTCTGGCTCTGAGAGCTTTGCTCAAATCTTATCTTTTTGATAAATTCATCCATCTCAGCATTCTAAACCCTTCATTTGCCATTGTATTGAATTGTAGATTATCTTGTTTCCTTAATTAATTGAAAAGGGTCTTGAAGGCAGAGACTGAAACTGTTCTTTATAAGTTACAGCCAGTTACACTGACTTTTAGCAGAAACCTCTAGTTACATATAAATTGGTTTTCTTCCTTTGCATTCATACCTTCATTTTTGTATCATTTCTCTTGTTAAAAATTTCCTTTGATGACAGAATACTCTTATATTTAAGGTCAAATTTAAATATGCGAAGCTTTTTCTGATCATTTAGCCCTTAGTAATATTTTTCTTTATTTTGTCTCAAATAAATTTGCATTTATGACATGCTTGACACTCTATGTGGCTTTTTAAGAGTTTGAAAGGTAAAATTAATCCCTATTATTAGGGACAGGATAAAATTGGGAAGGGACATTTGGGGCAGAGGAAGCAACATGATCAAAGACTTAGAGACAGTAGACTGTATGCTTGGGTAAAAGCCTAGAACCTATGAATTATTTATTTGGTCTAGAACTATGTGTCATCTTATATCAGCTCTGTGATAGTGTGTTATTGTATAATACAAAATCGAGGTTAATTTCCCACTTGTTGACTACTCAGCTTCTGTTTTCTTTTCCATTTTCATTGTGGTAAGAAAGTTGGTGACTGGGGAAATCTGGGTTCCTTTATTTCACAAGAGAAGACAAAACTGATGAAGACCTTTGGAGAAAGGTCAAACCTTGTATGTTCTCTTTGAGGACTAGCTAGACATTTACTTTGCTAAATTAGCACCTTTAACCCACTGTTGCTAAAGTTCCTTTCCAGGGGGAGACATAAACTACATTTACCCATCCACCCAAGGTTCAAACAAGAAACTGAAGCAAGAGTCCATCGAAGTTTACTCTGGGGAACTAATGAATTTGTTGAGCTGCATCACAGAGCCCAAGTAGGGGGTTACTTATAGGGATCCAGACACGCTTCCCCCCTACTTCCCATGCCTACAATGTGTTACCAAGCAGGGATGAAGTCACATAGTCACATAGATGATTCGCCTTTGCCCCCTCCAGTCTTCTTTAGCCTCTATATACTCTAGCCCTTCCCCAGCAGGCCATGTGAAAGTGAAGAATTGTCAGATTTGGTGCAGTAGGGTACTCAGATAAGAATCTCATGCCCTAGTCCCTCCATCCTTTCCCCCACCTGTGTGTGTGTTCCCGTGTATTAACTGGCCACTAGTCCATCTGGGATGATCTTTTGCATTTTGCGAAATGGTGAAACAGCCAAAGATGGCTGTTTGGCTTAAAGGACAGGGCAACCACTCAAGACTCTTTGCTCCACTAATCAACAACTCTCTGGACCCTTTATTTCCAGGTCCTTGTGCCTTAAAAACACCCAGGCCTAGAGTCAGCTTTTCTATTTGACTTTCTTAGTTCTACAGGATTGGAGAGAATTCTAGATTAGTGGAACTGCAAATTCAGTTACTAGTTCTTTTTCCCTTTGTATGCCCAGGTCTTCTTGTCCCCTCCTTCTCTCCCTGCCCCCACTCCCTAGTTTGCTCCTTTTTCTGTTCACAGCAGCAATTCCATGCTTTCACTTTGGTCCATAAAGCCCCTGCTATGACTATATTCACTTTATTTTCAACTGTTAAACTTAATTCCTATTACAGTAAAAAAAAAAAATCAAGATTGGCATTAAGATCACTCATAAAATCTCTTTACTTCCCTCACTGTTAACTTCTACAGATGGAACCCATACCTTCTGTGCTCCTTTCTCAATAGAGGAAGTATGTTCTTCATTTCAAGACCAGATCTTTCACTTGAACTTCAGATTCCTTTCCCCCCTCATCTTTCCTTAGTACTTTTTTTGTCGTCAGTTTCTTCTGTATCTTTTTGGTTTTCTTTGAGACAAAATCGTATCATGAATTCCAAGTTGATGTCCAACTTTCAGTCTTCCTGCCCCAGCCTCTGAAATTCTGAGATAATAGATGTGTGCCAAAATGCTCAGCTTCCCCTGTATCTTTGATCTCTATCAAAAGTCTTTCTTGTTTATACAACCATGCTTATGTTTTATCCTGTATGAGTGTGTGTGTGTGTATGTGTGTGTAAACTCATTTAACCCAGCATTTTTCTTTTACAGCTAATTTGTTTCCGTTTTCCCTTAACTGTCAAACTTTAGGAAATAACGATGTAATCTTGCTGTCTTGGCATTTTGTTGATTCTTCCTATCCTCATTGTTTGTTTCTGTGTTTTCTTTACTACTGAGTCTGTACTTAACTAGGGTGACTTGTGATCTCCATATTGTAAAATTCAGCAGGACTTCTTGATTTTAATATTTTAAATTATCCTTATTGAAAAATTTTTATATAATATACTCTGGTCATACATTTCCCCTTCCCCCACTCTTCCCAGATCCTCCATACATTCTGCAGACATCCAATTCCATATCCTTTCTCTTCCTATTTTATTTTAAACAATACACTAGCAAACAAGTAAGATAAACAAAGCAAGCCCCCCAAATCCAAGAAATTTTCTTACATACACCCACAAAATGGAAACCAAAATATACAAGCAAATGACTAAGACAAACAAACAAACAACAACACAAAATGTCTATTAAGATACCATTGGGTTTGTTTTATGTTGGCCATGTACTGCTTGGCATACAGCCTATCTGAAGTGTGGTTAATACACCCATTGAAACTCCATTGAGAAAATTAAGTTTTCCTTTTTTGACAAGTGGATGTCAGTTGCAGATAGCTTTTTGGTTTTGTTTCTGTCATACCAGATAATGTCCAGTCTTTTAACTTTCATTTAAACCTTCAATAACATATGCTACAATGTAGTGGTGATAAAGTTAGCTCAGTGATTAATGTTTTTCAGTGAATGTTTATTGAATGTGAGAGTTAAATTATATTTTAAATGTTGAAATTGAGATATAATTCACACATAAAACTCATCTATTATAAGCATAGCATTTATTGATTTTAGTGTATTTATAGAGCTATATAACTGTCATCACTACCTGATTCAGAAACATTTTCATCACCCTCAAAAGAAACTCTGTGTCTATTAGGAGTCTCTACCCAATTCAGCCACATCCAGTTCAGCCTTATCAGCCACAAAACTACTTTAACCACTAATCTGTAGCCTCAATGTTTTCACTTATTTTAGATATTTTACATGAATGGAATAATATATGCTCTTTTGTGTGTGTCCCTTTTCAGTTTTAATAATTTTTAAAGGTTCTTCCATGTTACAGCGTGCATCAAAGTTTCATTCTTTTTCTGACAAAATATTTCATTATTATTAATGATAAAAATATGTATTTAAACATTTTTGTCTAGCTACTCGTTTATTGATGGGTATTTGAATTTCTTTCTGATTTGGGCTATTGTGAGTGATGCTGCTATGGTCAGAGTTGTATAACTGATTAAATACTGTTTTTACTTGTTTTACTTTATTTTTCAAGTCCCGAATTTCATGCATGCTATGTGATTACTCCGCCACTGAATTATAGCCCCAGCCCTAAGTAAATGGTTAAATTCTTTGAGGTATATACCTATGAGTGAAACTCTAGGTCATATTGTAATTATATGCTTAATTCATTGAATAAGCACTAAACTGTTTTTTCATAATTGCTGAACCATTTTATATTCTTATCAGTGGCATATACGGGCTCTAACTTCCTCTTTTAGTTTCATTTCTATTATTATAATGCAAAACAGCTTTAAAGGAGAACTAATTTATTTGACTTACAATTTCAAGCTATAGTCTATCAAAGTGTGGAAGTCAAAGCAAGAGCTAAAAGCAGCTAGTCACATCCATAGTTAAGAACAGAGTTAATGCATTCACACTTACTTTCTCCACTCCTTTTTTCTTTTTTTATTAGATATTTTCTTCATTTACATTTCAAATGCTATCCCCAAAGCCCCCTGGACCCTCCCCCCCTGCCCTGCTCCCCAACTCACCCACTCACGCCTCCTGGTCCTGGCATTACCCTGTACTGGGGCATATGATCTTCACAAGACTAAGGGCCTCTCCTCCCAGTGATGGCCGACTAGGCCATCCTCTGCTACATATGCAGCTAGAGACACAGCTCTGGGGGGTACTGGTTAGTTCATATTGTTGTTCCTCCTATAGGGTTGCAGACACCTTCAGCTCTTTGGTTACTTTCCAATAGATGACTGTGAGCATCCCCTTCTGTATTTGCCAGGCACTGGCATAGCCTCACAAGAGAGAGCTATGTCAGGGTCCTGTCAGCAAAATCTTTCTGGCATGTGCAATAGTGTCTGGGTTTGGTGGTACTTTCTCCACTCCTAATACAGTTCAGGGTACTCTGTCCAGGAAATGATCCCACTCACAGTGGGTGAGTCGTTTCATCCCAATTAAGGTAATCAAGATAATTCCCCATAGGCGTAGCCATGTAGACAATATTCATTAAATCTTTCTTTCCAGGTGATTATAGATTTTTTTTCAAGCTGGCAACTTTCCCACATCTTTGTTAACATTTGTTATGATATATCTTTTGCATTATAACCATCCTACTAGGTGTAAGGTGGTATCTGGTTGTTTGGTTTGCTTTTCCCTCAAGACTAATGATACCAGACATCTTTACCTGTACACAATATTATTTAGAAAAACCTGTTCAAATTCTTTTCTCATCTCTAAGTTGTTACTTGTTTTTATAGTGTGAACTTTTATAAGTTCTTAATATATTCTGTATACTAAACACTTAGATTTGCAAATGTTCATTTAATTCTCTGCACATTTCATTCTTTAAATTTCTTCTTCGTGGTTTATTTACCAATGAGTATTAATTTTTTCCTAAATCTCTGGCTTTTTTTTCTTATAGAAGATCCTTTTCTTCTAATATTGTGTATGTTTATTAACCCACAACTAGGTTATATTGTCTTGGCATTTTATACACTGCATGTGTGATCTCTTAATTGAACTCATATTTTAACTCTTATCTCTTTATGAATAGCTTTGAGGTCAAGATATCTTTTCTGTGCTTTATGCTGACTGAACTCTAGGACATTTTTTCTTTGTCTCTTTTTGGAATTTTTCTTTTGTTTTGAGAATATAATATAATTATGCTCTTTCCTCCCTTTTTTGTCTTCCTCAAGTCACCACCCCATATACACCTTCTTGCCCTCCTTCACATTCATGATCTATTCTTTCATTAATTTTTGTTACATGTATATGTGTGTATAAATATATCTAAATAAAAACCTGCTCTGTTTTTAGAATGTTACTTGTATGTGTGTTTTCAGGGATGACCATTTGGCATATGGTTTTCCATTAAAAAATTTTAAGCCAGGTACAGTGGTACACACCATTAATCTCAGAACTTGTGGACAAAAGAAGCTGGTACATCTCTTGTTAGTTTGAGGCCAGTCTGATCTACATAGTGAGTTCCAGGTCAGCTTGTCTCAAAACACACAAAAATTTTCATACAATATATTTTGATCATATTTTCCCCCTTCCCAAGTCCTCCTAGAGCCTCCTCACTTTTCTACACACCCAACATTACTTTTTCTCTTTATCCCTCTCCATCTCTCTCTTTCAACCCCCAAATCCCAAAACAAAACAAAATAAAACAAACCCACAAAAATGGAAATCAGAACAAGCAAAAAAAAAAAAAAGCCAAACAAAGCCAAAACAAAATAAACAAGATAGAAAGAAAAACAGAAACAAAAAACCCAGAACATTCTGTGGAGTTTGTCTTGTGTTGGGCAACTACTCTTGGACACAGGGCTTACCTTGCTGTGTGGTTGAATAATGGTCTGCTTTGCTTTTCAGTGTCACGAGGTTCTATTTATTGTTGGTTTTAGTGCCTGTGCTGTTGGTAGAGAACAATTTTATGGGATGCGTTGTTCAGGGCTGGGAACTGAAAAGCAGGGCATTGCACCTGCTATGCAAGCCAAGCACTCTGCCACCCACTAAATATTCAGTCCCCAGTTCAATTTTTATTGGAAATGCTCTCAGAATCTAATAGGAAACTTAAAAGCAACTTATCATAAATTACATTCATGTCTACCCCACCTTAATGCTACTTCTATTCTGTTCATTTGAGTGAGTAGCACCCCAGCTACCTACTTCTCCAAGCCAGAAACATGGTAATTGTTTTGGATTATTTCTTCTTGCACTTCCTTACCTTCAGTATAACGTCTATTAGAATAGATTCTACCTCTTTAATTTTCCTTCAATATATTACCCTATTTTAGTGCCCTTCACTTCAGATATCACCATGTCAGTTTGCTTGTTCACCTCAAGTTTCAATCTACTTAAAGAAAAAAATCCTTGACTATTAGCCAGGTCTGAAACTATAGTGATTTGAATGATAATGGCTCCCATAGGTATATTTGAATACTTGGTCCCCAGTTGGTAAAAGTGTTTGAGAAATATTAGGAGTTGTGACCTTATTGGAAGAGGTATGTCACTGGGGGTATGATTTGAGGTATCAAAATAACATACCAAGCCTACTTAGCTTGTTTTGTTTCCTGTTTGTGGATTGGGCTTACAAGTTCTCAGCCACTGCTTCAGAAACATGTCTACCTGCCTGATTCCATGCTCCCCACCATGGTGGTCATGGACTTACCCTCTGAAACTGTAAGCACCAATGGACTATTTTCTATAATTTGCTTTGTTATGGTGTCTCTTCACAGCATTTAAAAAGTAAGTGAGACATAAGTAGGTGTTTTTGATGTGCTCCTATTGAATTCAATGCTTAATAATGGAGTTAAATTATAATACATGCTAGTCTATAACTTATTTAGTTTACCTGCCTTCTCCATAAAATAAAGTATTTCTGTAGTAGTCCTTGTTTTATATGAATTTACACTTATAGTGTCTGTAGCAAAGTTATAAACACAGTAGTTACTCAAATTTGACTATAGCTTATTTCTGATATTTTTTGAAAGATAGGAGAGTAAGATGATTTATTATTCATCTTTGGGCATACTAAAACTCAAGGAAAATGTTTTTCTTGCTAATATAACTTTGTGTTATCATAGATGTTTATTGAGAGAATTCTGTTCTTATCAGGACCTGACCTCTGTGGACAAATGGAGATGAATTATATATACCCTGCTGGATATGCAGCCTTTCCTCCTCCTTATGCTCCGGTGGTGTGTTGCACAATTTTGGCATTGTAATTAGTGGGACAAGAATTGGAAAGACAGGACAGTAGACTTTTAAAATAGCAATATTTTAAGCAGTGTCCCAGGAAGCTACATAAGAGTTGAGCTGAAAGAGTGTCAAGAGGTCATCTTGTCAAACTACTTTACCTTTAAGTAGGCAAAGTCTAAAGGATTCATGACAAATGGTCACACAGGAGCTCCTAATAACTCATTGCAAAGAATACTCATTGTGAAAGGGAAGAAAGGGCATAAAGAAATGAAATAAAATGTTAAGGTGATGAATATGCTAATTCCCCTGAGTTGATCATTATTCAATTTGTACTTGAATGAAAAAACCCACATTGCACTTGCACTTATGTTCTGTGTGTTAATAAGAAAGAATTTAAAAGAATATACATGAAAGTACAATTATTAATCTAGGCATTTGGAAAGCTGAGGCAACAGAATGGCCTAAGCTAACTGGGGATACATTGAAGTTTCTAGTCCAGTCTGAACCATTTTACAAGATCCTGTCTCAAGAAAATAGGCTCATCTATTTGAGTGCTTGGTTACCAGTTAGAACTGCTTGGGAAAGATTAGGAGATGTGGCCTTGTTGGAAGAGGTATGTCACTGGGAGTGGGCTTTGAGGTTTCAAAAGCCCTGATCAGGCCCATTGTCTCTCTCTCTCTGCCTGCTTCTGGAACAGGATGTAAAGCTCTCAGCTACTGTTCCAGTGCCATGCCTGTCTGCTTCCTGCCATGATTATGGACTAACCCTTTAAAACTGTAAGCAAGCCCCAATTAAGTACTTTCTTTTATAAGAGCTCTCTTGGTCTTGGTGTATCTTCACAGCAATAGAGCAGTAACTAAGCTTTATCTATAGGTGTATAAGGGTGTGTGTGTGTGTGTGTGTGTGTGTGTGTGTGTGTGT
>NC_034613.1:86120965-86140319 GCF_900095145.1 Mus pahari
GTACTCAGCCATTATTGGGAAGAGAAGCCCCTTGGTCTTGCAAACTTTATATGCTCCATAGGAGGGGAACCCCAGGGCCAAGAAGTGGGAGTGAGTGGGCAGGGGAGCAGGGTGGGGGGAGGGTATAGGGGACATTCGGGATAGCATTTGAAATGTAAATGAAGAAAATATCTAATAAAATAATTTTAAAAAGAAAGTACTAGATCATTTTGGTTTTGATTTTATTTCCCTAAAGACAAATGACATTGATCATCTTTTCATGTTTATTGGCTATTTGTGTATCTTATTTGGAGACATATATATTTAAGTCTTTGGTCCATGTTTGAATCAGGTTGTTTTTGTTACTGTTGATTTATAAGAGTTAATCATGTGTTCCAGACAATAACCATCTGTCAAATATATCATTTGTAAATATCCTCTCTCATCCTACAGGTTGATTTCTTACTCCGTTCTTAGAATTGTTAGATATACAAAAAATTTAATTTTAATGTAGTCCAGTTTACCCATATCTTTTGTTGCCTGTCCTTTTTGACATTATGTAAAGAAGTCATTGAAAATCTAAATGCAAGCAAGCTGTTAGTTTTTTCCCTAAGATTTTATAGTTTTATGTCTGTACCATTTTGAGTAATTTATTTATGTATATGTTATTGTATCACTAAAACCCAGGGGCTCATTCATGATAGAGAACTTTCACTAAACTATACCCTTAGTTTGTGTCAATTTTTACAAATGGTATAAGGTAAATGTACAGATAAATTTCTTTTAGTCTGGATATCTAACTTACATAATATCATTTGTTTAAAGGTTTTCTATTCCATTGGCACCCTTATCAAAATCAATTGACCACGTCTGTGAGGGCTAATTTCTGGGCTTTCTGTTTTATTCAGAGACTTGCTTTTGAGGTTTTGTTACATACAGTGTGGCAATCTGTGGGTTGTTCAACTTCTCTAGTAAAAAACCTCCCTATGATGGAAAGTTTCCATAAAAGCGGGCATTTAAAAATTTTTTCTACTATGTCTCTGGTGTTGAAATCAATGGTTGATAATACAAATAATACTAGTTTCTATCAGATGATGAATGGCAGTAAACTATTTCTGAAAGCTACTGAAAAAAATTAAATAAAACAACATAAAGCATTCAGCATACATAGTATGTAAGAAAGGATGCTTATTTAAAATATTCCTACTAATAATACCCATGAATGAATAGCATGATGGATGCTTTTATTGTCAAATATGAGAAACACGGTGGTGTGGATCTAGAGATACCTGAACTTGAGTAGCTCTCAGTTGTGTGTGTGTGTGTGTGTGTGTGTGTGTGTGTGTGTGTGCGTAAGGGAGGGATACACAAGGACTGGGCACAAACATCTTTCTTCCTCATAAATTGTTAAGACTGGCTTGCTTGTTTCTAGCATGCTATAAACACTAAATGAGAACTAGTGTTGAAATGCCAAAGGAGAAAATGAATTTAGGGTGAAGTAGAAGGAAGGCAGACATTTGGCAAGCAGCTTTATAGTTCTAAAAGGAGCAACGTCTGGAGCACCATGAAGCATATCACCAGACCAACCTAAGAGATTAGAGGTAGTTACATAGATTTAAATCTAATCTTCCCAATTTTTCTGCAAAGTAGACATTATCCCCATTCTATAGACAAGGAAGCAGACTCAGAGATTAAAGAATAGGTGGTAAATGGCAAAACCAAGATTTAAACCTAGGTTTATCTGAACCCCAAGACCTGTAATCTGAAGCAACATAGATTTTATTTAGTTTCTTTGTTAAATGCCAACCTTATTCTAAGTGTAAGAATAGCTAAGACAAATTTCAGAATCATTTAATATTATTTTCATTGTTATTTTTCTGGTCTGTAACTAGTAAGCCTTTAAAAAATTAATATCCTGTATTGCTGATTTAACTGGCAGATAAGAGTATTCAAAACTGCTAGCAAAGTTACTGTAAGAATGTAAATTTTCTAAGTTATAAGCCTGTGTAATTTTTTTTATAATTTGCAGTAGCAATAGTAAAATGTAATAGCATTTTTGCTATTTGTAGTTTGTTGCATTTGGCAAGATATATGGTAGAGTAGGTGGATGGGTATGGTGTGAGTCTCTCTCTTTCTNGTATGGTGTGAGTCTCTCTCTTTCTTTCTCTCTCTCTCTCTCTCTCTCTCTCTCTCTCTCTCTCTCTCTCTCTCTCTCTCTCTGTGTGTGTGTGTGTGCATATGACAAGAATAGTAACATCTGAGCCAAGAAAATGGAAAAGTACATTAAAAATGGTTCCCGGTTAAAATCATGTAATTCTAGTGCTAAAAGATAGCTGTTTCTTTCTCTCTGCTTCTGAGTTCAGCCAGTCATTTTTATAATCCCATGTTGTTGGTTGCAAGGTAATAAGAGCAGAAAATATAGCTAGTTTATCCAAGTTAATACCTTTGTATTACCTTTGTTATAACTTGCCATAGGGAGGTATCTTTCAGTATAACTGGTGCCATCTTCATAGAAAAAGTATGGAATTTTTTGGATGTATTTGTGGGCATGTATAGTGGTTCAGAAAGAATTGTGCTAGTGGTCCCCTGAGTACATTCGGTGAAGTCTATGAGAGGAGTTCAGGCTGTAGAGCTGAAATGTGTGGTTTTGAATTTTTTTCAGATGCTAGCACTGTGACCTTGAAAGATTTACTTAAGGGAACAGGCAGCAGTAGTGGTTGCTTATTTTGAAACAGGGTCTTGCTCATCATATAGTCCTGAATTCCTCCCCCTACTTATGCCTTCAGGGATCTGGAATTACAGCTGGGCCTCCCTACACCTAGCCAGGTTTGAGGTTTATATGAAAAGTGTGAATAATAACAGGATGTTTAATTCAGGGTGGCTATAAGAATAAAATAATACGTGAAAAGCTCTTAGGAATGTTCCCAGATCCTAAAGTTTTCAGTAAATGCCAGCTATTTTGTTTGTCATTGTTGATTACTGTTATTATTGTTATTATTATGTGCTGTGAAATAAGCAAAGAGAATAGCCAAGGTTTTTCCTTTGTGCTCTTGCAATGTGAAATATAGCCTTTTCTTTGAGCTTGAAGAAAGTTGTAGTCCCCATCATAGAGAAATTCTTTAAACCAAAGATCTGGAATTGTATATGATTGCCACATCTTTATGGAAATTTGACTTCATGACAACGTTATTGGATTTGTGTTGATACAAGAAAAAAAAAAGTTCCTTTTGGTGGGACAGTATAAACTAAGAGCATTGCTTTTATAGCATGGAGACTGGTTCTAATTACTATATGTTTTAATTGTTGGACATTTATACTCCACAATTTAGGACAAATCAATCTCTATATGTCATAGGATACAGGAATATCAAAAGGAAATGGTGGATGTTTCTTCATTAATTTCATCTATCTTTCTTTCTTTCTTTCTTTCTTTCTTTCTTTCTTTCTTTCTTTCTTTCTTTCTTTCTTTCTTTGAGATTAGGTCACACTGTGTAGGGATGGCTGCTCTGGAACTTGCTGTGTATATCAGGCTGACCTCTTCTGCTACTGGAATTACAAGTGTGCATCACAATACTTGGTTTATTTATTTGTTTGTTTATTTAGTAAGGTATTTATTGATTTTTTGTGCCAGGTATTGTGTATGCTGAATATTTTTATTACAACCAAGAAAACAAGTAGCATTTCAGATCCTGATGTAACTAATGGTTTCCCAGTAGAGATACCAAATATATAAGAAAATACATGTTTATATGTGAGTGAATAACAGAAAAGGGTCTTATTTAATTAGAATGGATACACAAAGACTTACTAAAGGAGAATTGTTATACTGAGAGGTAGGATAAGAAAGGTATTGAAGGGATGGAGAGATGGATTACTGGTTAAGAGCACTGTCTGCTCTTCCAGAAGACCAGGGTTCAATTCTCAACATCCACATGGCAGCTCACAAATGTCTTTAATTCCAGTTTTGGAGATCTGACACTCTCTTCTGGCCTCTGAGGGCAACAGGCACATATGGTGTCCAGACACAATGCAGGTAACACATTGATAACATAAAATATTATTTAAAGTAACGAATGGAATTCAGACAGGGAAGTTCTGAAAAAGCATGTGTGAAAGTCTCAAAGGAAGGAAGATCTCTGGATGATGGAAGAACTACCAAAAGAGCAGTGTAAGTGTGAAGTCATAAAGGGGAAAGCTGTGTCTTATGAGATCGAAAGGTAGGAGGATCAATGTGTTCCTGCCCACAGTTGTCAGGAGACTTTACCTATTTTTCTCAGAGCAGTCCTAAGACAGCAAAGAGTTTGGTGTGTTGAAGGGATAAGCAGATGTCAGTGTGAATGGAGTCCAATGTGAATAAGCCAAGGTTGATAAGGATGTTTAGTTATTGATTGTATTAAAACGGTAGGTTGAGGGTTTCAAGCACAAAAGTAATTAGAAAAATAGGGATTTTTAAAAGATAAAGATGTAATAGTGTGCATATGTAGAAGGAAAATTAAAGAAAAGCCATGCACAGTAGCACATGCCTTTAACCCCAGCACTTGGGAGGCAGAAGCAGAGGCAAGTAGACTTCTCAAGTTTAAAGTCTAACCTGCTCTACATAATTAGTTACAGGTTGGCCAGGCTTTCACAGTAAGACCCTGTCTCATATAAGCAAATAAGTGAATGCAGATCAACATAAAGGCTCTTTTATTTCTGGATAAAAATCATGTTAGCATTGCACTAATGTATGTGTGTGTGTGTGTGTGTGTGTGTGTGTGTGTGTGTGTGTGAGAGAGAGAGAGAGAGAGAGAGAGAGAGAGAGAGAGAGAGAGAGAATAAAAGGCTTATTTTATATGTAACACTTCAAAACTTCGGCAAGTAGGAAGGTAACCTTACCTATACTCACATGAGAACAGTTGGGGAGTAAGAGATTTGAAGATTGGAAGGGGTGTGGAGATTAGGATGGTGTTTGCCTTTAGTCCAGCACTCAGGAAACTGAGGCAGGAGGGTCACAAGTTCACAGATAGTCTGAACCACAGTCAGTGAAGCACTGACTTTAAAATAGGGACTGAAGTAGAGCCTAAGAAGCTCCAGGCTCTTGTTTTGATTTCTACCCCCAACCCCACAAACAAAGGGAAAAAAGTAAAAGAGGAGTTGATGACATCATTAGTTGATGACAACTTAGAAAACATTAATCTTACTATTTTCTCTCATTAAAAAAAAAAATCAATCTTGCTACCTACTCCAGATTACTTGAACTCACTGTGCAACCCTAGTTGGCTTTGAACTTCCTTTCACTCTTTCAGCATCCATCTCCTGCTGAACACTAGCATTTCAGGCCTATTGTACCATCCCTGACTTGGAAATTATTAATCTTGATAAGAGCAGCTTCAATGGCAATGCAGGGTTCAAACAGTTTAGATGGAAATATGTGTTTGTAAGCTCCTGAAGATATTCTATGGAGAAGGAATTGATGATTTAGGAGAGAGATGATGTGCTGATTAGTTTTATGTCAACTTGGCAGAAGCTAGAGTCATTGAAAAGGAGAGAGCTTTAATTGAGAAAATGCCTCCATAAAATCTGGCTATAGAGTATTTTCTTATTAGTGATTGATGTGGGAGAGTCCAGCCCATTGTGGGTGGTGCCAAACTGGGATTGTGATCCTGGATGCTATAAGAAAGCATGCTGAGCAAGCCATGAGGAGCAAACCAGCAAGCAGCACCCCTCTATCAGTTCCTGCCTCTAGGCTTCTGCCCTGTTTGAGTTCATGTCCTGACTTTCATAGATGATAAACAGTGATATAGAAGTATATAAATGAAATAAAATAAATCCCTTCCTCCCCAAGTTGCTTTTGGTCATAACACTTGATAACATTGACAGTAACTATAATTAAGATGGATGGGATAACCAAAACGATGTCTGAATGCAAGATAAATATAATACAGAGAAAAAGGAGAAAGTTTGTCCTTTGAGAGTGAGGAATAGGGATTTATGTACTATAATAGAAAATAAAGATGAGAAAAGTGCTTAGATTAAACTGGTAGACATAGTAGTGAGAAAGGAGTGTGTCTGTGTCCGATAACACCATTCTTAATAACATAAGGGGACAGGATCATGAGGGTAGAGAAGAAAAAGTAGATAAATTGTCTTGTAGAGCATTAGTTGAGAAAAGGACACACAGACAACATTTGATACCTGTTTGTAGTCTGTGATCATGAATTTACATAAAGCTTTTCAGTAAGATTATATGATTTTCTACAGCAACATTAGGCTGCTTTGGTATACATTCAGGACAGGAAAATCTCTGAATTTGTTCAGTGGTGAGAGGATTTATTTTATTATTGACAGAGAGGAAGAGATGAAGAAGTTGCGGAAATGCTTATAAAGGTAGATCAGTGACTATGCTGAATAAGGAAGGAGGATGTTGAGGGATATTGTGAAAGTGGCATCTCAGTGAAGTTCATTTATTGACATATCAGACCAAGAATTGAAAAGAGTAAAAATTATAGAAACAAAAATAATATTAATGTTAAATACCAATATGCCAATAGCTATAAAAGTCTACATAGGATAGGGTGACAGAGAAGCAAATCTAGAAATTATATAATATCAGCTGGGGATAAAAGATGAGTAGCAAAAAAGCTAGAAAAATAATTAGGGGGGGCTGGTGAGATGGCTCAGCGGTTAAGAGCACCGACTGTTCTTCCGAAGGTCCTGAGTTCAAATCCCAGCAACCACATGGTGGCTCACAACCATCTGTAACAAGATCTGACTCCTCTTCTGGAGTGTCTGAAGACAGCTACAGTGTACTTATATATAATTAATAAATAAAGAAATCTTTTTTAAAAAAGAGAGAGTTTAAAAAAATAATTAGGTATAACAAAGACGTGGTTTTATAGAAGCCAAAGAATAGCTTATAAAATTTTCACTGTCTTGAATATGGCTAGACAGTCTTGTGAATATCATCATTTTTAGTACGCTTCAAGCTTAAATATTCCCAATAAAAAGTAGCCTTACTGTTAGATCACTATTCTTCACCATCTTGTATTTGATTTTTGTTTCTGACTTTAATGGACATATATTCCAGGGCAAAATTTTAGGATCAGCTGCTTATATCTTCTAACTGTCTTATCACAGCTACTGTGAGTACACAAATCTAAGAGAGAAATGAGATGGAATGTGCTCCAAAGCTATGAGCCAAAATAAACTTTCCTTCTTTAAAAAAATAAAATTATCTAAAAAATGCGAATGTCTTCAGATATGTGCCCCTTTTCCCAACTGAAATAAATTCTGGCACATGAAGTGGAATGATGTTACCAATAATCCTTCAAATTTATCACAAAGCAGCAGGACAGTGAGGAAACTGGTAACAGTACATCCATGGTCAAGAAGCAGAGAGAGATGAAGGCTGTTGCATCTTTGCCTTCTTATTCACTCCTGAATCCCAGCTCATGGGATAGTGTCACCAGCAGTTAAGGTGGGTCCTTACACCTTGATTAACTAAATCTGGAAACTCCCTCATAGACATGAACAGAGAGTTGCTTCCGTGGTGATTCTAGATCCTGTCAACATGACAGTAAAATGTTCATTCATGTATACCAGGCTCTGGGAGGCTCCACAGTCTTGGGTGACCTTTGACTAGATGTCATCTTGTGTTTTTCCAATAGCTTTGCTTTTGTCTCATTCCACAGTATGGCTTTCCATTTTTTCCAGAGAAGACACTCAGGAATTCTGATATCCCAAGACTGTGCATTTTTCTTTTTAAAAAATACTTTTCAGATCCCATCATTAAATCATTTCCCCTCCTTTTGCTTCCTACAAACCTTTCCACAGCTGCCTTGCTCTCTTTCAAATTCATGGTCTCTTTTTAATTGTTGTCATACACACATATGTATGCACACACCCCCAAATACATAAATCCAACCCGTTCAATCTGTATAATGTTACTGGTAGGTATGGTTTCAGGGATGACCATTTGCTATTAGATAACCAGTTGGTGGGCTCTTCCCTGGGGAAGACTATTTAGCCATATGCATTTTTAGTTGTCCATTGTTCTTTGTCCCCTATTTACATTAGTATGTCTATCGCTGTCGTCCTTGTTCAGCTCATGCTTAGGCTGTCAAGTTTTTGAGGCTTTATGGTTATAACTTCTGATGTAACTAGAATATGCAATGTCAAATTCTTTGTTCTTCTGGCTCTTACAGTCTTTCCCCCTCTTCTACAATGACCCCTGAATCTTAGGTAAGGGAATTGTATTATAGATGTATCCCTTGAAACTGGGCTCCACAACTCTGCATTTTAATTGGTTGTAGTTTTCTTCAGTGGTCTCCATCTATTGCAAAAAGATGTTTCCTCTGTGAAGGGCGAGGACTACACTTACCTGTGGGTATAAGGATAAATATTTAGAATGCAATTAGGGATATGCTGGGTTAGTAAGGTGGTGATTGTAGAGTTTTTTCCCAAGATCCATGACTTTACTAGCTTGGGGTTGTTATCTAGGTTTTCAGTATTCAGAACAGTTTCCCTCAGATTATTTGAAATTTTAGTATTAAATTACACTGGAAACCATAAGGGGCTAAGGAAAAGAGCACATAGATTCTGAGTGAATTCACTGATAAAAATTAGGTTTATATTACTTTTTAAAAATCTGGAGTTAGTTACAGTTATATGGGTAGGTCCTCATTTTAAATATAGTGATGTTTTTAGAACTGTCATAAAACTGACCTTATTTTTTGAAGGAACAATATTACTATTGCCATGTGATATTGTCAGTCTATACTTAAGTTTGAAAGAAACCGGTACCATATTTCTCATAATGGATATAGTAATCTAAAATCTACCAGTAAATATTTCACACTTTCCCTTTATTCCCATCTTAATCTACATTACTTTTTATTCATTTATATTTTTTGTGCCAAGGGCAAGGTGGCATAGAAGCCCTTATGAAGTGGCTTTGATCTCATGATACTCCTGCCTCTGTATAAAGGTACCTGCCTTGACTTTTGGATTTTTCCATCTGAGCATGTATATGTTGTAAGATATGTGTCCATTGTTTTAGTGATATCTGTTCTGTGTACAATGATTATTTATAATAATTTTTGTTTATCATGCTCTGATTATTATTGAACATACCTTCAGATACCTGTTAGTTTGCTTACTAAGTCAGCATCTCATGTAGTTCAGGTTAGTCTGGAAGTCACTGTATAGATCTCCATCTTCAACTACTGGGATTAGAAGTGTGTGCCACCGTGCCCAGTTTCTGTTAGCAACTTTTAATGTCTTCTGTGGAGAAATGTTTCCTCGGGCCCTTTATTCATTTTAAATCAGGTTATTTGTTTGTCTACCATTAGGTTATTTGTATTTTTATAGTACATGTTAGATATTAACCCTCATCAAAAATACAATTTTTGCACTTTATCTCCTAATATACAGACTTCCATCTCATTTTCTTGGCGGTGATAAAGTCACCACACAATGATAGCTTTGGGCCTGTAATGATAGAAGATGACAGTGGTCCAGGCTCTGTGAAATTGAGTGCAGCAGCAACAAGGATGTAATGATGGCAAAATCTCACCATGGCTTGGTTCTAATGGTGGGAGCAATATAAGAATGACTACCCCTCTGAGCGTGAGGAGACCTCAGTAATTCAGATTGGAAGGCTGATGCAAATGCTGATCGACAAGGCACTATGTCTCTTTGGCCTGGAACATCCATTCTGGTGGGATGGTGCAGTTTAGCTAAGATGGTATGAGAGGCACAATATTTACTTGGCCCTGGAAAAAATGTGTATGCACATTAGCAGAGCCTCCAGATCCCTAGGGTATAGGATATGACATAAACCCTGCCGCTAGTCAGATGTATCAAAGACTCAGAGGCTTTGGAGTCCAAGGTCATACTTTACCTGTGGATTTATATTAAGAGAAGAACTAGGATCAATTGCTCTGGTTTGATGGAGGCCTGAAGTCCCTCTTAGGGATGGAGTCCTGCCTTGGTGGAGTATATAAATCACAGTACAATAAATACAATGCACAGAATGCTTGCACTGGGAGAATGGAGCTGGGCTTCAACTTGGCCCTAAGGGAAGCATGCACTTGTTGATTGGAATGAAGGAAATGGGAAGGATTCATGGTATTCTGGCTCTACGAATTAAGAAAGAGTAGCATCTTGGCTGGGGATGGCTACCAGATGGATGTATTTCAGTGATGGCAAAGCCTCTAGTTGAGAGGCCTTTATGGCTACTTGCCTGCAGAACATGTGGTCCCAAGATGGTACTGTACAGTAGCAGCATGGGCTATGAGAAGTAGAATACAGTGTTATCTCCTTCTCTGGGTAGCTTAGTATAAATACTGGGTAGTTTCCTGATATGGGTTCAGAGGCTGTTCTTCCAAATGATTCCGGTTTGATTTCTAGCACCCACACAGCCACTCATAACTCTTTGTAGCTCTAGTTCCAGGGGATCTGACACCCATTTCTGGCCTTTATGTGCACCAGGCACACAAGTGGTACACAAGCATAGATGTAGCCACAACACACATACACAAAAATAAAACAAAGGTATGTGCACTTGTTTAGTATGTATGAGTACATGAGTACATTCCTGAGACATATGCACATGAAAAAAGTGATAAAACCAACTCGAAATACATACATTGTTTTCCTTTCCCTAGTAGACTGAAAACCACATCTTGGCAAAGATTAAATTTTGAAGGAACCTGGTAAATAAGATTGAATGGTGAATAAATAACACCCCTCTCTATTAGGAAGATAAGCAGAAGATGGTATTGCATGACACGTTCACTTTTGAGAAACTCATTCTCTAAATAGGTTGCATTCAAAGATCTCAATATGGGATGCTAAACTTCATTATTATAGCATTAAAGCTAGGAGCCACTTAGATAATATTAAATATCTACTACATTTTTTTTTGTTTTTGTTTTTTCGAGACGGTTTCTCTGTATAGCTCTGACTGTCCTGGAACTCACTTTGTAGACCAGGCTGGCCTTGAACTCAGAAATCCACCTGCCTCTGCCTCTGCCTCTCCAGTGCTGGGATTAAAGGCGTGTGCCACCATGCCTGGCTATTCTACTACATTTTTTAAGGTGAGGAAACTGAGGCCTTTTAAACAATTACCCCGCTGGGTTATTTTCTTCACTTGTTTTCTTCCCTTTATATATTCATTATGTATTTCAGCATCTGTGTTCCAAAGAGCTAATGGTGTTTTTACTCTAGGACCTAAGAGCCAAGGTCATTTTCTGAAAAGGGTGGAGCTGAGGAAGAGTAATTCTTTGAATGTTTGAGGAACATGGGAACCAAATGAAAAATGTGGCAGAAAGTGAGAAGAAAACACAGCAAAATGAATGAGCAATGCTCAAGGTCCAGCTGCAACTAATGTTTGTTTTGTGGTTTTATCCCACAACTAGCTACTGGATTTAGGATTGGAGAAAATATAGAAGAAATGGTCAGTGGTCAGAATTTAACTAGATGAATTAAACCATCATCATTGAAGTTATAAATAACAACAACATTTGTAATGAAGGAAGAGAGCTTATGATTTCAGCAAGTCTGTAAAAGAAGTGATGTACTAGGACACTTAAGCTAGCTAAGGAGGAAGTGAGGAAAATTGTAAATGACAAAGTAGAAGAAAGATCAGTGAACCAGCCTTGATGAACTGAAAGAATGGTTGGTGGTCTGGAATATTGTTATCGCGGACTATTGTGTTTATATTGGTGATTTTGGAGATGGAGTGGTAAATGGTCATTTATGGTTGATTCCAGTTGTGTGAGGAGTGAGTGGTGGATGTGGAAGGAAGTCACTGGGGATGAGGAAATTAATGACTCAGAGTTCAGCATATTAGATAAGCTACACCATACTTCCATACATTTATCTTCTCTTTCTTTTTTCCTTTATTTCTTTTTAAAATTTAATTTAATGTGTATGGTTGTTTTGCCTGCCTGGTGTATGTCTGTGTACCACGTGTGTGTCTGGTGTCCTTGGAGGCCAGAAGAAGGCTTTAGATCCCCGGAGACTGGAGTCACAGATGGTTGTAAAGCATCATGTGGGTCCCGGGTATTGAATCTATGTCCTCTAAAAAAGCAGTTACTGCTCTTAACCACTAAGACATCTTTCCAACACCACGGACAGGATCTTTATTAGTGTTCATTAGAGACATCTAAATGCCAGCTCTAAGATAGCTATTCTAAACTATTCAGAGTTTATCGTCCAAGGAATTTAAGAGCTCTTAGGATGAGTGTGTTAGATTAGATGTTATGGTAAGAAAGATCTATGAATTTTCAGTCTTTTCCTGTCTGTTATCCTCTTTGTCTCCAGACATAGTCAGACTTATTCTTCTAAAAGCTCTTTCCTCTATCTTGGGATGTAACTCAGTAGGACCCAACTTGAAGCTTTCTTTAAACTTCTCTCTCAAATCTATTATTCTTTTCATTGTTATAAGTATTTATGTATTGGAAATACCTAATTTTCATTGAACAATATTATGGGGAAAAGAGGAATCATCATAGTATAAAACTTTTGTCATTTGAGAGTATACATACATATATACATACATCTTATTTTTCTTATAGTTTGAATCATAAACAATAATATAAGAGAACAAAGGCTTTTTATCACACACATACATGTGTGCACACACACACACACACACAAATATTTGTGCTGGGGGGTAGAACTCAAGGGTTTATGTATGTATCACTCTACCATTGAGCCCTATGACCAATACATTTCTAATTTTGTATTTTTAAAGTTTTTATCTTACATTTCCTGTTTTCTTCATATTCTGTAAAATGTTCAAATATTTAACTTTTTATGTATTATAAATTTCTAATCTTTTTTCTTATTGTCAGACCTTTCAAGTAATTTACAAGTTTTGCTGTTCCTGGTAACAGTATTTTATATATCATCTTGTGTTCATGGTTTTTTTAAAACTCTACTTCTTTAAAAATATTTTATGTGTCTCTATGTGTGCACATGGATCTTTGTATGTGCATCGTGTGTGTGTGTGTGTGTGTGTGTGTGTGTGTGCGTGTGTGTATTGAAGCCTGAAGTTGCTATCTAAAGTCTTCAGCAATCACACTCCACCTTTTTGGAGGTCTCAGTTGAATGTAGAACTCACTCACCTATATGACTAATCTAACTAGCAAGCCTGCTTTAAGGATCCTCTGTCACTTTCTTAGCACTTGATTTATGGGGATATCACCATGCTCACCCAGCATTTACATGGGTTCTAACTACACAACTTCTTGTCCTCAATCTTGAAGACAAATGTTTATCTACTGAGCCGTGTTTCTAGCCCCTAATTTTTTTGTTGAGGTGTTTTAAGAGATAAATTCCTAGACGTGAGATTAGCTGGCCAAAGATTATGAGCATTTCCTTCCGATGAACTTACTGAAAGAACTGTATACTGTTTGCCTTCATGCCCTGACACTTTCCTTAAGTATCTTGGAATTTGTCATCAGTCAAACATCTTTCAGAGATTACAAAGTGACTTCCTACTTGGAAAATGAACCTGCTCATTCTGAATTTTAAGAATTCTTATAATTTATAACATGTAACACTTTGTTGCAACTATCTTCTTGAAGTTCTCCTGTCTCGGATCATGATACGATATTATTTAGTTCTCTTTCTACCTCCCACCAATTCTGTTCCTTGAATGTCTGAAATGTAGCCTTCTTTAGGTTGTGTTCAGTCCCTTCCAACATATGAATAAACTACAAACCACTTTCTCTAGCTCTGACTTCTTCCTTCTTAAATTGAAAATAAACACAATAATATGAGATTTTAAAAACCTCCACAAATACCTTTGCATTCATTTTATGTTGTCCTTGTACTGCTGGCTATGGGGCCTCCTCTTAGTGTGGTTTATATACCCCCAGTGAGATCCCCTTGAAGAAAGTAAGTTTTTCTTTATGAGTGATTGTTAATTGGGGACAATATCTTGGTTGAGAATGAGGACTTCAGTCTACTGTCCACCCCAGCACTGGGACCCTGTCTAGTTTTGATCTGTGCAGACTCTGTGCATGCTAACACAGGCTCTGTGAGTCCATGTGTGCACCCGAGTTCTTTATTGCTCTAAACATCCATTGCTTGTTCTTGTACCATGTAGCACTGTATCTACAAATGAATTAATTTACACTCTTCAAATCTGATAATACTATTGGCATTTCTAGAGTTCGAAGACCATGGGTGGACACATGTCGGACCCTTTTGCCTTATTCCATCTGCTCTTCTGGTTGTCGTATTATGTGGATTCTAATTATTTTACAACCTATGTTTTGTCGTATTTTTGTATGATTCTTTCATTTAACAAATATTTTTAGAGAACTGTCATGTGCTTGGCCCCAAGGGTACACCAGGAGCACGACAAAAATCCTGGACATATTAAAGATATTGTATTGTGGAAAATTATGCAAGCATGAAAGTAAGGCATGCAGAATGTAAGATAAAAAGTTACATGTTGAAGAATTGGGGAAAGTCAAAACAGGGTCTATATGTACACACAATTAGTTCAGCAAAGTAACCAAGAAAGTAACATTTGGGCAAAGACTTGAAGGTAGTTAGAAGAGAAGCCCACAGACTGGAAGAGAATGATGGTTCATTCCAGGTAGAAGGGCTAGCAGTTTAAAGGTTTTAAGAGAGAGAAAAAAACAAGTGCTCAGAAAGGACAGAGAATTTAGTGTTAATGAATCCGAATGAGAAAAAGGAAGGTTAGTGAGGTGGGTGTCAGATGTAAAGTGAAAGAACCAGATCTTGTGAAGATTTTGATGTGCTGTCAGTGAAATGGGAAGTCATTTGGGCAAAAGAATGAGCTGACTTGATTTATTATTGATGTAACTGTAGCTGGGTTGAAACTAGATTGTATCAAGTCAAGGGTAGAGCCAGAAAGCAAGTAAGGAGGCAGTTAGAGCGAATGAAATGGTGATGACGCTTTGGACCAGCATGGTAGTAATGAAAGACTGTTGGATTCTACATTGAATAGTGTTGCAATGTGAGATTTAAGAGGAAAGAAAGCCATCAAAGATGACTTCACAATTTTGGCCTGAAGTGAAAATCTAAGTCCCCCCCTCTTTATTTTGCCTGTTTTGGAGCTAGGGTCTTTGGAATTCCCTTATGTAGCCCAGGCTGATCAAAGTCATGATGTTCCTCCTACTTCAGCTTCCAAGTGCTAGGTTTACATGTATAAGGCATTTACACCCAGCCGAGTTATTCAATTACTTTTGTGTATTTACTCTCTTATAAATCCCCAAATACTTAATTCTGTTCTACTCTGTTCTGTTACAATTCTTAATTACTTTTTACCTGGGCTGTGTCAATATTCTTGATAAATGTTCAGTGGTCAATCTGATCATACTCCCCCGGTATATCCTCAATAAAGTGAAGCACTAGTCATATATTCTGTTTCAAATCTTCCACAGTTTTCAGCTGCACTTAACTCAACAGGCATTTAAAACCTTTCATAATATGAGCTCAACCTATTTAACCAGCTTTATCCTTTATGATTTCCATATGTCTTTCAAATTAAAATGGCTTGCTGTCTCTCTGAAGTTAGTGTTTATCAACACCTCCAGTTATAAATCATGCTTAGTTGATATAACATGGTGGTTAGGAGCATAGACTCTAGCTGAACATTCCAAGTTTGAATCATTGTGTTTTGATGCAGTTTATGTTTACCTCTCAAGTTTCTTTCAGCCAAATAAAGACAGCAGTTGTCTACTTCATAGAAATGTTTGGGGAATTAAATGGGTTTATATATACAGCATTTGAATGTTGCCTGACACATGTTTAGTTCTCAAAATTGTTAGCTCTTTCTGTTGTTGTTATTAATATCATTATCTTTTCCTAGTCTCACTGTAGTACCAGTTTCATGTAGGTAAGGACTTTATTCTGTATACTGCTCTATTGACCTACAATAGTGTTTTGCAGATAATGAACATAAATGTAAATAAATAGTAAATAAATGATTGCAGTTTCCCTGGCCTGAGATTCTCATTGCTGCTGCCATGTCTCCACATTCTTTTAAGAACCTTATGCACCTACAAAGCTCATCATGAATGACATTTATTCCATAGAACGCTCTGTGATTTTTCTGATTCTTATTCCAAACTAAATTTAACCTCTCATTTCTCTGAATTCCTGACATATCTTGTGTATGCTTCTTTTACATCCTTTACTTTCCATTGCCTTTCCTCTTAGTCATTTGTAGCTAATCTTGCTTACTAGATATTAAGGTCTTAAAGCACGTACTGTGTCTTACTCATTTTTGTATTCTCTGTGGTGTTAGCATAATGCCTTGAACATGGTAGATGCTCAATAAACTTTTGCTGATTGAATTGAATTGAATTCATTCTCCTATTTATATGCTTAGTTTTATATGAATTTTTAGATTTCTAAGTCATGCTTCCAAAGTATTAAATCTCTATGCAATTTACTTCTTAGGTATCCTAAGTATTCAAGCTTAGAAAGACTATTTATATGCAGTTGCAGAAGAAGAAAATTTGTCTTTGCCAAACCTTCTTCAGATGGCCTGAGGATTTGTGCCAGATCAAAAAACTGTTCTAAGTCAGTGAAAGGGAGTTTGTTAAATATGGTAATATACAGCTGAAATTCAGTATTCTAATAAATATTCACCTAAAAACCCAGATGGAGAAAAACAGCTTTTGTGCAGATGATAAAAGTGTATGGTGTAAAATATATGCACTTAAGCTCGTGTACTTACAGGATAAGCTCTTCAAATACTAACTCATAATTTATTTACTAATGATTACTCTTAAATCATCATTTTTAGATTTACTAGCTAACATCTGTGGAGAGGTAAATTATACATGCTAAGAAAGTTCAGAGAAGATAGTAGGAGGGAGAGACTGCTGACTCCAATCTAAAAGACAGAAAAATTAAAAACCAGGTGAAGAACCTACAGCAGTGTGGAACTAAGAGCCCCATAGAGCTTACCAATGCCTTGAGGGCATCAGTGCCTTATAACAATACAGTGATTGATAAATTGATGTTCATAATGATTCATAAAAGCATTAAATTGATTCCCATCACATTATATTGATGAGATAAGCAATGAGGATTAAGTGTTCAGATTTCATCCAGAAGATTAAAGTACAGATTATATTGTATATAAAATAGTAAATCCTTATCTAGCTAGCTAGTTAACTCATTCCTGAGTTAAGCGTGAGTTAAATTTAAAATTCCTGCTTTTTATACATACCTTTCTGTACCAGTCCCTCTAACTAGAATTGAAATGCAATGGTAAAGCAGCACGAGGCAGTAAATCCATAAAAATGAATTGTTCATTCACACTACATTTATAACATAGGAAATACGATTATAGAACAGATGTTGACTGATTGAAATGCTGTATGCTCAATCATGTTAGTGTTTATTTGATAAGGAATGCCATTTGTTTAGCTTTGCTCATTTATTTAGTGACTGTGGTCTGGAATTTGATTAGATGCTGTCTGGCTGTATATCTCTACCCACCAGAATCCTGAGTCAGTATTAGCTTACAGGAGAATGGAGAAGTTACAGCTTTTTAGCTTTGAGAATGAAAATAGGAAGACAGTTTTGTCAATTTAAACATCTTTGTTTTTCTGTATTTCACTTATGTATTGGTATCACAACGCAGATGTGACTAATAGTCTGGCAATAGTCCTTCCTTGTTTAACTTTACACTGAAAATTGCATCTTCCTAAAAGTCTTTTCAGTGACAACCAGGGAAGGAGAGAACCAAGAATATTTCCTGAAATGAAATCATTTACAGATGATGTGTTTCTGAATCATGGAAAAGACTAAAAGTTAATTGTGAAGCTACTGTGATCCTAAATAGCTCCTATATTTGAAAGAAATTACTCAACTAATTTTTGATCTCCCTTGGAGACAGCAAATGTCTTTTCTGTAGCAGCAAGAATACAGCAAATGATTTCATGGGAGCATTTATTCAGATGTTATATTTTATTAGCTGATAATTCCTATGCCGTTATGACATACAATGTAGTATAATAAATATTTGAATGAATAGATTTAGAAAGCAGGTAATTTGGAGTAAGCATTTCAAAACATGGATTAACTTTCTAGAAATAGTACATCAAGCTATTTTGTGATACATTGTAAAAATCCTATTACAGTGAAATAAAAATTAAGGCCTTACTTATATAAAACATTTCAGAAAGAATTTTCTTTACATTTACAAAAAGATAAACAAGATTTTTAACACACCACTGAGTGTTTCTGTGTGGTTTTCCATCTTTATAAAGGTTAGAAAAAGAGTCATTTGTTTATCATCATCATTATTTTACATCTATATATTTGTGCTTGTATCTGTGTGTGTGCTTGTATATGTGAGTGTGTGTGTGTCTGTCAGTCTCTCTGTCTCTCTCTCTGTCTCTGTCTGTCTGTCTGTCTGTCTGTCTCTCTCTCTCTCTGTATGTGTGTTGGTATTTTGCTAAAATGCAAGTGTGGAGGTCAGAGAACAACATGAGAGAGTTGTTTCTCTTCTTCGACCATATAGGTTCCAGGGATTAAAGTCAGGTCGTTAGGCTTGGTGGAAAACACCTTTACTAGCTAAGCACCATCACTGGCCTAGGAAAGAGTTTTTAGTGGTTGCCAATACATATCAAGTATTGTTGAACTGAAGCCAGGCCTGTTGAAGTGTCTGTCATCCCAGAACTTTAAAGGCTGAGGTAGACAGATTGTGGCTTCCAGACCAATTTAGTCTATATAAGAAAATAAATCTCTGGCTCAAACAAAACAAAACAAAACAAAAGAAATTAGTATATTCTCTAAAAACTGCAGAGTAAAACTGAAGAAAGTGCAGAAGAATATGTATATTATATAAACATAATATTTTAATGCAGAATTTGAAGTTTCTTCTATAATCTAGGTTTTAGGGTTTCCATTGCTGTGAAGAGACAGCATGACCAAGGCAACTCTTATAAAGGCTAACATTTAATTGGAGCTGGCTTACAGTTTCAGAGGTGTAGTCCATTATCATCCAGACAGGAAGCATGTAGCCAGACATGGTGTTGAAGAAGGAGCTGAGAGTTCTATATCTTGATCCACAGGCTACATAAGGGAACTATGTGTCACAATCATCCATAACTTTAGTTGCAGGAAACCCACTACCCTCTTCTGGTCTCTATGGATAGATACCAGGCATGCATATCGTGTACAGGTATAAACACAAGCAAAATTCTCATACATATAAAATAAAGTTAAAATAATAATAATAATGATAAACAAAAGCATGTTAACACAAATAACATCTTAATGACAATAACTATATTCTATTGTATGCACTAACATTGTTAAATTCAATGTCATTTCTTTTTCTGAATGATGGTGAGACTATAATGTCTATTTGTATAATTTAATATCTGTT
>NC_034613.1:86140707-86148075 GCF_900095145.1 Mus pahari
AAAAAAAAAAAAAAAAAAAAAAGTGTGCGCCACCATGCCTGGCTAATATCTGTTACCTTATTCCAATTCAAAGCCCCAGAACTTTTCTGTACACCCACTTTAAAAATAGCCATGTATTAAGGTATTTACTACCATATCATTTATTCACTAAAGCAATATTGCAACTGTCAGATTGTTTTATAGTGGCAACTATGGATATCCAATTACATCACACCCCTTTCTTTTCTCTTGAGATATAGTCTTGCTATTATACAACCCAGGCTAGCCTCACATTCACAGTGTGCTGGAAACTGTCCTCCATTATAACTTCCCAAGTGCTTGCATCACTGGCATGCATCGTCATAATTGGCTACTTCCACATTTCAAAAAAATTATATCTATCCTAATGAGTCCAAAGTGATATTTCAATTGTGGTTTTGATTTGTATTCCATAAATGATAGTGATGTAGATCATCTTTTCATGCAAGAATCGTCTCTTTGTGTGTATTCTTTGGATAAATTCACATTTAAGTCCTCTACCTGTTTTTCAATCGAACATTTACTTTTTATTATTGGGTTATAATTTTGGAACTTCTAAGGATTTTTTTAGTTTCAGCTCTTACATTTAGATCTCATCATCATCACTATCACCGCCACAACCCCTTCCATCCTCCTCCTCCTCCTCCTCCTCCTCCTCCACCACCACCACCATCATCATTTTGAGGCGGTATCTGGCTATGTAGTCTAGGGTATCATTGAATTTTTCATCTTCCTTAGCCTCTCAATTCCTAAAATTAGAGGTATGTATCATTGGGCCTAGCTGCAATCCATTATTGTGAAAGTGTCTTTAATAGCTAATTTTTATTGTCAGCTTAATGGGGTTTAGAATCACCATGGAAATGTCTCAGGGTACATCTGTGAAGGTGTTTCCAGAAAAGTTTGACAGATCACAGAAGACTTACTCCAAATGTGCATGGCACTATCCCGTTGGCTGGGGTTCCAGACTGAATAAGGAGAAAGTGAAGTAAGTATCAACATTTGCTTCTATTTCCTGACTGTGACTACTATATGATGAGCACTTTTGGCTTCTGCCTCCTTAATTTCCTCACTACAAGGGACTGTATCCTCAAACTATACCAAAATGAACTCTTATGTCTTTTTGTTATGTGTTTTGTCATAGCAACAAGAAAAGTAACTAAAATGTGTCCATATTCATTGTTTTGATATAGTTGTTTGAAGATTATTTTTCTCCTCCCAAGCTGACCAGGTATCTTTGTAAAAACATAATTGATTGTAAATGTGAGAGCTTGTTTCTGCACTCACACTTCTACTCCAATATGTGCACGCATGCACACACACACACACACACACACACAAATCTCCTTTGTGGCTGATATAAATGGTCTCTGTCTAAAATGTATTTTTAGTTAAAAATAGTGTGTGCCACTATGTATGAATGTACACATAGTTATTCCAGAAGGCAGAGATATTGGATTCCCTGGAGCTGGAGATATAGGAAATTATGAGCCACCAATGTAGGTGTTTGGGAACCTAATGTGATGTTTGAACAGGCATTAAACACTCCCAAACACCGAGCCATCTCTTCAGCCCCTGTTTATGGATATGGATATTGAATGAGGGATATAGATATATTCTTCTGTCAGTAGGGCACTCAGTTACCTTGTAGTTTCTCTAAGGTTTATTTTTAATCACGTGCATATGTGTATGCTTGTGAGTATATATGTGTGACTACCCCTTAGAGGCCAGAGCTGTAAGATCCTGATGTGAGTGCTTGGAATTGAATTTGGATTTTCTGGAAGAGCAATATGTGCTCCTATCCACTGAGCAATCTCTCATGCCTGTACTTTATAGTTTTTAAGTTAAAGTTTACATGTATGGGTATGTTGTGTGCACATATGTCTTCACCATGTGTGCCTGGTGCCCATGGAGGCCAGAAGAGGGTGTCAGATTCTCTGAAACTTGAGTAATAGACAGTTCTCAGCCACCATGTGGGTGCTGGGATTCCAACCCTGGTTCTCTGGAAGATCAGCTGGTGCTCTTAATCATTGTGCCATCTCTCTAGCCCTAATTTGTAGTTTTGTACTCAGTTTTGATATTGGAAGTGTGTATTCTTTGTTTGCTTGCTTGCTTGTTTTGTTTTGTTTTCAAGATTGTTTTTGGAGTTCTGTACCCCTGAACTTCAGTATGAATTTTAAAGTCAACTTATATAATGATTCTAACTGAGATTTTAGTTAGTGGTTTTGCATCTATAGATCAATTTATGGGTTATTGCCCTCTAGATTATATTGATTTCCACTCTATAAACATGGATATCTTTATTTAATTTTATTTTACTTGCCTTATTTCAAAAATATTTTGTATCTGATATTAAAGGGCTCTACCTCTGTTTGCAAATTAATTCTTATGGATTTTGTTTTATATTTGATGTTATTATTGGTTTTGATGGGACTGGAGATTAAACCTAGGTTCTGGTACTTGCTAAGCAAGAAGAGTTCCATCACGGAGTTTCATCCACAGCTCTATAATAACTTAAAATTCATTTTCTAATAGTTCATTACATGTACAGTTTTAAATACAAATAATTTTTACATTGGTATTTCAGACTTGATGAATTACTTTATTAGCATTGGTAATTAAAAAAGAAAAACTTTTCATTGATTCTTTGTGAGTTTTACATCATGCACCCCAATCTCACCCAGCCTCCATCCCTTCATATCTATCCTCTGACTTGCAATCTCCCCCCAATAAAATAATAAACAAACGTAAAAAAATAAGCAAAACAAAACATAAAATTTCATTGTGAAAGCTGTAATATGTCACAGTGTGTCCCACACTATACCCTTTGACCACACATCTTTACTTACAAATGTACATTGCAATGTGTCATTGGTCTGGTGCAAGGTGTCTGGTTCTGCTATACCATCGCTATTGGATCCTCACCAGAACTCCTCTTGGATATCCCGTTGTTTCTCTGTGGAGCATCTACAGCTTTGGATCTGCAAGTCCAGATCCTTCATGTGCGCCAGCAGTTCATAGATGGGGTAGATGTTGGGGTGGGTCAGCTTAAGGCCCTGGATCTGAGCCTGGGTGGTAGCTGACTGATTAGCCTGCCAGCTCTCCCACACACCACACCACCAGGGTGAGCCCTCCAGCACTGCCCCAGCTAGGTCACCCAATGTCGTAGCCAGCAAGGGGCAGGAACAGCTCTCCTGGTCTCATGCCCTTGGGCCAGCTTACTTGCCCCATACCACCAGGGCCAGCCTACTGTGCTGTCCAGGTGAGGTATGGGGACTGCTCTCTCAAGTGTTGCAGCTGGTGAGGAATAGGGCCAGCTTTCCTGCTCTCATGATCTCAGGGCCGGCATCCCCACCTGCTGCAGATGTGTAGAGATGAGGATGTGGGGAGGCATCTGTTCAGAGCCTACCATCTCAGGGCAGGCTAGCAGTGGGACCAGCTTTCCTGTGCTTATGCCCTCTGGGCTGGCTCACCCACATGTGCTGCCCAGGAGAGGTGCTGTAGCTGGTGAAGAGCAGGGCCAGCTCTCCCACACTCATGACCCCCAGCCAGCTTTCCTGACTGCCACAGGTGGCAAGAGGTAATGGGATGATGGCAATTTTCTTTTTAAAAAGTTGAATACTAATTTTTTTATAATACTCTTGTCATCTGAAAGTAGAGGTAATGTTACTTCTTTTTTTCCAAAGTGGGTGGTTATTACTTATTATTGTTTCTTAGTTTAATATGGAAAAGTCATAAGACACATCTTTGCCTTGTAATGGGAAAAAAGCATTCATATTCATATTCTCTCTCTCTCTCTCTCTCTCTCTCTCTCTCTCTCTCCATTCCAAAAGTTGCTACCCTTTCCAGTCCCCTCTTCCATGTTCTTCACCTTCGCCCCACTTCTGAAAGTGTGCCCTCCAACCCTACTCACCACCACCAGCACCCCTCTTCTCTGGGACATTAAGTTTATACAAGTTTAAGCGAATCCTCTCCCACTGAGGCCATACAATGCAGTCCTCTGCTGTACATTTTCCCAGGGCCATGAACTAGTCCATGTATGCACTTTGGTTAGTGCCTTAGTCTCTGGAGCTCTGAGGGGTCTGGGTTAGTTAGTTGGCACCGTTGTTCTTCCTATGGGTTGGCACTCCCCTTCAGCTCCTTCAGTTCCTCCTCTAACTCTTCCATATGGGTCCCCAACCTCAGTTCAATGGTTGGCTGTAAGTATCTGCATCTGTATCAGTCAGCTGCTGGTAGAGCTCTCAGAGGACAGCCCTGCCAGTCTCCTGTCTGCATGCACAATATGGCCTCAGTAATAGTGTCAGGATTTGGTATGTGTGAATAGGATGGATCAAAAGTTGGATTAGTCACTGTGTGGCCTTTCTTTAAGTCTCTGCTCCATTTTTGTCCCTGCATTTCCTTTAGACAGGATACAGTATGATGTTAACTTTGTGTCTTTCCTAGAGTTATTTTTCAGCCATCTGAGGAAGTTTCTTTCTATTGTCTTGTTTTAAAGGTTTCATTTTGTTTTATGTGTGTGGATGTTTTGCCTGCAAGAATATCTGTGCACCATTTTAATTTGTTAAGTATTTTTTCTAACTATGAGAATTTTCTTACACTGTCTTGCTGTATAGCCCAGATTGGCTTCAAGCTTATGATCCTCCTCCTTCACCTTTCTAAGTGCTAGTCTTGCTGTATGTGTTTCCATGCCCAGCTAAGGATATTTCATTTTGTCAACATTTTATGTGTTTATTAAGATATTGTAGTGGTTTGAATAGGTTTGGAAACTCATGGGCTTGAATGCTTGCCCCTAGGGAGTTGCACTACTAGTAGGATGTGTCCTTGTTAGAGGACGTTCATCACTGTTGGGTGGGCTTTGAGTTTTTCTATGCTCAGATTCCACCCAGTGCAAAAGAGACCCTCCTCCTGGCTGCCTGTTGAAGACAGTCTCCTCCTGGCTGCCTTTGGATCAAGATGTTAGAAATCTGGGCTCTTTTAGCACCATGTCTGCCTGGATGCTGCCATGCTTCCCACAATGATGATAATGATCTAAACCTCTAAAACTGTAAGCCAGCCCCAATTAAATGTTTGCCTTTATAACATTTGCCTTAGTCATGGTGTCTCTTCATTGCAATAGAACCCTAACTAAGGCAGAAGTTTATGGATTTCTTCTTTTATCTATGGTACATTGCATTAGCTGATTTTCTGATAGTAAATGAACATTGCAATCCTGGGATAAATTCTACTTGGTGATGATATATAATTATTTTATATATGGTTAGATTCATTTTTAAAGTATTCTGGTTCTGGGTATGATGCCTTACACATGTAAGCCCGGAACTTCAGAAGCGGAGATCTGAAGATTGCCACTACTATGGGGCCTGTCTGAGCTATAGAGTGAGACCCCATCTCAAGAAAAACAAACAAGCCCCAAGTATTTTGTTGAGGATTTTTTATGACCATACTCAGAAGTAGTATTTGTTTGTGTTTTTTCTTTATTGCTTTTGTCTGATTTGGGAATTATATAATAATAGACTTATAGAATAAAATAGAAAATGTTTTACCATCTTAATATTTCTTCAAAGATTTTATGAGCCTTAACTGTAATTTTTTTACTAGAATTCATTAATAAACCCATGGTCTGAGTGTAGGCTTTACTCTGTTAGTACATTTTGGATTGGAATTCAATTTCTTTCTTACCTTTATAGCTATCCTTATTTTGTTTTTTCTTCTTAAATAAACATCACTTTTTGTTTTTCTAGGAAAATTTCTATTTCATTTTGGTTGTGTACATAGAGTCCAAGTTATTCCTTCATAGACCTATGTGTGGTCAGTAGAATGCCTTCTTCTTCATTCCAATAATTTGAGTTTTTGCTGTATAATTTTTCTATTAAATACACTTAGAAATTATTTGTTTCTGTTTTCAGTGATTAATTTGTTTTTGATAATTACACACACATATAACATGTGTGCATACATGTGCACACAATGTATTTTGATTAATTTACTCCCTTATTATTATATAATTTTACAATGTAATATATGATAAATAATAAAATAAAATAATGTGCATTATTATATTATCTGACTATTCTATCTCTCTGTAATAAAAAGTCTAGCATTTTCGTAAAGTTCTGTGATATTTGTTGTAATTTTGTACTTTTATCATAATGAATCAGATCTCTACAAAGTTACCAAAACTCTTCAGATTGTGGTATACAATCTGTTTGAGAAAGAAAAAAAAAGGCAGCTTGATCAATTTTTATCTTCCTTTTACAACTTTCTACTCCCTGCTATCAGGATTTGCTTTCACATATTACTGAGTAACCTTTGACTTTATTGTTTTCATTTGAGGAAATAAGAAAACTTTCCTTCTAAATGTTTATCAACAAGAAGTTATTCCTTTTGGAAATAGTAATTGAATTCTGCTGTCCTGTGTGATGCCAGAGATGAGCTCAGTATTTGACCTAGGTCTCTTTCATTTTCCTCAAAGGAAGAAAATATGGTGGCCCTTTACATGTGCCTGACCAGCAAGTGTAGCATGAATCTGCAGTAGCTCCATCACTGACTTCACCTTGTATATAACGTATACAGGAGGGATAGTTGAAAAGTAAAATGGGATCAGTGATTAGGTTTCAATAGGTCATTTATAGCCCAGTCAGATGAAAGTAAGTCATAAAATACAGTTATAAAACTAATGATAGCAAAATACTCTATATTCCACATTTCATGCAAGTACTGTTTCTTGTTACAGCCTTGGATCTCACTAGCATTGCTAATGTCAACCAGGATGTATGTTAGTTTTTCATGAGACATAGATAGTGAAAACTTCTGAATGGATGAAAAGATGTATTTTCAAGGGCAGTGCCCGAGATAGCTCATGTGCCTCATTATCAATATGAGGTTAAAGAAATTATTCAACCTCTGAAGTTCACTTTTCACATGTAATAAAATATGGGTAGCATAAGAGTTGTGAAATTTTAATTTGATAATGTGTCTAATACTTAAAAATATACAAGTTATTATAAATAGTCTTTGTCAAAATAATTTCTCTTCTATGGTCCATCTGGATGTTGTAAACAGTTCATTAAAACATTCTTAGGCAGTATTTGAAATGTCAAGATTGGACTATTTGAACTTAAATCTGTTGACTTTTAGTTTACTCTCTGAAACTTGCGAGCATTTATATAATGTATTTTGAACCTATCTATCCAATGCTACCTCCCTCTTACTACCCCCCTCTTACTACCTCCCTCTTACTACCTCCCTCTTACTATCCCCTCTTACTACCCCCCTCTTACTACCTCCCTCTTTCTACCTCCCTCTTACTACCCCCTCTTACTACCTCCCTCTTACTACCTCCCTCTTACTACC
>NC_034613.1:86149459-86195259 GCF_900095145.1 Mus pahari
TCTTACTACCTCCCTCTTACTACCTCCCTCTTACTACCTCCCTCTTACTACCTCCGTGCTTTCCCTTGTCTCCCTCCCTACTTCATGTCTTCCTTTTTTACTGTTATTAATAACTTCCCAAGTCTGAGTGCTGTCCATATGTGTATGCCAGGTGTAGCTAACTATGTGTGCTCAGCTGTCGATGGGTCACCATATCAACCTCTCTGACCCAAATCTGCTGACTTTTTAAGTTTTTATTTTTAACAAGAAAAGTTATTATTAACAAACCATACTTGTTATTGAAACATGTTCTGTCATACTTTGGTTTCTGTCCAGCCCCTGACTACACAACCATTTTATTTTTCTACCATCTCATGTAATCCTGGTATGTTCCAGCTAATATTTCTACTTGCTGGAACTGGAGTAGAAGCTCAACTCAACCAAAGCATTTATCCTACCTGAAAAATATTCAGTTGATTGGTATAGTACTAGGATAACAGAAAGTGTCTCCCAAGAGGAGAAGAGTGTTTCAGACTATAATAGGAAAGAGATTTACATCCACTTCGGTGATATTACCAAACTTGCTTATAGACCCAAAGGCTCTTATAATTGAATCTATAAAGGTTATATCTATAATTCAGTAATTAGAATACTAGACATTTATTGAGTTCTCATTATATGATAGGTGCAGTGATAAATGCTTACCTGTATCATTTAGTTTAATCCTCACAACAGCTATAAAACTTATTTTTATTTTTATCTCCATCTTTACAAATGAGTAAATACATATACAGATATCAACACATTAAGGTTTACATAGACAACAAATGGAAGACTGAGGTTTCAAACTGACATATGATTCTAGCACTACATTCCTAAACATGGTGTTTCTTATGTATTGTGTTTCTTATGTATTGTGAATGTAGCTTTTACAGTATTCCAGAATGTTTGTTTCTTAGTCTACCTGGATGGTCTGAAATATTGTCTGTTTATTATTTTCTTAAGGCAGCCTTTTCTGTTATTTGAACAATTAAATGGGAGCTGAGAACGATGTTGAAATAAAACCTGATGCTGTATATATAGATTAACTCAAAGCCAATAATTGTCTCTAATATGAATAGCTACTTCTCACAGTAAACAGGTTATCCATACCAAAAATAAATAAATAAACATGAGAGTTAAATGACATCATAGGTCAAAGGGATGTAGAAATCTTCTACCAACCATTCCAGTTAAACACTGCAAATGCATTCTTCTTGGTACCTCATAGAATATCTTTAAAAATAGGCCATATATTAGAATGCAGATCCAGTCCTAACAAATACAGGGAAATTGAAACAATGTATTGTATTCTAGCTGACCACAATACAACAAAACTAGACATCATGAACAAGAGAAACTACAAATATATACAAACTCATGGAGTTTGAATAGCACATGATCAAATGATGAATGTGTCATTGAAGGAATTAAAAATAAATTTAAAAAATGTATAGAATCAAGTTAGTCACCGGATATAGAGCAGTCCAGTTTATACTGACTAGGAAGCTTCCTCCTTGCTGGCTAGTTTCAAGAGTACCCTCTCAGAGAATGGGCATGTGGGACATCAGTGAGAGGAGAGGCCCTTGGTCCTATGAAGGCTCCATGCGCCAGTGTAGGGGAATGACAGGACAGGGAAGTGGGAGTGCATGGATTGGTAAGCACGGGGGAGGGGAGTGGGATGTGGGAGCTGGAGGGGAAACCAGGAAAGGGGATAACATTTCAAATGTAAATTTAAAAAATACCTAATTTAAAAAAAGAGTACCCTGTCAACTGTGATAATGACCATAGTGGCAAGATATGCACTTGGGTGCAACAGTGGCAGAAATGTTATGTATATAACATGTGCTTTGTGATTGGATTTAAGGGAGCTCCATGGGAGAAAGCACATGCTGTATATTACAAATGTGGCTGTGGTAGTTTGAATAGGAATGGCCTCCATAGGCTCATATATTTGAGTATGTTACTTAGGTATTTGACAGGGATTATTAGGAGGTATGACCTGTTGGGGGAGATGTGGCCTTGTTGAAGGAAGCGTGTCACTGGGTGTGGGCTTTGGAGTTTGCATGCTTAAGCCAGGCACAGCGCACAGTATCATGCTCTTCTTCATGCTGCCTGTGAATCCAGATGTGGTAGTCTGAGCTCCTTCAGCACTGTCTCTGTAGCATGCAACTATGCTTTTTTCTCCCTACCATAATGGACTAAACATCTGAAACTAAAAAACATCTCTATTAAGTGCTTTCCATTATAAGAATTTCCATGGTCGTAGTGTCTCTTTATAGTAATCGAACATTGACTAAGAGTGGTCAAGAAGCCAAGGCTAGAGTTCATAGGTCTCAGGAATTAACCTACTACTATTATTTTGCTAAGTTCTCATAGTATCCAACTGCCTCTAAATTCTTATTTCCATAGCTGTAGATTAGTGCATTTCTAAGACCTCATCAGAAAAGTTTCTTTGTGCAATGGGTGGTAGTTAATGAAGAATGTCAAAAGTGGTAAAAGTGCAGAAAATAAGTATCAATGGAATACTCAGCCACAAATTGAGCATCTACATCCCACAAAATCCCAGCATTCAAGGACCATTGTAGAAGAGAGGACAGAAAGATTATAAAGCAAGAGTTGAGGGAAGACCTGAGCAAAACTGTGTGGACAGGATAGGCCCACTGTACTCATGAACTTACAGGCACTGTAGTTGCTTGCACAAAATCAAGCCAGTCACCATTCAAGCATGAAGTGAGAAGTTCTTGAGCCTGTACCCCTAACGGAGTTGATGGCTTCTGTGGGAAGAGGGTCATTTTTATTTAAGGGTGTGTGACTGAATACCTTGACTATGCTCAGTATCCGGATGAGGCTATATTCAGTCGTATATGGGCAGCACAAATAGGATTCGATGGGTTATTAAATGAAAACAAAATTAAACCTGGTATTTAGGAGACAGAGACAGTGTCTACATAGTGAGTTTTAGGCCAGTCACAGCTATGCAGAGAAAACCTTTCTCAAAAACATAAATAAATAAATAAATAAATAAATAAATAAATAAATAAAATTAAATAAATAGGAACACAAAGATAGGGAGAATTGGGGTATAGGGATGGGTGTGGGAGGAGTTAAAGGGAGGAGTTGACAGTTAATATGATCATAATACATTGCATAAAATTTTAAAGAATTAATAAAATATGCTTTAAAAAAGCAAAGGAACAGAAATGATGATTTAATGATTGAGAACACTTGCTGCTCTTAAAGAAGAACTGGGTTTGGATTCTGGCACCAACAACAGGTGGCTTTCAACTAGAACTCCAATGCCAGGGGGATGTGAGCCCATCTAGCCTCTGTGGGAACATGCATATTTGGGAATACACACACACACACACACACACACACACACACACACATTGTCATAGTTTGTATATGCTTGGCCCAGGAAGTGGCACTATTTGGAAGCGTGGCCTTGTTGGAATAGGTGTGTCACTGTGTGTGTGGGCTTTAAACCCTAGCTGCCTGAAAGCCATCTAGGTGCCTTCAGATGAAAATATAGAACTCTCAGCAACTCCTGTACCATGCCTGCCTGGATGCTGCCTTCTCCTTGATGGTAACAGACTGAACTTCTGAACCTATAAGCCAGTCCAAATTAAATTCTGTATTTGTAAGAGTTGTCTTGGTCATGGTGTCTGTTCACAGTAGTAAAACCTTAAGACAGAAGTTACTACCAGGGACAAGGGTATTGCTGTGATAAGCCTGGCCATGCTTTTGTTTGGAAGAATGTGGATTTGGGGACTTTGGATTTGGAAAGCAATGAAATCATTTAAGTGGGGCTTAGTGGATTACACTAGTAGGAATACGGAAGACTTTGTTACTGCAAGTGATTTGAACTATGCAGACCTGGCCCAAGAGGTGTCAGTGGAGAATATTTTGTGTGTGTGTGTGTGTGTGTGTGTGTGGTATTTTGGTGAAGAATGTGGCTGCCTTTTGCCATTGTCCAAAGAGTCTGCCTGAGGCTAAAGTGAAGAGATTTGGATTAATTGCTTTGAAAAAAGGAAGCCTTAAAACAGCCTTGTATAAAGTCTGTTGTGTGGTTACTAAAGTTCACTCTTATGAAGAGTATTTTAATGAAAAGTATCAAACTGAGAAAGGAAAAAATACAAAATACATGGCTCAAGTATTAAAGGAGCACTAAGAAGTAGAATGGAGCGGGATCCTATGTTCTGGGAGATAACAGATTAAGGGAATGGAACATTGGGGCAAGATCCCACCCAGCTTAGTTTAGGTCCAGACATGGTTGTACATACTTTAATCCCAGGAGACAAAGACAAGCATATTTAAACCATGATACATATAAATTTAAAAAAACCTTTATAACAGGATAAACAAAAACATACTAATGTCCACTGGATAGAAGAAAAGGAGTCCTGAGAGGGAAGTTTATGACTGTAAGTGCTTATCTTAAACAAACAAACAAAAGACAAGTAAGACAGTAAATGAGATGGCACAGCAGATAAAGGCAGTTATTGCCATGCCTGATGACCTGAGGTTGATCTTCTGGAACTTACATAATGGAAAGAGAGATGTAACTCCTGTAAGTTGTCCTTTGACCACCACATGTGTACCCTAGCACAGGTACCACCCATCTGCTCCTCCAAAACAAAGACATAAACGTGAAAATAATCAGATCTCAAATAAATTAATGATGTTCCCTTGGAAAAATAAGAAGAAGACAAACTTTAAATCATTTAAATTGAAGGAGATAATAATAGCTCAGAACTACTTTGGTATTAAAACTAGATAAAGATAAAAGAAAAATGATATTATAGATTTAAAAAGCAGACACCATATCTTCTTTCTTATTTGTGGATCCTAAATTGTAAATTTTGATTTGAGAATATAATCTGCAGTAGTCAATGAAGATAGGAATGTAGGAAAGGATCATTGTGGGAGGCTTTAAACAAAGCTCTAGAGAGGGCGATAATAGGACCCAGGTGCTCCAAAGCAGATACTGAGGAAGTGGGGAGGCCTTTGACTGGGTAGGGGCAAAAGAGTAATACAGGGAGAGAAGGAGGAAGGACAGAGAAACAGCACTAAAGATATTTGAAGAAGCTATAGGTAAACATTTTTATGAGCTTATTTAAAATACATGTTGTATTAACCTCTGGCCTTCATATTCACGCTACACACATGCATTGTATCAATATGTACAGATACACACATCCACACAACAGGTGCACACACACACACACACACACACACACACACACACACACACACACACACTGACTCCACCAGAAAAACTTTTAGATATGACTAACATTAACATAGTGGTTCTTAACCTTCATAAGCTGTTACCCTTTAATACAGTTCCTCATGTTCTGGTGCCCCCCAACAATAAAATTATTTTCATTGCTACTTTATAATTGTAATTTGCTACTGTTATGAATCATAATTATATATCTAATATGTAGAATATTTAATACACAACCCCAAAGGAGTTGTGACCCACAGGTTGAGAAACACTGCTTTAACAAGTTGTAGGTGTACAAAGTTAACATATAAAACATAGTAGGCTTCTTATATTTATAATAAATATGTTTAGAAATAAATCAGAAAAGCAATTTCATTCACAGTTGCTTCAAACAAAGAAAATATCTTGGAACAAATTTAACAAAGAAAGTAAAAAAACCTCTATACTGAAAACTTTAACATACTGAAGAAATTGAAGATAATACCAGATAATGGAAAGACATCCCATGTTCATGGATTGGAAGAGTTAATATTGTGAAAATGTCTAGACAACCAAAACACCTATAAACTCGGTGTGATCCCCATCAAAATCCCTATGCCATTCTTCATGGAAATAGAAAAATTCTTAAAATTCATAAATAAATGACCATGGAGAGTTAAAGCAATCCTGAGCAAAAAGAATAATGTTACGTTTATCACCATACCTGATCTCAAGTAATATCATCAAGTCATGGTAACAAAATGAGCTTGGTATTAGCCCAGAAACAAATCAGTGGCATAGCATAATGGATCCAGATATGAACTCACACAGCATAACCACCTGATTTTTGAAAAACATGTATACATCATAAAAAGACATCTTTTCCAACAAATGGCACAGGGAAAACTGGATATCCACATGTAGATTAATAAAAGTGGATCCTTACTTCATCCCATCAAACTATCAACTCTGAATCAAGCACTGAATCTCTGAAGCTGAAAACATAGGGGTACAAATAAGGACTTTCTCAAAAGCATAAAATCACTCAGGAAATAGTACCAACAGCTGACAAATGGGATTTAATGTAATTACAAATCTTCTGTACTGAAAAGGAAAAAGATAATTAAGTGAACAGATAGTCTATAGAGTGGGAGAAAATCTTTGCACACTACATGTCTGGCAGATGATTAATGTTTAGAATATACAAAGAACACCAAATATGAAACAAGAAATCAAGCAGGCTAATCAGTAAATTGGCTAATGAAATGAACAGACAGTTCTCAAGAGATAAAATACAAATGGCCAAAATAGTACGTATTCACTTATAAGTGGATATTAGCTGCTAGGCAAAGGATAATCATGCTACAAATCCACAGACCCAGAAAGGCTGAGTAACAAGGAGGGCTCAAAGAAGAATGCGTGGATATCCCTGGGAAGGGGAAATAGAATAGATTTTTGCAGGTGTATTTGGGGCAGATGGAGATGGGAACAGGAGGGATCATGCACGGGGCTGTAGAGGGAGAGATTACTGGAAAAGACTAATATAATTGGGGGGTCATTTGGGGGCTGATGTAGAAACCCAGTACAGTGGAAACTCCCTGGAATCTATAAGAGTGACCCTAGCAAAGACTTCTAGTAAAGAGGGATTTGGAACCTGAACTGGGCATCTTTAACCAGGCAAGGCCTCTAGCAGTGAGATTGGGACATCAACTCAGCCACAAGACCCTTAACCCACAATTTGTCCTGCCTGCAAGATGTTCTGGGGTAATGGTAGCATATAAGTTGTGGGAGTGGCCAACTGATGATTGGTACAACTTAGACCCACACCATGAAAGGGAGTTCATGCCTGGAATTGCCTGTGTGGCCAGGAATCAGAGGCTGCACAGCCCAGAGGCCTAGGATATAACCAAACACGACTGGCAAAAAACCTCAGTGAAATAATTCTTAATGATATTCTGCTATATAGATTGGTGCAACTCAAATGTCATCAGAGAGGTCTCACCCAGCAACTGCTGGAGAGCAACTGTAGAGACCCATAGCCAAACATTAGATGGAGCTCAGGAAACCCTGCAGAAGAGGGGGAAGGAGCTAGAGGGCTCAAAGACACCATGGGAACATGACCCACAACTAAGCATGCCTCATAGGGGTTCACAAAAAATCAACTAAGCATGCCTCATAGGGGTTCACAAAAAAAAAAATCACTGGATCCTGTATGGGTCAGAGCTCAGTCCTCTACATATATATTATGGTTGTGTATCTTGTCATTCTTGTGAGGCTTCTAACAGTGGGAGTAGGGTGTCTCTCACTCTTTTGTCTGATCTTTTGACTCCTTTCCTCCTACTAGGTTGCGTCATCAAGCCTTGATATGAGGGTTCTTGCCTAGTCTTATTGTAAATTGTTATGCTATGTTCAGTTGATATCCCTGAGGCCTGCTATTCTTTGAAGAGAAACAGAGGCTTAGATCTGGGGAGGAGGGGAGGTAGAGGGTACTGGGAAGTATAGAGAGAGAGGAAAAGGAGGTTAGGTGGAATGCAGAGGGCAGGAGGGACCTGGATGAGGGGAGGAGGAGGGGAAAGGGGGGTAGGATCAGGTATCAGGGGAGACAGGAGAGAAGTCCAGAGATCTAGGAGAATGAATGGAAATATGCAGCAATGTGGGGTGAGGGATGGGGGAACGACTAGAAAGTCCCAGACACCAGGGATGGGGGAGGCTCTCAGGACTCAATGGAGGTGGCATTACCCTATATGCCAAAGGGGGATGGGAGATGGAACCTGAAGAGACCACCTCCAGCCAGTAGACATGGCTCCCAATTGAGGCAGGGGGCCACCCACTAATCTTCAAAATTTTTGACCCAGAATTGTTCTTGTCTAAAGGAAATGCAGGGACAAAAATGGAGCAGAGACTGAAAGAAAGGCTACCAGTGATTGGCCCAAGTTGGGATCCATCCCATGCACAGGCAACAAACCCTGAAATCCTGACACTATTACTAATGCCATTGTGCTTGCAGACAGGAGATTAGCATGGCTGTTCTGAGAGGCTCTGCCAGCAGCTGACTGAGACAGAGGCAGATACTTACAGCCAATCATTGGACTAAGGACAGGGACCTCTATGGAAGAGTTAGGGGAAGGAGTGAAGGAACTGAAGGGGATTGCAACCCTATAGGAATTACAACAGTATCAACTAACTCAGACCCCTCAGAACTCTTAGAGACTAAGCCTACAACCAAAGAGCACACATGGGCTGGTCTGTGGCCCCAGGCCCATACGTAGCAGAGGTCTGCTTTGTCTGGCCTCAGTGGGAAAGGATGTGCCTAATCCTGTGGAGACTAGATACCACAGCGAAGGGGGATGCTGGGGTAAGGTTGGGTATGTGGAAGGGTTGGGGAACATCCTCTCAGAGGCAAAAGAGATGGGAGAGGGGGTTAAGAATTCAGGGAGGGGAACCTGGAAGGGGGGCAACATTTGGAATGTAAATAAATTGAATAATTTAATAGTAAAAGTGGGATTATAAAAATTAAAAAATAAATAAAAAATAAATTAAAAATGAAGTTGTTCTGGGAGACTTCTCTTATTGTGTATGATCACAGAGAGGCCCTCTCAACTCTCTTTCTTGTGCATTGATTAATAATAACAATAGTAATAAAATAACAACCACAACAACAACAACAAAATGTCCAATCTAAGTAGCCATCACAGAAATAAAAAAATAAAGTTCTATCAAGAATTCATTAAAATACAACAACAAATGCTGACAAGGGTGGGGACAAAAAGGAACCCACACACACTTTGGGTGGGAATGTATACTAGTCCAATCACTATGAAAGTTAGCATGGAGGTTCCTTGAGAATCTAAATATAGATGTCCCATATAACTCAACTATTCCATGTGGTGATTGGAATAGGTTTGTCTCTCCCCCATAGGCTCATATGTTTGAATGCTTGGCCTATAGGGAGTAGCACAATTAGGAGCTGTGGCCTTGTTGGAATGGGTGTGGCTTTGTTGAAGGAAGTGTGTCACTGGAGGTAGGCTTTAAGGTCTCATATATAAGCTCAAGATAAGATCAATTCGGAATCAGAGTCTCCTCCTGGCTGCCTGCAGAAGACAGTCTCCTCCTGGCTGCCTTTGGATCAAGATATAGAACTCTTGGCTCCTCCAGCACCATGTCTGCCTGTACAGTGCTATGCTTCCCACCATGATGATAATGATCTAAACCTCTGAAACTGTAAGCCAGCCCCAGTTAAATGTTTGCCTTCATAAGAGTTGCCTTGGTTATGGTGTCTCTTCACAGCAATGGAAACCCTAACTGAGACATTCTATTGGAATTTGTCCACAGAACTCCAAGCCAGCATATCATTTGAATATCAACATTTATTGTATTACTGTTTACTATAACTAAGTTACTAACAATAGGGGAGTGGGTAAATAAAAATGTGGAATATAAATGCAATAGATATTTTTTTCAGCCATAAAGAATAAAGTCATGCTGTTTGTGGGAAAATGGATACAGCTAGAGATCTTCTTCATATTAAGTGTACTATTAAGGCACTTCAGACAATTTCAGAAAGACAAACGTTGTACACGTTCTCTCAGTTTGTTCCTTGATTATATATAGATACACAAAATCATGTATGCACATATGATCAGAATAGTGAAAATGGATAGGGAACAAAAGGGACTAATGGAAAGAAGTATTAGTGAAAAGGGGAATGAAAGGGTATGGAGATATACAAGGTATAATTGTATGCTAGTGCATTGTGTATGTAACATAGCACATGTACAATAAGTACATAATAGAAATTTAAAAAATTCTGATACTGTAACATTTTATTTAATTAATTTTATTATATTTGTTTATTTATGTGAGTGAACACATGCAATGCACAATCACACGTAGAAGTCAGAGCATAGCTTTTAGCAGTCAGTTCTCTCCTTCTGTGTGGGTTCCAAGGATTGAACTCAGTTGAACTAACTCAGTATCTTAGGCTTGGTAGCATGTACATTTGCCAACCGAAAAATCTCACTACCCCACAAAACAAATAAAAAACACCCTGATACTTTTAAACAATATAATCATGGAGTGTTCATATAAGAGGTATTTAGAGATGATCTAATTTATTCTCTCCATGTTACAGATGAGTTATTTCATCCTACTGGAGACAGATGAACAAGATTTTATAGGACTTTCTGAAATTTTACCTGTTTGGAGTCTCTGGAATAACTGTTCTACATTCTTCAAATAATGCTTTCAATATTTAAAATTGCCTTTTGTTATTCCTCTCAACTTTTCTCCCATGCCAAGCACCCTGAATTTTTTTATTCCCTTCTAATATGAATTATTTTCAGGCTGGATCATTCTGGAAGGCCATCTTGGTACCCAGTTCTGATTAATTATTTACTTATTTAAATTGCAGTATGCAAAACTAACACTCATATGCTTCATATATTACTTATACAACTTTCTTTAAGTCACTTATTGAGAAATTTCTCTAGTAATGTTAGTATAGACTATTGATGCTATAGACTGTCCTGCTTTGTGACTCTTTCCCTTCCTTATCATCACTATTTTAGACAGCAGGTAGATCTGAAATCATAGTTCTGAACACTGATTTAATAATTGTTTTCTTTAGCATGGATTGCTGATGTCATGATTAGTCTATTTTCTTAGACAGTGGTTTATTGGAAAAAATGAGATGGCAGGTAAAATTATATACTACACATTTTATTCTTCTAGCTATATCGATTGGTTAAATTATAAGCACCAACATTTTCCACATTTGTTATTCAATTTTTTTAGGTAAACTAGCTTGTATGCCATTGACATCAAATAAGATTGTAAAGCTAATCATTATCTGAAGCCTAGGTAATGAAAGGCTTTATTTTCCAAGTATAACTAGTATTGACCTGACTCACATGAGAATGACCTAATATGGAAATCAAGAGCATGTTGTTTCCTCACATTATACTCTTTCTCTTAATTCTCAGAGGAAGGGAGAAGGTATCTGTGAAAGGAGGTGTAAGAGATAGGCAAGCCCACGTGAGACTGTTACAGAAAAAAATGCAGCATGAAGACAAGCTCAGTTTTTGCTGTAATATTGTTACTTGTCCTTTAGGAGTAATTTTTAGTGGAGAAATCTTGAAGACTAGGGGAAACTTGCTAAGTTAGGACTTTAAGATGATGTCCAAGTTATCTTGTCGCATTAATGGTCAAAATGCAAATGAATATTTATATATTATTTACAAATGTTTGCCCTTGACAAATCTCAGTTCTGTAGAATGTTCTCCTGTCTGTCTATTTTCTTATATGTGAGACCAAGATTAGAATATAGAGAGTGTTTTGTAGCTTTTACGTTATCTTTTAGGGGCGTCTTCTAATCTTTTCTGTTTCTATTTAGTTCTTTAAACTGCTCTTAGGACTTCATGTACTAATTTGTGTAAACTGTGATTACCTTTGTTCTTTATGTCCCCACTATATTATAATCTATTTCATGTCAGTGTCTAGCTATTTTTTATCTTCGTTACATTTATAGTTCCTGAATTTTTAAAACACTTAAATATTCATTACAATCATTTTAGTGGCTTTCTCTAAGTTATGAATTTATATATTTTCTGATTGTACAGTGAGAATTTTATTTAAGCAAATACTTGAACAAGGACCAAGTAGAAAAAATGGAAGAACAGAACAAAGTAAGTCTACCTGACATAAGAGCTGACTTAGTAAATGTAAGAAATGAAAAATTATATGAATACTTTAAAATTTAAGTAGAAAAGTATCCATGTCTATTTTAAGAAGTGTGAGGATGAGCACTGAAACATATAATTTTGAGATAAGTGAAAAATGGCTTCATTAAGGACTGTAGCAGTATTGGAGAGGATCAAAATTAGAAAAGGAAGACAGTGAGAAGTCAGTGTAAAAGAGCATTCAAGACATATGACTGTAAAATCTCTAATGGTGGCTGGGCAAGTTTGTGCATGCTCATAATTCTGCACTTGAGCAGCTGAGACAGGAAGATCTTGAGTTCAAAGCCAGCAAGAACCTGTCTCAAAAAACAAAATAAAATTTGACCCTGTCTCAGAAAATAAAAACAATTAAAAACCTCAGTACTTAATTAGTAGCAGAGAAATCCCAGGGAAACATAGTGGTTAAGCACACATGTCAGAGTAGCTGAACTCTGCCACTGTCTAGGTGTTTGAAATTGATCAGATTAGTGTTCTTTGCCTTTCGTTTCCCCTTTAAGAGAATGGGATTCATAGTCCCTTTCCCAGGATCTGTTCCACAGATCAGATGAGGAGATGCATGTCAGTGCAATGGTATAAACATTTAATAAGTAGCTGTTGCATGTTGCAGTTGTATCTTCAAGTTTATTTTTAGTAGAGAACTGAAAGGGTGTTATAGGCAAGGAGGAATGTTCAAATACACTGTAACAACTTGGTGACAAGGAAGAGAATTGAGTTTGATTCAAGAATTAAGTAATAATTTATGTATAACAATTTATAGTGTTTTCCAATCTAGTATGTCATTTGGTCCATACTTCACTTTAACCCGTCAGAACCATCCTTTGGTGATTTGACTGGATTGGGCATGTGTGCAGAAGAGCTGTTAGTCTAGATTTTAAATGGTTAAGCAGCCAGAGAAGCAGAGTTGGGATTACCAGTCCTCTCACCTTTGTTGTTTTCTACCCTCTCATCCCCTTTTCACAATCATTTTGTTTGGAAAGAGGTAAACTTTAGTCAAAATGCTTACCAGAAAATGAGACATAGTCACTTTGTCTTTTCTTCCTACTTTTGTCACCCACATACAGTCTTTTGAGCAGCACTAATGTGGAGCAATGTTTTAGAATTTATGTGCGGAGTGTTGTCTTTGAGGTTTGGATTAAAAGCATCAGTGAAACCAAAGGAAAGTAATCAGGCACATAATTGAACAGGTGGAACAAATTTGTTAACTTTGCTTTGGGAAAACAATAACTGTTTTTTAAGTAATAAATCAACCTTAGGTTCCATGATCTTTAATAAGAATGGGAACAAGGGAGATGATGATGCATTGGTTTCTGAAGACATCAGAGACTGTAAGACATGCATCTAATATGGCTGATTGCAATTGGGGGAGGGTGTGGAAAGGTGATGCTTGTCATTGGCTCTTATGTAATGCAGATGTTTCTTAAAGAGAAATATTTATCTTGTGCATGTCATGAGATATTTTTAAGATATCATAAAACAAGGAATTTGAAGTATAAGCTCAAAATGTAATGTGCTACATACATGAACATAATTTCTTTTAAGTATTGATCTTTAAAACAGAGCTGAACAAATATATTTAGCATAGGATTTTTATTTGAAAAGATTGATTTTTCACTTCCATTCTTTCTAAAGAAGAGACCGAAAACATCAGAGAATCTTTGAATTAGAACAGACACAAAGGTCATCCACCTCAAGTCCTTGCTGTCTTTGTGAATCAGCTTTGCTTGTCATCATCCTAAGCTTGAAATGTGTCAGTAATGGAGAACTTGACCTCACCAGAGATAGTGCATGTCACTTGTAGGCTGATTTAGTTGTTATAAAAAATCTTTCTTATTTAATTCTACAGGCATAAATTGTCTTCCATATGACGGCAAATGACTAGAACTCCCGTCTATTTTCTCTAACCCCACCCTCAAGCCTAAGCATGTTATTTCTACTGTTCCTTTACTGCTTTGAATCTGTATTGTTATGCATCCTCTCAACTGTGAGCTCTTTGAGGGCATGGGCCACATCATATCTTTGAATGTGTCTGGTATGTAAAAAGGTGTTTGAATGGAGAACAACATAGTATTCAACCCCTTCACTGTTCAGGCTACTCTTGTTTGTTCTCTGACTTACCTGTCATTAAATAAATATCTATTAAATGTGTTATGGCATGAGACACTACCAGCTTTTAGATATACAGCAGTTAAAGAGTATTAGATATAAGCAAGAAAAGAGCAATGCAAAACAAGTATTACATATAAGCAAGAAAAGAGCAATGCAAAACAAGGTGATTAGGATGTGGTAGCATCCTATGTATATTAGGATATTTATAATATATAGTTTCCAATTTTGTTGTTAGAATAAGTAACTATTCTAAGTGTGGTTTGACTAGTCCTACTGAACATATACTTTACTTGGATTTATATCTGCTTATTGTGCTTCTAGGTGATAATTACTTCTAAATACTAGTACATTATTTTTTAATCATTCAGTAAAAATCTATTTAGCTTCTATCATGTATGATGAGCTGTATCAGGTATTGAAGCTATAACAATTATTAGAAATAGATACACCAGTAAGCTAATGGAAACTTAAATTCTCAAAACAGTGTAACTAATTTTGTATTCTGTTCTCTAACGAAGCTTCTGCATTATATGTATTTGCATATTATACATATACATCTAAGCAAAATCAACTTGTATTTGTCTTTGCTTAAGACAAACACAAAGTTTTGTTCCATACAATCATTGTGATGCAAGCTGAGGTGTAGGAGGCTGGGCTGGGAAAAAACCAACAAACAACAGATTCATATGTAGCGCATCTACAATTTGTCAGCTGGAAGCAAATACAAAAGATGAAGGAACAAAAGTGTGGAGGGGCTGCTCTGTTGCTTTCCCATTTAAGTGGTTAGAAAGGATTCTAAGAAAAATAGCATCTGTGGGAAATGGGTAAAGCCACGTAGACAGTTAAGAGATACAGCTATATGTAGAAAAGTGTGCAAAGGTCCTAAGTCTAGAATGTGTTCAGCGTGTTCAGGGAATGCTGCAACAGAAGCTGTGATAAGAAATAAAATCCAATGCCATGGTGATTTGTTGAGTGTTGTATTAACTCATAATTTTCTTTTTTAAATTTATTTTTGTTAGATATTTTCTTTATTTACATTTCAAATGGTATTCCCTTTCCTTGTTTCCCCTCTGAAAAACACCCTCCCTCTAGCCCCTCACCCCTCTCCCTACTCACCAGCCTACCCACTCCCCCTTCCTGGCCCTGGCATTCCCCCACACTGGGGCATATAACCTTCACAGGACCAAGGGACTCTCCTCCCATTGATGATCGACTAGATAATTCTCTAATACATAAGCAGCTGGAGCCATGAGTCCCACCATATATATTCTATGGTTGGTGGTTTAGTCCCTGATAGCTCTTGGAGTACTGGTTGGTTCATATTGTTGTTCCTATTCTGGGGCTGCAAACTCCTTCAGCTCCTTGGGTCCTTTCTCTAGCTTCTTCATTGGGGACCCTGTGATCAGTCCAATGGATGACTGTGAGCATCCACCTCTGTATTTGTCAGACACTGGCACAGCCTCTCAGGAGACAGGTATACCAGGCTCTTGTCAGCAAGCACTTTTTGGCATCCATAATAGCGTCTGGGTTTGGTGACTCTATATGGGAAGGATCCCCAGGTTGGACAGTTTCTGAGTGGCCTTTCCTTTAGTTTCTGCTTCACACATTTTCTCTGTAACTCCTCCCATGGGCATTTTGTTCCCCTTTCTGAGTAAGACAGAAATATCCACACTTTGTTCTTCCTTCTTGAGCTTCATGTGGTCTGTGAATTGTATCTTGTGTATTCCAAGCTTCTGGGCTACTATCCACTTATCAGTGAGTGCATACCATGTGTGTTCTTTTGTGATTGGGTTACCTCACTCAGGATGATGTTTTCTAGTTCCATCCATTTGCCTAAGACTTTCATAAATTCATTGTTTTTAATAGCTGAGTAGTACTCCATTGTGTAAATGTACCACATTTTCTGAATCCATTCCTCTGTTGAGGGACATCTGGGTTCTTTCCAGCTTCTGGCTATTGTAAATAAGGCTGCTATGAACATAGTGGAGCATGTGTCCTTATTACATGTTGTAGCATTTTCTGGGTATATGTGCAGGAGTGGTATAGCTGGGTCCTCAGGTAGTACTATATCCAGGTTTCTGAGGAACCACCAGATTGATTTCCAAAGTGGTTGTACCAGCTTGCAATCCCACCATCAATGGAAGATCCTCTTTAAACACATCCTCGCCAGCATCTGCTATCACCTGAGTGTTTGATCTTAGCCATTGTGACTGGTGTGAGGTAGAATCTCAGGGTTGTTTTGATTTTTGTTTCCCTGATGACTAAGGATGTTGAACATTTCTTTAGGTATGCTGCTATATCTACTCATTTGTATTTTGACCTTTGTAAGGGGTTTTAATTTGTGTTCGATTTTATTGCATTGTATTACAGCCAATATAGTATGCTAATCTTTACATCTAATAATCCTAATGTTAATGTTGTAATTTGGACCTTTGCCATTCTTCAAATTCTCATATCTTGAAGGACTGGTCTCAGGCACTATTGGGATGTGATATAACTTTTTGGTGGTGAAGCCTAGTGGAAGTAAGTGAAATCTTTAAGAGAGTGTACTTGAATAGATTTTTAGACCAATGGCTTCCCACTCCTTGCCAGCTCCCTGCTGTCATGAGGTGAGGAGATTTACTCTGCTGTGTATGTCTGGCCATAATATTCTGCCCCATTTTAGGCCCACAAACAGTAGGGTAAGCAACGGTATGTTAAAATTTTGAAATTATGAGACAAAATTAATTTTTCTTTTTTAAAATTATTTCTCTCAGGTAGTTTGTCACAGGAAGGAAAGGATGATTAATATAAGTAGCTACTCCTTTTTCATTTAGGCCATATATGGATTTAGTCAACGTGATTTTGTTTGCTATATAAGTCATTAATAGAAATCTTGAAAAGGGTGAACTTCTCTTGTTTGGAAATTAAATTGACATTTAATCTTGAAATCATTATTTGGAATATGCTTTTTGAAATACCACTTTTCTCATCTTCAATGGAACAGGTTAATTTTTATTCTTTCTGTAAGTGTATCATGAAAACCTACCAAGCATATTCCTACAATCAAGAAATAAAAACATAACTTTTACTTGGTAACTTTTATGACAAAGACAGGAAGAAAGGAGCAGAAGAAGGGAGTGAAGAAAAATTTTGTCTAGGATTTTACACGTTAAGCACATCCTCAAGCCAATGTATGTTTCTCGGAAAAAACTGTGTGTGTGTGTGTGTGCCTGTGTGTGTCTGTGTATACATGTGTACATGCCCACACATGCATTCAGTAGCATACACAAACTATAGCTCTGGTGTGGATGCCAATACCATGCTTAGCATTTAAAGTAAGGTTCCCTCCCCTTCCTTTTCCTTTCCTCCCCTTTTCTTTTCCTTTCCCTTCCTACTTCCCTTCCTTCCCCTTCCCTCCCTTTCTTTTCCCTCTGCCACCTCCCCTCCCTTCTCTTCTTTTCTCCCTTCCTGCTTCCCTTTCCTTTCCCTTCCAGTTTCCTCCCCTTCCATTCCCTTGAGTTTCCCCCCTCCTCCCCTTCCTCCCTTATTCCCTCCCTCCCTCTCTTCCTCCCTCCCTCTCACTCTTCCTCCCTCCCTCTCTCCTTTCCTGTCTCCATTTTCCTTCCTTCCTTCCTTCCTTCCTTCCTTCCTTCCTTCCTTCCTTCCTTCCTTCCTCCCTCCCTCCCTCCCTCCCTCCCTCCCTCTCTCCTTCCCTTTTTCCCTTCCTTTTTGCCACTACATCCATCCCTAGGCTAGCTGGCTCACAAGTTTCTGAAGATTTTTCCTGTGCCTCCTGTACTTTAGAAGTGCTTTGGATTACAGATGTGTGCTACATAGTCTGGCTTTATGTTGATTCTGAGCATCTAAACTCAAAGTCCTCACACTTAGGCAGTAATTGCTTTATCTGTTGATCCAGTTTCCCAACCTGGTACTTGTTAATAAAAATCATATTAGCTATGAGGTCTTTTTCCCACCGTCTCACACACATGCATAGGTTCTCTTTATATTTTTGACAATTTCCAATAACTAGCTATACAGTCCAAGTTCTCATTCTTCCCATATATCCTCAGTTTTCAAATTTATGTCCTCCTTTTGCATTAGTTGTTATTACTGGTATGTATGTATATACATATATATTTATTCTTAAATACATAGTACAATCTGGTCAGTCAGTGTAATTTTACTCATGTATGTTTTCAGAGCTGACCCTTTGGTATTGGATAACCATTTAGTGTTCTCTTCTGTGGGGGAGACTATTTCTCCCAGTGTTAGCACTCCTTAGCCATCTGTAGGCTGAGGCCTCTTTCCATCCTCATTAGCACTTCTTTTGTTCTCCTTTCTCAGCTGATATTTAGGCAGTCATTTTGGAAAGACTTTGTGGATGCAACTTCTGATATCAAGACAATCTCACAGCAAAGGCTCTGATTCTCTGATCCACAATGATCCCTGGTCCTTATGTCTTCATTCTTCTGGATTCATCTCCTTCCCCATTCCTAATTAGAGACCCTTCCTTATACAGTTGTTGATTGAAGGATATTTAGGTAGTTTCCATTTCTTGCTATTGTGAATAGATCATCAATGAACATGACAGAGAAGGTATCTGTGGGGAGTGGTATAGCTGTATCTTATTGTAAATTTAAGTTTTGCATTTTGAGAATTCTCCACACCACTTTTCAGAGTGGCTGCACCAGTTTGCAGTTCCACCAATAGTGAATGACAGTTATCCCTTTCCCTAACCCTTCCATCATTTGCTATTGGTTGTTTTGTTGAACTTTGTCAATCTTGGCAACTTGGGTAAGAATAAATATCAATTTGTAATTTGCATTCCCCTGTTAGGGACTATGAACAACATTTGAGATATTTCTTAGACATTTTTTCTCTTTTTTGAAAATTCTCTGCTCCTTTCTTGGGTCAATGCTTTGAAGGAGTTTGGTTTTTTGAGTTCTTCATATATTCTGGATATTAATCCTTTGTCAGATGTAAAGCTGGCAAAAATTCTGTCCCATTCAGTGTGCTTCCTCTTCACCCTATTGATTGTTTCTTTGGCTTTGTAGAAGCTTTTTAGTTTTATGAAGTCATACTTGCCAGTTGTTGGCCTTAATTCTCTGGTAAATTGAGTCCTACTCCAAAGGTCCTTAGTTATGCCTCTATTGCATAGGTACTGTCTTTGTTTTCTTCTAGCAGTTTCAGTGTTTCACAGTTGCTGATCCATTTGGAGTTTTTGTGTCAGATGATAGATATGTGTATAACTTCATTCTTCTGCAGGCAGACATCCAGGGTTTTCAGCAATATTTATTAAAGATGTGTTCTTTTGACCAGTATATGTTTTAGGCATCTGTCAAATATTAAATGCCTAAAGTTATATGTACTCATGTTTTGGTCTTTGATTTTTGTTAATTGGTCTACATGCTTGTTTTTGTGTTGATACTATATTATTTTTATTAACATGGCTCCTTAATATATTTTAAGGTCTGGAATTGTAGTTCTTCTGGAATTGTTTTCTTTTGTTTATGTTATTTTGGCTATCTGGGATATTTTGTGGTTCTATATGAATTTATGGCAGTTTTTTCTATTTTGTGATGTGATGGATATTTTGATATATATATATCAAATGTAATATGGGTATTTTAGCAATATTAATTCTACCTATCTGTGAGAAAAGGATGTCTTTCCATTTTCTGGTGTTTTTTTTTTCCTATTTCTTTCTTCAGAGGTTTGAAATTTTCATTGTAGATGTCCTTCACTTCCTTGGTTATGTTTATTTCTAGATATTTTCTTTTCTTTTAGGCTATTATGAATGGGATGATACCCATGATCCCTGCATCTTGGTTGCTGGTGTATAGGAAGCGATTTATTTGTCCTGTTGATTTTATATCCTGCCCCACTGCTGATTTTTTAAAAATAAGTTTTAGAGGAATAAAATGGTATCAAAAAGATAGCATTTTGGTTCTGATAGAATTTTGGGAATCTCTTACATATGATATGTCATCTGCAAATAGAAAGAGTTTGACTTCTTTCCGTATTTGAATCCCTTTAGTTTCCTTCTTTGTCTTAGTGCTCAAGTATAATACTGAAAAGTGGGAGTGGGGATACTGGACATCTCTTTTCTAGCTCCTGACTTCGGTAGGATTGCTTCAATATTTGTTCATTTAGGATGATGATATCTGTGGCTTCTCTTTATATAGCTTTTGTTATGCTGAGGACTGTTCTGTGTAGTCCATCTTCATTCTCTCGGATTTTTATCACGAAGGCATGATAGGTTTTGTCAAGGGCTTTTTTTCTGCCTTGATATTGAGATGATCGTATGATTTTTTTCTTTGTGTCCATTAATGTGTTTTATATACATATATTGACTTGCATTTGTTGAAGCATCCCTGTGTTTTCATGGATAAAACCAACTTGCCTATGGTGGATAATCATGTTGATGCATTCTTTTTTGAATATTTTGTTAAGCCCTTTTTAATCTATGTTCATCAGCGATCTTGTCTTGTACTTTTCTTTTTTGTTGTGTGTTTACTTTTTTTTATTAGAGTTACTAGCTTCATAGAAGGGATTTACGAGTGCTTCTTTTGTTTCTATTTTAAAAAATATTTTAAGAAGTAGTGGCTGTGAATCTTTGTTATATTGAAAGAATTCTGCTCTGAGTTCATTTGGACCTGGCTTTTCTTTAGTTGGAGGATTTTTTTATTTTCATTTCCATTTCCACATTTATTATGGGTCTGTTGAGGTTGCTGAATTATTCTTGATTTAATTTTGGTCATTTGGCTGAATCTAGAAATTTATCCGTTTCTTTAGTTTCTAACCTAATGGAGTACAGTTTTTAAAACAATATTCCCCGACAATGTTCTGAATTTCTTTGGTGTCTGTTGTAATGTTTTCTCTTTCACTTTAATTCTGTTCTCTTCTCTTTCTTTCTTTGGTTAGTTGGCCTGAGGTTGTGTCTATCTGCTTTATCTTCTCAAAGAATCCACTGGTTCTTTGAGATCCCTTGGTTCTTTGTATTCTTTTCTATTCTATTTTGTTGATTTCTTCTCCAACTTTTATTATTCTTTGCAGATGAGTGGGTTTGGATATTGTTTTCCTCATTTTCCATGTTTTTGAATTGTCTCATTAAGCTATTTTTTTCACTCCTTCTGACTTTTCAATGTGGGCACTTAGACCTACAAATGCACCTTTTAGGTCTCCTTTCAATGTGTTCACCAGGTTTGGCTCTGTTTTGTTTTAATTTTCATTTTATTCCAGAACATTTTTTAGCTCTTCATTTCTTCTTTATTGATTCACTATTTAGTGAATAGCTGTTTAAGCTTCATGAGTTTATTATCAATTTTACATTTTATTGTGCAGTATTCAGATAGTATCCAAGGAATTATTTCAATATTTTTTTAATCTATAAAGGTATGTTTTGTATCCTAAGATATGGCCTGCTTTTGAGAAGCTTCTATGTGCTGCTGAGAAGTATGTGCATTTTTGGGTGCTGGAGTGCACTATTCTATAGGTATCTGTCAAGTTCATTTGCTATATGATGCCATTTATTTCTGATGTTTCAGTGTTTATTTTTTTCTCCAGATGACCTGTCTATTGGATAAATGGATGTTGAAATCATGTACTATTATTAAAGGATTGATCCTAATTTGTGTCTTTAAATAAACCGTGCTTTCTTTTTTAATGAAATCTACATGCCCCAGAGTTTTTATATATGTGTATATATATATATATATATATATATATATATATATATATATATATATATATATGGTTAAGCTTAAATTGAATTGAAAATTTTTGATGTGGTTTAAGATTATTCTTTTAACTTCCATGGTCCAGGATTAATTTAGGTAATATCATTGGCAGTCATTTTTTTTTCTGGATTGGTAGATATTGGAGAGGAGTTATGGGCTTGATCATTCATGTTGTTTCTATTTTTGTGATGAGATCTGGGCATTTGTAATTTTTTTGTGTTGTTGTTGCTAGTTTTGTGTCTGATATGAAGAAAGCAGTTTGGTCCTGAGGAGAGGATGTTTGAGTAGGTTGGTTGGCCCTAGAGTTTCATAATGGCTTAGGAGGAATGAAGTTGTGTGGACACAGGAGACAGGTGTGTAGTATGTGCTTCCTAGTTCAAGCCTGGAGTGTGGGCAGATGTAGATCTGGGTTTGGGGGAGTGTACATAGAGGGGAATATCAGGCATAATCACTAGATTAGGCCCTGGAGAAGGGCTTGTAGTATCTTGGCTGTGTCATGTGCCTGTGTGAGTATATATATATAATTTTTCCTGAAATTTGTATGTTAATTTTGTATCCTTCCGCTTTTCAGGAAATGTCATCTCTAACAATTTTCTGATGGAGTGTTTAGGTTCTTTTATGTATACAATCATATCATCTGTAAATAAGGATACTTTGACTTCTTTCCTTCTTGTTAGTATCCCCTTTATTTCTTTCCTCTGTCATGTTGCTATAGTAGGAATAGAGAGACTTTACATCTTTGTATTCATCCTGATCTTAGTAGAATTGCCTTTGAATTTTTCTCCATTTAGTATAATCTGGCTATAAATTTCTGTAATGGCACTTATTATATTGCCTCTATTTCTTGAATTTTTAGGGCTTTTATTATAAAGAGATGTTGGATTTTTGCCAAAGGCCTTTTCTGCACCTATTAAGATTACCCTGTGATTTCTGGCCTTAAGACCATTTATGTGATGTATTATATTTATTTATTTGCAGATGTTGAACCATCCCTGCATCTCTGGAATGAAGCCAACTTGATCATGCTGAATGATTTTCTCTTGATGTAATCTTGAATTTGGTTTGCAAGTATTTTATTGAGAACTTTTTTTTTCATCTATGTTCCTTAAGGAAAATTAGCTTTTGCTTTTTTGGTTGTGTCTTTATCTGGTTTTGTTAACAAAATAATTCTGGTTTTGTTGAAAGAGTTCTGTACTATTTCTTCTCCTTTATTTTATGGATTCATTTGAGGAGTATTAGTGTTATCTCTTCTTAAAGTTGGGTAGAATAAGCAGTTAATTTATCTGGGCTTGCATTTTGGTAGGTGAAAGATCTTTTTAAATTACTATTTCAGTCATGTTGGTTTTTTTATAGATCTACTAAAATTACTTAGCTCATTTGGCTTAACTTTGGTAGGTCATATGCATCAGAAATCCACCTATTTCCTTTGTTTTCCAATATAATGAAATACAAGTTTAAGGTGCATGCTTATGATTTTCTGAATTTCACTGGCATCTATTGTAATTTCTCCCTTGTCTTTAATTTAATTAATGATTAATTTGGGTCTTTGATTTCTCTATTAGTTTGTCTTTGTCTATCATGTCTATCTTATTAAAGTGTATGTAGACTTTTTGTGCCATTGATTTTGAGTCCTTTATAATTCTTATTTCTATCATTTATTTCTGTCCTGATCTGACTCATTTATTTCTACATACTGATTTTGAGTTTTGTTTATTCGTATTCTTCTAAGTACCTTAAATGTAGCATTAATGTATCCGTTCAAGGTCTCTGTGGTTTTTAACTTATAGATACTTATAGCTGGGAACTTTCCTTTCAGAACTGCTTCCATTGTATTCCATTGGTTTTGCTCTATTGTATTTTCATTGTAATTCACTTCTAGAAAATTCTGATCTCCTGTTTGATTTCTTCAGCGGCCTAGTTGTTATTTTATCATGTGTTTTCCATTCTATAGAAGTTTGTGTATGTTCTGAAGTTTCTCTTGCTGTTGATATTTAGCTTTATTCCAATTTAGTAGACAGGATACCTGAAGTTATTTCAATTTTACTGTTTGTAGAGACTTGCCTTATATACTAATGTTTGATCTATTTTGGATAAAGTGGATGGAATGCTGAAATGAATGCATATTTCAGAATTTGAAAAGAATGTTCTATAAATAAGTATTAACTCTTGACCTTTCTCTGTTTACTTTTTGTTGGGATGGCCTGTTTCTTGGTGAGAGTAGGATAATATCCTTACCCACTATTACTGATTTTATATTTGTTTCATGAAATAGGGTATATCCATGTCCATTGTATATAGGCTTAGTTTTTAATATCTTATGTATGGATGGATTGTCCCTTTTGTCCATATGAGTAATTCTGATTTGAAGTTTGTTTTGTTATATATCAGAGCATCCACATGTACTTTAATCTTAGTTCCATTTTCTTAGAATATCTCTTGTTTTACTTTTTTTTTCACACTGGAGTAATAGCTTTCTTTAATAGCTAGGTGTGTTTCTTAACAGAAGTGCTGTCAATCTTATTTTGTCTAGGTCCTCTATTTTATCTTCAAGCCCTGATGTTGTTGTTGTTGTTTTTTTTTTTACTTGATGTATTATTCTACTTATAATGCCTTCCCCTGAATTTTGTAAATAGCCTGTTGAGTTTTTCAAGTCCATTTTCATTTCAGGGTGAGTTCTTTTAAGTGTTTCTGTTTGTTGAGTTCATTTTTCAAATCCTGAACTGCCTTTGCTTTTTCATTCAGCTTTATATTTCTGTTTTCTTTAAGTTCATTAAGATAATTGTTTTTTGTCTTATTTAAACTTCTTGATTCTTCGATGACATTTATGATTGATTGTTCAAGATCTGTGTCCTAGAGTTTATGAAGGTAGTTATCATTGGAGAACAATTTTTAGGTTCAGTGGATCTGGGGAGAGACATTTTGATACTTCATGTTATTTTTTGTTTTTCTGATGAAACCTGGACATCTGGATTCCTTTGATTGATTGTCTGATGTGGACACAGTTGTGCATGGCGGTTGGGAATGGTATGGGTGGGGTTCCTCAGATTGCTGTGGGACATTGGATTTAGGAACTGGGTGCCATCTGAAGACTGGGATATGTGAACCTCCAAAATGTAACTTTGTGTGTGTCTAATCCTACATTTAGTTCTATCAGGCTTTGGATTTTGTATGTTTGAATTCTGTTGTTTGCTACACATACTATTAGGACATTGTCTCTTATTACTTTGTAAGTTGTCTTTATTTTGAAGTTCATTTTATCTTATATCAACATAGCCATTTTCCTATTAAAATGTTCATGTACTGGACAACCAGTTGGTATGTTCTTAGCTGTCTAGTGCTACACAGTCAGCCTTAAACCCATATGTGGTTCAAACATTATGTGGTTTAAAGTGGTACATTAAGGAATATATGTATATGCATATATGCATGTATATATAGGCATGCAATACCAATTAGTGAAAAAAGAGAACATGAATTGGGAGGAGAGTGGGGAGGGGTACATAAGAGTATTTGGATAGAGGAAAGAGAAGGGAGAGATGTAATTTCAAAAATAAAATTAAAAAATAATACTTAAAATGTTATAAAATTAGTCACCAAAAATGTAGTATTCTTTCCCAACAATTTTATTTTGAATTGTCTATTTCACTTAATTTGAAATAAGTTTCTTATAAAGAATATATATTTGCATTGGGTGTGGTGATACATGGCTCTATTCACAGAGCTTTAAAGCTAAGCAGAAGGATCACAAGATTGTGCTTTGCTAGAGTTATGCAAAAAGTTCAGTCGAACAGCCTACATAGCGAGATTGTGGAATTCAAAGAACTGAGAAGTCTAAAGCATACATGGTCTTTTCTGTTTACCCATCTGCCAGTCCCTGTCTTTTAATTGGCTCATTCATACAGTTACACTTATGAAAGTTATTGATATATAGAGATGCTGAAGTGTGCTATTTATTATTATTATTATTTTTATTGCTGTCATCATCATCCTTTCTTATCTTGGGTACTCAGACCTAAGGTTTTATCAGTTAGCTCTGTCTGGCCTTAAATTCCAAGCATTTCTTCTGTAGCCTCCCATTAGATGGGAAACAGGGGCACTGCCACAATCCCAGGATTTTATTTATCTGCTTGTTTTCTCTATGACTATATCTCCTTGTGTCATATGTACATATGTATATTATGTATGTATGTATGTATATATATATATATATATATATATATATAAAATGTGTGTGCATGTACATATTGCTTTTATCAATAGTTATTATAATATCTATGATACTCATAGATATGTATATCTGTGTGTATATATATATACCACATATAATATATGATACATATATTTTATACACATATGTATATATATACATGTATTATATATGCACACATCAGTATATATATATATATATATATATATATATATATATATATATATATATGTGTGTGTATGCATATATATAAAACTAGAGTATTGATACATTTGGACACATAATTATAACATAGTATATGTTGTTTTTCATTTTTCATTTAAATTTTATATTTATTTAAAGTATGTGTCTGTACACACACAGAGACACACACATACAGGTGCATGTATATTCCCTAGTATGCATGTGGCGTTAGAGGATGTCTTGTGGAAGAAAGTAATTTCTCTTCCTTCCACTATATAGATTCCAAGGAGAGAAATGTCATCAAATTTGTTGGGAATTTTCCTTACATGCTGAGCCATTTTATAATATTTTTGTCTTGAGTATTAGATGGTATTATAATTTTGTTTCCATGGATATATATTCTTGCTGAGTTTTTCTTCTCTATTTTTGGTAGTTTTAGTTTCTTCTTGTTGGTTTCTCTTGTGTTTCAAGAAGTTCTCTTGGATGCTTTTTAAGGCTGGTTCTTCTAGCAATAAATTCTTTTAGTTTCTTTTCATCTAAAAATGTTTTACATCCCCTACACTCCTAAAGGAAATATACCAGATACAAAATCCATGTTTGACAGTTGTTTGCTTTCACAACATGAAAACTATTGTTATCCCTTTCCCATTGGCCTTCACTCAGACCAAAAATCCTTAGTCTTTAGAATTAGTGTTTACATATAGGTCAATACATATTTCTTTTGGTTTTCTTTTTACAATTGTTTGTCTTAGGATTTGAGAATCTTAATTATAATGTGTTCTGGCAAGGGTGTTTTTGAATTTATACTGTTTGAAATACAATTAGCTTCCTAGATGCATGGCTTGTACCAAATTTTGAAAGCTTTCAAGTATTGTTTCTTTGAATATGCCTTCAGCACCTTATGCTTTCCCCCTCTCATTTTGAAACTCTAGATATATGAATATTAAATACTTTTAAAATTTTCTTCTTAGGTATCTGAGACTCCTGACTGGGTAACTTTTGCACTTTCTCCAAAAGTTTACTAATTCTGTCCTTCATAATTTCTGCTGTAGTATTGAATCCTCCAATAGTCTTAAAAATCCATCATTATGTTTTTTATTTATATAGATTTTATAAGGTTTTGGGCTCTTTTATGATATTAATATCTTTACCAAGGTGTTTATGTTAGCTATTTTTTATGTTATGTTAGTTATATTTTTATGTTAGCTATTTTAAAGTTTTGTCAAGTAATTCCCAGTAGAATATGCAAGGTCCAATATCTTAGGCATACAAAAGAAGTCTCAGAATGAGAGAAGAGAGTTTATCTCCCTAGCTACTTAATTCTAGTTCTTTTGTGCTAGTGCTAGAGACAGTGTGTGCATCTCATGTTGTCAGAGGAGTATTGTTTCATTTAGGAGAGGGATGAGCCCTTCCGATACTTACCTCTGTTGCTGGCACCAGGGATTCAGAAACACCAGGTCTATTTATAATCCTAGAATTTGGGAGGTTGAGGCAGGACTATTGCAAGTATGAGGTTGGTCTGATATATAATCTGTAAGACATTGTCTTACAGAACAAACAGTCATTAAAACAATTGGACCCACCATGTATGAGCATTCTTTTTCTGTGTGTAAGTGATGGCAAGATCTCTTATTGTTTTTCTATTCCCAATTCAGCTCTGCTTCTTATTACCCTTCAAAGTTATTTTGTTGTCTCTGTGATTAGCAGAGATGAACAGAGAAAAATACCATCTTACTAAGAGTAGATTTTTAAAAGTTCTATAGTGCCTACCTCTATAATCATGGTTACATTCAACAGCTTGAAGACATGGCTTTTTAGAAAATAATCAGGAGTATGTGTACCTCTTTCCAGACTTCTGCCCCTGTCTCATTATTCACATTACTGTCTAGACAGTAGTTTGAAAATCTTAGCCCGCGGTCTTTTCTGTATCCTGGAATTTATTTCATTTTATTTATTTTGCTTCCTTCTATGAATACTTCTTGTACCCCTTCCTGTCCTGGATTTTGTTAACAGAGGCCATATGGAAATAATACAGGAATTGAATCATTTTTGTTTTTCTGTCTAACATTGTTACTGATTGCAGTTTGGAATTCCTTTTTTTTATCTTCAGTGTATCTCTTTCTAAGGCTTGGGTCATTTGGATATTTTAGGTGTTTTGCAGATAGATACCTCTCTTGTAGTTATCATTTGATAGTTCTTTATACTCAGTCCACTGAGTTATGTAGATAATTGTGAGTGTCAGAAACTCTTGTATGTGGATCTCACCTGTACCAGTCTTTAGAGCTGTGAGTTTGGGGTTGTTAACCTCTGAGCTTATTTCATCACCTGTAAAGTAGAAGCAACACTGCTGCTATCAAGCAGACCAACTTCAGACTTCTTACAAAGATTAAACAAGATAATATGCATTAAGCTAAGTGGCACAGTTCCTTATAGAGAAGAAGCATTCTAACTGTGGTCATACATTTTAAAAGCCAAGGTGGTAGACAAATTTTACCGTTCTTTCTTTGGATACCTGTTGTTACTTCTCTGTGATTGTATAGTCATAATTTCAGTTTTGAGAGCCTTCCAGTTAGGTTATATAAATTAAAGTTCTCAGGGAAGAAGATTGCATATCTTTTAAATTATGAAATTTCGTCTAATTACAACTGACACTCTTAATACAGTGCTGGTGATGATTTTCCTACTGAGTAGTAAATGCAAATATTTTACAGCGCAGTCTCCATGGAATTGATGTGTAGGTGTTAAATTAGCCTTTCTGGTTAACCATCCATAAATATTTCAAAATACATACCTTGTGTGGGTACCCAGCTTGCTTCTACATGCTGCAAAGTTTGTGCTTGTTAGACACTTCATTATATCTTACCCGTATTTCTTGACATATTTTAAGTAAGTGTATGGTTGTAGTACATCTGCATTCCTTTAAAAAAATGAAGTTACCAGACATTTAGTTTGAATCTTCTAAGTATGCATAGTATTATATTTTGTACAGTATATAACATGTTTTAATTCAGGTGTTTATTACTACTTATTGCACCTAAAATAACAGCAGTTACAGGAAGGCCAAAAAAGGCATTATTATTAGAGTAGTCCTAGCAACGTATTTCTTCCAGTACACTTTTCTTTAAGTTAAAGCTGGTAATCTTTTTAATCTTGGTAAATTCTTTAGGTTTCATGTTTGATAGCTATAATTCTGGAACCTCCCAAAACTATCTTAATTAGAGGCATGTTGGAATGTGTTTGAAATTTTTCTGCTGTAGTTGAGTTACTTCTGGCAGTATTATGTAATCTTAAGGATATGCACTTTCTTCAGGGAATCAAGCTTTCTTGCTATCTTTTACTTATTTTTTTAGTGCTCCATCCTCACCCTTGGGGAGAATAGTAATCCAAATATAAACTGTCATTAGGCTTTTGCAGATGTTTAGAACTTTAGGTCTTCCTAACTCTAACCTTACAATGTTCTACCTCGATTTTGAAGGTCAGAACTGCTGTTGCAACCAAATTGAAATTTTACTAAGTTAGACTCTGGCAACAGAAAGCTAAATGAAATAGTACAAGGTCTAGGGTTTTGTTTCTTGGTGCTATAAAATGCCAATGTACAGTAGCTACATACTTGGCTTTCTGTGTGATTTTTTTTTTCATGAGCTGATTTCTAGGTATAATTTTATATGGGTGAAAAGTGTTCATCAGGCCCTGGGAGGAATAAAGTATTTGATTAATAGTGGGGCTTTTATGCTACCCTACAGAACTATAGGCACAAAAACGAAGATCAAACTACCTCCTTCCTTTTGCCTGAGCTCCAACCCTGCTTGAGATGTTTCCCCGTGTCTTTTAGGCCATTCAGGGCCCAATCTGTTTTTGATTTTTGAAGTTTCAGGTACATAATGACTTTTAGTTATTTTCAGCCCCTCATTACCTTCTCTCATCCCTCCCAGTCCTGCTGAAACCTCAGAAACCTTCCTCTTTCCAAGAAGGCCACATCCTACTTTCTTTGGTGTTTATTTGTCTTGGTGAGAGAGTTAACATTTCATTATGGGTGAGGGAGAAGTTCACCAGGCCCCACCTTTCCCAAGGGGATATTGATAGTCAGTAGTTACTGTGGGAGAAGATGCTATCTGGTTTAGTGGTGTAGCCATTGATAAACTCTGGTTCGTGCTCTAGTAAGTAACATGGCTTCTCTTTTAAAAAGGGTACAATTATATAGCCTAGGCTGTCCTCAGACTTGTGATCTTCATTCCTCATTTTCCGAGTGCTGGGTTATAGGTATGTTCCACCCTGGGTTCATCACTTGGTATTTCATAGAGAACATCTATTCTGGCCTCTTTGTGTGCAGAATCTTTATTTTCTGACCGCTTCCATTTGTGTCATGCGTAGAGAATTTCTTTTGTCTGCCAAGCCATTTCTCTGGTTTCTTCTTGAAAGAGCTAGAAATTTTACCTCCTTCATTAAACTCTACTGACCTTAGTGTCATGGAAGTGACAGTTCCCTGAGTCATAGATCATGTAAACACTTCTCTCTGTCAGTTTATGTAGATGTTTAGTGTTTTATGCTGCTGTCTTGGTATCTTTGTGGGACAGTTATCTTTGTTGTTGTTTTTTTTTTAGATTTTTAAAATCACAAAATAAAAAGTGCTTTTTCACTTTCTGGTTACTCATTATTAGAAACCAGTATTTAATACATTGTTCTTAGATGGTAATATTGTTGGGGGAAAGTATACAGATCACTTCTATGAAAATATATAGCTCATGCTGCTTATTGAACTTGCTTATAGGCATCAGAAATGATACTTCGATATTCAACTTTTACATTCTTGGTCATACAATATTCACTCATAGTGTCTTAGAAGATTTATTTTACTTTTCGATATATTAGTCAGATGATACAAAGACTTGAATTTAAGACAGTAATTTTTGTATGCATGATGATGTTGTCTTTGGATTTATAAGCTTTTGACTGCAGAAAATTTAAATTTTAATTGTTTCTTTTTTAATTTTGAAAATAACTTTTCAATAGTTGCCATAAATTTCTTTTAAAAATCCTTATTAAATTATTTTATTTATTTACATTCCAAAATTTGCCCTGCTTTCTGCTCCACCCTACCTGAGTTCTTCCCCTCATCTCCCCTACCCCAACTTCTGAGAAAGTGCTCTCTCACCCAATCACCCATCCCCACGTTACCCTCACCCGCATCCTTCTTCCCTGGGACATCAATTTTCCACAGGATTAGGCTCATTCTCTCCCACTGATGCCATACAAGGCAGTCCTCTGCTATACATGTGCCTGGGGCCACAGACCAGCCCACATATGCTCCTTGGTTTTTGGCTTACTCCCTGGGAGCTCTGAGGAGTCTGGGTTAGTTGACACTGTTGTTCTTCTGATGGGGTTGCCATCCCCTTCAGTTCCTTCAGTCCTTCCTCTAACTCTTCTGTATTGGTCCTGGACCTCAATCCAAGGGCTGGCTGTAAGTATCTGCCTTTGTTTCAGTCAGTTGCTGATAGAGCCTCTCAGAGAACAGCTGTGCCAGGCTCCTGTCTGCATACACAATATAGCTTCAGTAATAGTGTCAGGATTTGGTGTGCACGCATGGGATGGATCTCAAGTTGGACTAGTCATTGGATGTCCTTTCTTTCATTCTCTGCTCCATTTTGGTCCTTGCATTTCCTTTAAACAGGAACAATTCTAGGTAAAAAAAAAATGGAGATGTGTGGGTGGCCCTCTGCCTCAAATGGGGGCCATGTATATTTACTGGAAGTTAACTATCTGAACAAAATTTTGTGGAATACAGATAACACCTTCTACAAACAGAGTTCTGCCTGAGTTTCCTTCTTTTTGTCATACCTTACTCTGTCCACGATCAAACTAGCAGTCATGTCCCTTGCTCACACTATACTATGTTGTACCTTTGCTGCTTTCTGCTTAGAGGCGCCTGAGTGTTTTCAAAGCAAAAAGGGATCAAATTTCCAGAAGAAAGATGATAAATTGAGATGAGCCCAACATTCTGTGCTGTGTCTCCTTCAGGACATTTGCCAGTGGAAGTAGTATGGACAAAGAAACCAAGAAACTAACCCCAATGTGGTGAAAGAGACAGAAAACGAGCAAGAGTCCGACAGTCTTATAGGCTTAGAGACACAAAAGAGACTTAAGATACATCCTGATGATCCAAAACTGAGCTTTCAAATTGCCAGAGAAAAAGAACACACAATGAAATGAAGTGAGGCCAGTAGTTTGTATTATTTTCCCTTGGAAGAGTTCCTGATGTATAAGTGGGAGGGGCAGATGTAAAGCTCAGCAGCTAAGCAGAGCTTTCAGTAATTCCGTAATGCTGGGGAGACAGAAATTAGAGTTCAGAGCCTGCCAACGAGGTGGAACCCTGAATAATTATCCTAATTATTCAGTTGGTATCCCCAAAGGGCTAATGTCTAGGAGTAGGGATGAACTGGGAAAAAATTCCCCACAGAGACTTAAGTACAGATTTGAAGTAGTTCAATGTTAGACAGAATTGAGGTGGTTTGTCCCTTCCTACTTGATAAAACACGAATAAATCTCTAGAGGACAATAATAATATACTGAGCTTTATTAACTTTTAACATTCAATATGTAACATGAATAAACAGTCACTGGGCTTACCAGGTATATTAATCTTCTAAGACTGGCATGACATAGTACCACAAACTGGATATCTTCACAATTCTGGAGGCTGTGTCCAACTAGATTTGGAATCTGTGGAAGGTACTCTTCCTGATTCATAGTTGACCATTCTCCCTGTTTGTCCTTACAGTGAAGGTATTGCAGATGTCTATAAGGGGATTAATTCCACTTAAGAGAGTCTTTATGCCTAAAGGACTTTATCTACTAATACTCTGTTGGGAAGCCATGGTAAATCTACTCAGCTCTATTGTACAGAGACCATAGATTTACAGGGTCAGACCTGGGTCTACCTCAGCTGAACCTTTTGCTTTCTTACTGCATACATTATCTTTGATTTGTGATTCTCTGAATTTCAGTTTCCTCAGATATGAAAGAAAGTTCAATTCTCTTAGAAACTTATGCTAAATCATTGATATAAACTATAAAGTCACATGGCATATTTTTTCTTTATTTTTCTTAGGGTGTTTACATTATTTTCAGCCGAAATTTATAGATTCTAGAAACATTATCTTCCCTAATAAATGTTGAGAGTTTTCACTCAATCCATTGTATACTTAATGAAAATGGAGGGGTGTCTACACTTAAGTCTAGGTTTTAAAATTTTCTGAAGTTATCTTTTTGTTCTGCAAATCTTACTTTTGAATGTGTTAAATACTTCATTTCATTGGATATTGTTTTCTTTTCTCATTGTGAGTATAATTACATCATTTCCCCATTACATTTCTGACCTCCAAACTCTCTCATATACTCTTTCAAAGTCATGTTCTCAGTTTTCATTAGTTTTTTGTTTTTTATTTATTCCTAGATATCTCCTGCTCAGTCTATATAATGTTACTTGTATCATGCTTTCAGGTCTCATCATTTGGTATTGAATTACCAATTGGTGTGCTCTTCCCCAGGGAAGACTGACCATTGTTCCAGCTTTCAGCATACTTTAGTTGCCTGTAGTTCCTTTTGTAGTATTTAAGCTTCCTGGCTCCCTCTACCCCCATCCACTTTGACATGCTTAATGTCGTTGTTTTTACTCAGCTCATGTTTAGTGAGTCATCTTGGTGAGACTTGATAGGTGTAGCTTTTGACTATTAGGAGAAACAGTATCATAGCAAACTCACAGATCCTCTGGCTCTTAAAATCTCCAGACACCTTACTTCTTCAATGATACCCAAGCCTTAGGTATGGGGGGTTATATTGTAGAAGCATCCTTTGAGACTAGACTCTACAATTCTGCATTTGATTAGTTTGGTTTTCTCTAGCGGTCTATAGAACTTACTTTGATAAGGCATGAGGACTCTGCTCATCTATGGGTATAAAGAGAAATATTTGGAATCTAGTTAGGGATTATGCTGGTTTAATAAAATGGCAATTAATTTTCCTCTGTCCACTTTGACATGTCTGTTGTTTTGTTCAGCTCATAGTTAGTCATGTTAGTGAGACTTTATAGGTATAGCTTCTGACATTACTAGGAGAAATGGTATCACAACAAAGAGGTTCCCCTCCAAGTTCCAAGACTTCACTAGCTCTGAGTAGTTGGCTAGGTTTCCAGCAACATGAATGATTTCCCTCTTGTTGAATAGAAAGCTGCTGGTTACTGCTAAGGTATGCATGCCACTATTGCATACTTAGGGTAATTGTAACATTCTTGTCATTGGTGTTGTTCATAGGCATCATAGCTGGGTAGGACTGTTAGTTGCTTCCTTCTCTTAGAACCTTGCATGGCACCTTCTGGTATGATGAAAGCTAGTCTTTGGGGAGGAGTCTTCCAGGTCAGATCCAGCTCAGGGGCCTCTGGGCCCTGTATCTGAAGCACATGGTGTTTTCAGGACTTGGGACTTGCTTTCCACCTTTGATGGAAAGCCAAGAGCAATAGCAATAGCCTGTATGTTTGGGGAGCATTTTGGATAAGCCCAACCAACAGCTCAAAAGAGGCTTCTCATACCTTGGGTTGGGATTTGTTGTTGTTATTATTGTTGTTATGTGGTCTTTGTCTCTTGGAAGGAGTTTTGTCAGCCCACATGAGAAATTTTAATTTAAATCCATAATTCTCAACCTTCTTTAATTTTTTTCCTGGACTGGAGAGATGGCTCAGTGGTTGAGAGCACTGACTGCTCTTGCAGAGGTCCTGAGTTCAATTCCCAGCAACCACATGGTGGCTCACAACTATCTGTAATGGGATCTGATGCCCTCTTCTAGTGTATCTGAAGACAGCTTCAGTGTACTCACATACATGAAATAAAAAAATTACCTCTAAAATTTTCCTATTATTATTATTATTATTATTATTATTATTATTATTATTTACATTGGGACCAAAGTTCCCACCCCTTCCAGTCCATTCCCCACCTCCCTCTGCCACCCCCATCCACTCCTCCCCCATTTCTCTTTAGAAATGAGAACCATGCATGTAAATTATTATGTTTATGCACAGATTTATGTGTCTGTTATATGGTATTTTTTGGTAAATAGTTAATGTCAACTTATAGATTTGACTTATTTTTGTTCCTAAAAGTCAGTTCATTCACTCAACCTCTGTTATTGTTCTATGTGCCAGACACTGTACTAAAAGCTTGTCATAAAAGATGAGTGATAGAACCAGCGGGGAAGCCCCTGAACACTTCGGATGTGGTAAGATGACTGCTACAGGAGACAAAGGCAGGCATAAATGACTTTTTCCTTGAGAGCAGCTGGGAAGGAGCCATTTGAGCCAAGTTTCTAAAGATCGGAAGATAAGCATTCTATGCAGAGGATATAGTATGTAGGAACACAGGACAATTGAAAGATTGGTTGTAGTCAGGGATCAAGTATTATTTTATGTGGCTAGGGTATAGGATATTAAGCAAGAAAGGGGAATGCAGTGAGACATCAAGTGTGAGTGTTGCATAAACGTGGATTGGCAGTAATTTGGTAATGTGCTGGAGAGGGTCGTGAAGAAATATAAAGAGCCAGGATGCTGACACAAGGTTCCAAGTAAGAAAGGATCAGGGAGAATGGCAGTGGGGATGGAGGGTTGACACAAAAAGTAAAGCACTTGCTGCTCAAGCATGATTGCCTGAATTTGGATTCCCAGAACCCACAAAAGGCCAAATGTATTAGTGTGTGTCTGTCATCCTAGGTATTCCACTGTGAGATAAGATACAGGAAAATCCTCAAAAATCATGCTAGCACAACAGCAAACAAGAGGCTATTGCAGTCAAGGAACAAGGTTAGGACCAACAATAAAATTTGTCTTTTGACCTCCATACGTATGAGATACATACACATATATGTGCACACACACACCAAATCTGAGAGAGAGAGAGAGAGAGAGAGAGAGAGAGAGAGAGAGAGAGAGAGAGAGAAATAGGAGAAAGAGAGGGAGGGGGAGGGGGAGAAGGGGAGAGGGATTCTTTAATAGCAAGTTAAATGAATAAAAAACCCACTATGATAATACCTAAATTATTTTAATAAAGAGTTATGATGAAATTTTATGTAACAAGGACATGAACACTACCCATCTTTATGAAATTTTTATCTAATATTGAAAAATTACATAAGAACTGTTATATTCTGAGGGATTTATAGAGATTAAGTTTTGCTATCTTTTTAATAATACAATGTTGTTATTGCCCTGTATAAGAAATGGAAAGAGTAAACATCTGAGGTCACACAGTGGGTAGAATGTGAGCCATCATCAATTTCTAGAACATTAACATTTATATTTAGCTACCTTTTAAATATCACCAGTTGGTAGTAATTGTTTAATAGTATTTTAAAACACAATAGATAATTAACAGAGAGATACTTAAGTAACTCCTTGTTCTTCTCCATCTTACAGAAGTAAATATTCTCCTGAGTGTATTTCCTTCAACTGCAAACAGGTTCCTATATTATTACTAATTCTGTGTGCACACATAAGAAATATTTATGTGTTCATGTTTATACAACTGTTTTTATATTTTGTGTATTATGAATCATGTTTTATACTCATTAAATCCTAACACCAATAAGAGTCTACAGCACCATCATTTATTTTTCAATTCTACTGCTTAAATTGTCAGGGATTTTTATTGTTCTCTAAACATATTTAACACCATACTACTTCTCTTCAAACATATGTAAAACTAGATGAAGTATTAGATTAAATATTTAATTAAGTTAAACATTAATTATTTTAACAAAGTAATTGGGTTTTCATATAACATTCACATTTTATACTAAACTTATTTTTTGTTGTGGGTTTGGATGTGTGTGTGTGTGTGTGTGTGTGTGTGTGTGTGTGTGTGTATGTGAGTATCAGTAACAGTATTACAGAGGGCAAAGGTGTCTTGCTCTATCAATCTCCATCTCATATCCTTCAGAGAGGGCTTCTCACTGAATCTGGACCTACGCCAACAGCCAGCAAGCTCCAGTGACCTAAGTGAAGTTCTGTTTAGTGAAACTAGAAAAAATAAGAAAATAAGCTCAATAAAGAAAAATAGAGGTCCCCAGCCAGAACTGGCCGTGGGAGTCTGAATGTGAACAAATGGAGAAAGAAGAACCGTCCCTGAGCATCGCCGAAGTGCCTGATTCCTCAGGCGACAGGAGGCAGGACATTCCATTCCATGCAGAGCCCACCCTGCTCTGGAAAAGCCAAGAACTTGGGGGCCTGCAAGAACATCAGGACTTAGTAGTGACATCAGATGAGCTCTTAAAGCAAGCATAGCAATTGTTTGCTTCCCTACACTCACCTGTGTAATACACCCTCCTGGAAGAAAAAAAAAAGAAAAAGAAAAAGAAAAGAAAAAGAAAAGAAGAAAGAAATAGATTTTTAATTTCAGAAATCAATAAAAAGCTAGTTTCTTTGTGGGGAGTACCAATGTAATTGTTAAACATTTAAATATGACTAATATCAAGAATGAAAATGAGGCTCATATGACCCATTCTGTGGATATGTAAAAATTAAAATGAGGTTCATGAACACATCTAGGCACATACATTTTACATTTAGAAGAAATTGACCATTTTTTAAAGACAGAAAATAACAGAGCTTATGCTTATATAACAATAATGTATCTAGTAAACAAACGGAATGTATAGTTATGACTGAACACTAAAGGGAATAGCAGTTTTACATGGGCTGGCTGGAAATTTAACCAAATAGTTAAATAAAATCAATATGTAGTAAAATACTCCAATTTTAGTGAAAATGTTGATGAGATTTAACATATATGAATGTACTATCAAGATAAAAATCAGAAAAATTGATATCTAAGAGTTAAGCTTATTCATTTTCCATACATTAAAGCAGAGAAGAAAATGCTCTATATCTAATATTCATTTTTCATGAATGTGTTCTACTGATTTGTTCTATTGATCAAAATCTACAAATTGTAGATCATTTTCACCAACTAAAGCGCTCAAAACACCAGATAATTTCTTTTTCCAACATTAAGCATACACTTTCTGAGTACCTCTTGGGTATATGCAAATAAATCATGGTTCCTGTCACAAAGGAACAATCTACTTATGAATGGGAAACTTGTAGTGTTTAATGAGCTCCCAAAGAGGCACAATTTAAAGATTGTTAAGATTGGAGAGGCTTTTACAGACAAGAGTCTGGTGTGGTGGCACACACCTTTAATCCTAGCACTCAGGCTGCACAGGCAATTGGATTTCTGTGAATTTTAGGCCATCCTAGTCTACATGATGAGTTCCAGGACAGCCAGGCTCATTACAAAGAGAAACCCTGTCTCAAACAAATCCAGATAGATAGATAGATAGATAGATAGATAGATAGATAGATAGATAGATAGATAGATAGGATAATCTCTTCCATTTATACCTTGACTGCCATTTCATGGTAGTAAGACAAAATGCTTCTTCTCTCCATACCACAAGAGCTCCTTCTTACATTCCTATCTCCATAAATAACACTGGCCCTGCCAATAACAGTGTTTGTCATCTTCCCTCCATGTTATAGCTCTCCATGCCTTGAGAACCTTCCTCCAAGCTCACTTCCAGGACAGGGCCTCTAATTATTAATCAATTTGGTCATTCAGAAGTATTTACTAAGCACCTAATCCATCTAGGAGCTATGGGTACAGCAGTGATAAAACAAAATGTACCTCAAGGAGCTCTTTCATTAGAAGGAGACAACATAAAATAAGCAAGTAAGTAAGTGTAAGAATGTAAATATTTACACATTATATATGAAGAAAAATAATGCAGGATGAATTGTCAAACTTAGTTGTTTGAGTAGGAGAGTTTTACATGCTAGAAAGACTTGCAGTAGAAGGATATTGGGGATTTGGGAAGGAAACCAAAAGAAAAGAAAACAAACCATTTGGTGTTAGTCTATGGGGAGAGGAAGACAGATCAAAAAGTGCAAACATCCCAAGTCTAGAACATACTTAGCAAGTTTGACTGGCACTAAGAACAAAGGGTGGAGTGGAATAAAATGACCAGAAAGATAACTTTGGGCAGATCACATTAAAGACTCTTGACTTCATTATCACACAATGGGAGTAAAATCAGGACATGAGTTGTTTTTAAAGGATCCTTCTAGCAGCTATACAGAGATGAGAATGGCATAGGAGGTAACAGTGCAGAGTAGCTCCAAGATGTTGATTTGTACCAAAGCAATAGCAGAGGACATAAAAAACCATATGGAAAGTATTTATGATGTTTAGTTGATACAATTGCTAGGAGACTGATTGGACTATGGGGGAGAGAGAATTGGGTTATAATTGCTGGAACAGTGCTCTTGTGTTTGAAAATGAAGATGGAATGTAGTGCATAGGAGGAGGAGCTGGCTTTAGATAAAAGCATGGGCAGTTCACTAGAGAAACATGAGAAGAATTTGGCACAGAAGCATCCAGGTGAGTAAGTATGAGGATAGGAAACCTGAGGGCTCAGTACTGACAGCTTTCTCTTTGCTGCAGAAAGATACCTGGAGCTAGGAATGAAAAGGAGAGATCTGAATATAAAATAGTCATCCAAACATAGCCACTAAGTCTTAACCTCTGTATCCATTTCCACACAGCTGGATTCCTTTTCCTTGGCTTGTGTATGTTCTTAGAAGCTCTTTCTTCATTAAATCCTCACCTTGAATGATAGAAACACTCATATAAGTAGTTTCCTAAGGAGAAAATAATAAAGGAAACATCTACTTGGAGAAATGACGATGTGGTCTACCTACCTCTGTCTGCTGCTCAAATCTCCATCCCACTGCCATTCTCCCTGATCCTTTCTTCCTCAGAGCTTTAAGTCAGCATTTCGGCTCTTTATATTTCTTCATGACCCTCTTCAGCACATTACCAAATTACTGCCAATCCACATTTATGCAACACTCACACTTGATATCTCATTGCACCCCCCTTTCTTGCTTTATACCCTATACCCTAGCCACATAAAATAAAATCTGATAGTTTCACCCAAAATTGCTGTCGTCCAGATTGGCTTCACATTTACTAAATATCTTAGGACGGCTTTGCATTTGCTGATCTCCTGCTTCTAATCTCCATGTGGTGGGTGTATAGCAAATCCAACTGTTGTGTAGAGATTTCCCAAGGCTATAAAAACCAATGAAAAATTATTAAAATTATAAACAACAAGAAAAAAATGCATTTAGAAAAAAACACATGTTGAATTTGGTCAAATATGTTTTGGACCTATTGAGATAATCATTTCTCTTTCCTTTTTATCCTGTTAAACAGTGACAAAAATAAATTTTGAACATGTTATTAACAACTTTCATTCACATCTACATTCACAAGTGTTCTCCTATGATGCTTTTTCTTGGTTTTCTTTTTAGACTAATACTTGATTCAGATGAAATGTTTTGGAAAGTTCTCCTTTCTCATATTTTCTGCAAGTTTATGAGGGGTTGGTAATGATTTCTCTATTTTAAAATGTTTGGTAGAATTTATCAATGAAATAACTAGTACTTGAATTTTTCTTTCTGGGATTTTTGTAATAGCAAACCAAATTTTAAGAAAGGTATAGAACTGTTCATATCATCCCTTTCATTACAGGGATGCTTGATAGTTTGTGACTCTGAAAGAATTCATCATCCATTTTATGCAATTTTACCAATTTCCAGGCACAAAGTCTTATCTTTTAAATTTCTGTGGGGTCAAGCATGATGCCTCATCTTTATCAGATGCTTATAGTTTATATCTTCACTACTGTTTTCTTGGTTAGATTGTAGGTGTCTCAGTTTTACTGACCACCCACCTCAAAGGACAAGATAGCTATTGGTTTGATGAAAATCATGCAAATAACTGAAATAAAAACTTCATTGAATACTATTTTTGTCTCTTTCTTTTTACCTTTTGGTTTAATTTCCTTTTTTTCCCTAGTATGGAAAGTGTTGGGAGCTTAGTTCCATAGTCTCTTTTCTTCTAATATAAACATTAGTGTTTTCATTTTTAAGCACTACGTACTATAATTGTCTCCCAGACAATTTGATAAGCTAATTATTTAATTACTAAATTTTGATGCTATGGATTGAACTGTGGGCCTTGTGAATGTTTATCAAGCAGTCTGCCACTGAACTACTCCCTCAGCTAAATTTTTATTTTCACCCAGCTCAAAGTATTTTAAAGTTTTGCCTTAGATTTCTTTTTTGATCCATAAGTTACTTACATATATGCTTTTAAATTTCCAACTATTTAAGTAATAGGTGTTATATATATTTTCTAGTTTAATTTCATTATGGTTAAAGAACATACTTTATATGATTTCAATTCCTATAAAAGTTTCCCATGTCCATTTAATGTACTGCTAGTGTAATTATAAACAAAGCACCTACTATAGAAAACAAGGAGGGTCCTCAAAAAAATAAATGCAGAAAACTATGATGTAATCCCAATAGGGTATTGAAAGATACTTCACACCCATGTTTGTAACATCAGTATTTGCAATGTCAAGAGTTAGAAGCAGTACAAAATTTTGTCAATAGATGGAACAACAAACTATGGCATATATCCACAATAGACTTAAAATTCCACCTTAACAGAGAAAGAGATGCAGCTACATGGATGGATCTTGAAGGCTTTTTATATTTTCTGAAATAAGCCAAAGATTTTATGTCTCCATTTGCATGAATTACCTTAAGTAGTTAAATTCATAGAAAGAAAAAGTATAATTATGACTATCAGGGACTGGGGAAGAAAGTAAAGGGTAGTTGTAACCTAATGAGCGTAGAGTTTCAGCTTTGCAAGGTGAAAAATTCTATAAGATCTGTTCACAACAATAGGAATATACTCGATACTACTGAAATATACACTTCCAAAAATGGCAAAAAAAAGCTTTGGATTACATGTACATTTTTACTGCAATTAGATATAAAATAAACCTTTTTGAAATTTGTCTTATGGACCAGAATATCATGAAAGATGGTGAATACTCTTTGTGCACTTGTAAAGCCTGTTTTTTGCTCTTGTAGAATAGAGCTTTTTATAAATGTCAATTAACTGAAATTAGCTAACAGCATTGTGCAGCTCTCTACGCTTACTGATTTTCTGCCTAGTCGTTTTATTGATTGCTGAGAGAAGAGTGTTAACATCCACAACTATAGCTGTCAGTTTCCCTGCTTAGACTTCTTAGTTCTGCCAAATTTTGCTTCATATATCTTTTTTCCTTTTTTATTTTATTTTATTTTTTATTATTATTTTCTTTATTTACATTTCAAATGCTATCCCGAAAGTTCCCTATACCCCCTCCCCCGCCCCTGCTCCCCTACCCACCCACTCCCACTACTTGGCCCTGGCCTTCCCCTGTGCTGGGTCATATAAAGTTTACAAGACCAGGGGCCTCTCTTCCCAGTGATGGCCAATTAGGCCATCTTCTGCTACATATGCAGCTAGAGACTCGAGCTCAGGGGGTACTGGTTAGTTCATATTGTTGTTCCACCTACAGGGTTGCAGCCCCCTTCAGCTCCTTGGGTACTTTCTCTAGTTCCTCCATTGGGGGCCCTGTGTTTCATCCAGTAGTTGACTGTGAGAATCCACTTCTGTGTTTGCCAGGCACTGGCATAGCCTCACAAGAGGCCGCTATATCAGGATCCCTTCAGCAGAATCTTGCTGGCATGGGCATTAGTATCTGGGTTTGGTGGCTGATGATGGGATGGATCTCTGGATAGTCCATCCTTTCATCTTAGCTCTAAATTTTGTCTCTGTACCTATATCCTTTCATGAGTATTTTGTTCCTTATTCTAAGGAGGAATGAAGTATCCACACGATGGTCATCCTTCTTGGTTTTCTCGTGTTTAGCAGAATGTATCTTGGGTATTCTAAGTTTCTGGGCTAATATCCGCTTATCAGTGAGTGCATATCTAGTGACTTCTTTTGTGATTTGCTTCATATATCTTGAACCTCTGTTGATAGTTGCATACATAATCAGAATTGTGAGGATTTCTAGTTGAAGTGACTTTTGGTTTCATGTGATCATCTCTGTTTATTTCAGCTGATGTTCTGCATTCTGAAGTCTACTTTTTATCACTATGCAGTGAGCTTTTTATATGGATCATGTGATTTTTAAAACTTCTATCTTTTGTAAGGTATATTTATTCAGATGATTTATATTTGGTGTAATTATTGATATAATTGAATTTATTCTATTTTATATCTGCTTTCTGATTATTCTTGCTGGACTTGGTTGTGATTTTCTTTCTTTAAGATCACTGTGAAATATTTATTAGTCCATTTTAATTTATGTGTTACTGCTGTATGTTACATTTGTATATTGATGTTCACTGAATCAATTTCAATCCATATTCTCAATATTGCAACGTCATGTTTGAGTTACTATTGTACTACTTCAGGTACAATATAGAAGATATAACTGACCATGTGGCTTCATTATCTTACCCTATTTGTATTAATAAGTATGAGAATTATAGAAAATTCAAAGTCCTATTTCATAACATTTTGCTTCCAATAGTTACCTATATTTTGAAGAACATAAATGTAACTTGTAACATTAGTAAGTGATTTATAATTCTCTTTTATTTTCATTGTTTCTGATTATCTTAGTTTCCATCTAATACATTTATCCTCACTTAAAAGAATTTCCTATTTAGTTTTTGGCCAGAATCATTATATTTTAGTTTTCATTAATCTGAAAATATAATTTTACCTTTATATATATATTTTAAAAGTTTTTTTGAGAATGTCATATATGAGTGTTGTACCTTCCATAATTTCTATCCCTCTCTCTTTCCCCTTCCAATTCTTCTTGTGAAAGTAATTTCACTCTATGAAAAAAGTCTTAGTTATATTTATTAAGTAATTTAATTATGAAGTTCTACTATCTTCTGACTTCCATTTTTTCTTATAAGAAATCTCATATTACTACTGTTTTGAGACAGGGTTTCTCAGTGTAGCCCTGGTTGTCCTGGTGGTACTCACTCTGTAGACCAGGTTGACCTTGAATTTAGAGATCTGCCTGGCTCTCCCTCCCAAGTGCTAGAACTAAAGGCATAGACCATTACTTCTGAATTAAAGGCATAGACCATTACTGCCTAGCCATCTACATATAATTTTAGTTGTTTTGTTTGAGATGGAGGTCTAACTACATAAATAAGGATGACTTTAAACTCCTTATGTAATATATAACGTATTTTTTTTTAACATTGTGGCCATGATTTTCTTTGTCCTTATCATGTTTGAGATTTGTTGAGTTTCTTAAGCCTTTAATTATGGCTTTTACCAAGTTTTAGAAGTCTTCAATTGTAATAGTTTTAGGTATATTTTCTATGTTCATTTCATTCTTCTCTTCTAGGACTCTAGCACATGGAAGTTAAAATTTTTGATGTGATTCTTCAAGTCTTTCATCATTTCTTCACTTTCTCAATATTTTTCTTTTTATTAATCTTACTGCATAGTTCCTATTGATCTATCCTAAAGTTCTCTTTTTTCCTGTCATTTCCATTTCTATTTTACTATTAGGTTTATCCCATCATTTTAATATTTTAGATACCTTATCCCTTAGTTCTAAATTTTCATATGGTTCCTTTTATAGTTTCGCTTTTTCTACTTGAACTTATCTAGTATGTTTACCTTTATTGCATGTAGCATGATTCTCATAGCTATATATTAGCTCTCTATTGCTATATGATAAGTTGTGGGCACCATCTCTAGCAGGAAGACAGGACATTTGAGGGGTTGCCATCTCACAGTCACACTTCTGACCCCTAATTGTTTCTGTCTGAAAGAATTACAGTGATGGAAATGGAGAGGAGCCTGGAGAGAAGGTCCAGCGACAGGCCCAAAGTGGGATCCAGCTCAAGGGGAGGCCCCAAAGCCTGCCACTATTACTGACCATCCACTTCTATATTTGTCAGATACTGGCATAGCCTCTCAGGAGACAGCTATATCAGGCTCCTGTCAGCAAGCTCTTGTTGGCATCCTCAACAGTGTCTGGGTTTGGTGGTGGTTAATGGTATGGATGCTCAGGTGGGGTAGTATCTGGATGGTCATTTCTTCAGTCTCTGCTCTGCTCTTTGTCTCTGTAACTCCTTCCATGGGTATTTTGTTCCCCATTCTAAGAAGTGTATCCAAACTTTGGTCCTCCTTCTTCTTGAGTTTCATGTGTTTTGCAAATTGTATTTTGGATATTCTGAGCTTCTGAGCTAATATCCACTTCTCAGGGAGTGAATATCATGTGTGTTCTGTTGTGATTGGGTTACCTCAGGATGATATCCTCCAATTCCATCCATTTGTCTAAGAATTTCATAAATTCATTGTTTTTTAATTTTTGTATTATTATTTTCTTTATTTCCATTTCAAATGCTATCCCTAAAGTTCCCTATAACCCCCACCCCACCCCTTCTCCCCTACACACCCACTCCCACTACTTGGCCCAGGCATTCCCTGGTGCTGGGTCATAAAAAGTTTGCAGGAACAAGGGGCCTCTCTTCCCAGTGATGGCCAATTAGGCCATCTTCTGCTACATATGCAGCTAGAGACACAAGCTCAGGGGGTACTGGTTAGTTCATATTGTTGTTCCACCTA
>NC_034613.1:86195960-86203468 GCF_900095145.1 Mus pahari
TGATCTTAGCCATTCTGACTGGTGTGAGGTGGAATCTCAGGGTTGTTTTGATTTGCATTTCCCTGATGACTAAGGATGTTGAACATTTCTTTAGGTGCTTCTTGGCCATTCTGTATTCCTCAGTTGAGAATTCTTTGTTTAGCTCTGTACCTCATTTTTAATAGGGTTATTTGGTTTTCTGGAGTCTAACTTCTTGAGTTCTTTGTATATAATGGGTATTAGCCATATATTGGATGTAGGATTGGTAAAGATCTTTTCCCAATCTGTTGGTTGCCTTTTTGTCCTATTGACTGTGTCCCTTGACTTACAGAAGCTTTGCAATTTTATGAGGTTCCTTTTGTCAATTCTTGATCTTACAGTACAAGCCATTGGTGTTCTGTTCAGGAAATTTTCCCCTGTACCCATGTGTTTGAGACTCTTTCCCACTTTCTCCTCTATAAATTTCAGTGTATCTGGTTTTATGTGGTGGTCCTTTATCCACTCGGACTTGAGCTTTGTAAAGGAGATAAGACTGGATCGATTTGCTTTGTTCTCCGTGCTGACAACCAGTTGAACCAGCACCATTTGTTAAAAGAGCTTTCTTTTTTCCACTGGATGGGTTTAGGTCATTTGTGAAAGATCAAGTGACTGTAGGTGTATGGGTTCATTTCTGGGTCTTCAATTGTATTCCATTGATCTTTCTGCCTGTCACTGTACCAATACCATGCAGTTTTGATCATATTGCTCTGTAATACAGCTTGAGGTCAGGGATTGTGATTCCCACAGAAGTTCTTATATTGTTGAGAATAATTTTCACTATCCTGGGTTTTTTGTTATTCCAAATGAATTTGCAAATTGTTCTTTCTAACAATATGAAGAATTGAGTCGGAATTTTGATGGGGATTGCATTGAATCTGTAGATTGCTTTTGGCAGGATACCCATTTTTGTTATATTAATCCTGCCAATCCGTGAGCATGGGAGATATTTCTATCTTCTTAGATCTTCTTCAATTTCTTTCTTCAGAGACTTGAAGTTCATGTCATACAGATGTTTCACTTGCTTGATAAGAGTCATACCAAGGTATGTAATATAAATTTAAATATTGTGAAGGGTATCATTTCCATAATTTCTTTCTCGGCCTATTTATCCTTTGAGTATAGGAAGGCTACTGATATGTTTGAGGTAGTTTTATATCCAGCCACTTTGCTGAAGTTGTTTATCAGCTTTAGGAATTCTCTGGTGGAATTTTTGGTGTCACTTAAATATACCATCATCATATCATCTGAAATTGTGATTTTTTTTTTGGTTTTTGGTTTTTTTGTTTTTTGTTTTTTTCTTTTTTGAGACAGGGTTTCTCTGTGTAGCCCTGGCTGTCCTGGAACTCACTCTGTAGGCCAGGCTGGCCTCCAACTCAGAAATCTGCCTGCCTCTGCCTCCCAAGTGCTGGGATTAAAGGTGTGCGCCACCACTGCCCAGCAAATAGTGATATTTTGAGTTCTTCCTTTCCAATCTGTACCCCTTTGACCTCCATTTGTTGTGTAATTGCTCCAGTTAAAACTTCAAGAACTATATTGAATAGGTAGGGAGAGAGTGGGCAGTCTTGTCTATTCCCTGATTTTAGTGGGATTGCTTCAAGTTTTTCTCCATTTAGTTTGATGTTGGCTACTGGTTTGGTGTATGTTGCTTTTATTATGTTTATGTATGGGCCTTGAATTCCTGATATTTCCAAGACTATTATCATGAAGGGGTGTTGAATTCTGTCAAATGCTTTCTCAGCATTTAATGAGATGGTCATGTGGTTTTTGTCTTTGTGTTAGTTTATATAGTGTATTATTTTGATGGATATCCATATATTTAAACATTCCTGTATGCCTGGGAAGAAGCCTACTTGACTGTGGTGAATGATTGTGTTGATGTGTTCTTAGATTTCTTTGCCAGAATTTTATTTTGTATTTTTGCATTGATATTTACAAGTGAAATTTGTCTGAAGTTCTCTTTCTTTGTAGGGTTTTTGTATGGTTTAGGTATGAGCATAATTGTGGCTTCATAGAACGAATTGGGTAGTGTTCCTTCTGTTTCTATTTTGTATAATATTTGAAGAATATTGGTATCAGGTCTTCTTTGAAGATCTGATAGAAATCTGCACTAAACCTGTTTGGTCCTGGACTTTTTTCATTCGGAGACTTTTAATGACTGCTTCTATTTCTTTAGGGGTTATGGGACTACTTAGATGGTTTATCTGATTCTGATTTAACTTTGGTATCTGGTATCTGTCTAGAAAATTGTTCATTTCATCCAGATTTTACAGTTTTGTGAGTATAGGCTTTTGTAGTAAGATCTGATGATTTTATTAGATTTCCTTGGATTCTGTTGTTATGTCTCCCTTTTCATTTCTGATTTTGTTAATTTGGATACTATCTCTGTGCTTTCTGGTTAGTCTGCCTAAGGGTTTATCTATCTTGTTGATTTTCTCAAAGATCCAGCTCCGGGTTATATTGATTCTTTGTATAGATCTTTTTGTTTCCACTTGCTTGATTTCAGTCCTGAGTTTATTTCCTGCCAACTATTCCTCTTGGAACTATTTACTTCTTTTTGTTCTAGATCTTTCAGATGTGCTGTCAAGCTAATAGTGTATGCTCTCTCCAGTTACTTTTTGGAAGCACTCATAGCTGAGTTTTCCTCTTTGTACTGCTTTCATTGTGTCCCATAAGTTTGAGTATGTTGTGCCTTCATTTTACTTAAATTCTAAAGAGTCTTTAATTTCTTTCTTTTTTCTTCCTTGACCAAGTTGAGTAGACCAATTGAGTAGAGTATTGTTCTGCTGTTGTTTTTGAAGACCAACCTTAGTCTGTGGTGATCTGATAGGGTACATGGGATTATTTCAATCTTCTTGTATCTGTTGAGGCCATTTTGTGACTGATTATATGGTCAATTTTGAAGCACCATGAGATGCTGAGAAGAAGGTATACTCTTTTGCTTTAGGATGAACTGTTCTATAAATATCTGTTAGACCAATTTGGTTCATAACTTCTGTTATTTCCACTGTGTCTCTGTTTAGTTTCTGTTTCCATTGCTGAGAGTTGGGTGTTGAAGTCTCCCACTGTTATTGTGTGAGGTGCAATGTGTGATAACTTTTGGTTGAAAGTTGATTTTATTAAATATTAGAATGGCTACTCTTGCTTGTTTCTTGGAACTCTTGCTTGGAAAATTGTTTTCCAGCCTTTTACTCTGAGGTAGTGTTCTGTCTTTGTCACTGAGGTGGGTTTCCCGTATGCAGCAAAATGTTGGGTCCTGTTTAAGTATCCATTCTATTAGTTCATGTCTTTTTATTGGGGAATTGGGTCCATTGATGTTAAGAGATATTAAAGAAAAGTGATGGTTACTTCTTGTTATTTTTGTTGTTAGAGGTGGAATTATGTTTGTGTTGCTATTTTCTTTTAGGTTTGTTTAAAGATTACTTTCTTGGTCTTTCTACACTGTAGTTTTCCTCCTTGTTTTGGTGTTTTCCATCTGATATCCTTTGTAGGGATGGATTTGTGGAAAGATATTATGGACATTTAGTTTTGTCATGGAATATCTTGGTTTCTCCATCTATGGCAATTGAGAGTTTTGCTGGGTATAGTAGCCTAGGTTGGCATTTGTGTTTTCCTAGGGTCTGTATAACATCTGCCCAGGATCTTCTAGCTTTCATAGTCCCTGGTGAGAAGTCTGGTGTAATTCTGATAGGTCTGCCTTTATATGTTACTTGACCTTTTCCACTTACTGCTTTTAATATTCTTTCTTTGTTTAGTGCATTTGGTGTTTTTATTATTATGTGATGGGAGGAATTTCTTTTCTAGTCTAGTCTATTTGGAGGCTTCTTTTATGTTCGTGGGCACCTCTATATTTAGGCTAGGGAAGTTTTCTTCTATAATTTTGTGGAAGATATTTACTCGCCCTATATGTTGGGAATCTTTGCTCTTCTATACCTGTTATCCTTAGATTTGATCTTCTCATTGTGTCCTGGATTTCCTGCATGTTTTGGGTTAGGATCTTTTTACACTTTTCATTTCCTTTGACTGTTGTGTCAATGTTTTCTATGGTATCTTCTACCCCTGAGATTCTCTCTTCTATCTCTTGTATTCTGTTGGTGATGCTTGCATCTATATGACTCCTGTTCTCTTTCCTAGGTTTTCTAACTCCAGAGCTGTCTCCCTTTGTGATTTCATTATTGTTTCTATTTCCATTTTTAGATCTTGGATGATTTTGTTCATTTCCTTCGCCTATTTGATTGTGCTTTTCTGTAATTCTTTAAGGGATTTTTGTGTTTCCTCTTTAAGTGCTTCTACCTGTTTACCTGTGTTCTCCTGTATTTCTTTACAGGAGTTAGTTATGTCCTTCTTGAGGTCCTCTATCATTGTCTTGAGAAGTGATTTTAGATCCGAGTCTTGCTTTTCTGGTGTGATGGTGTATTCAGGACTTGCTATGGTGGAAGAATTGGGTTCTAATGATGCCAAGTAACTTCGGTTTCTGTTGTTTATATTCTTATGCTTTCCTCCCAGCATCTGATTATTTCTAGTGCTCCCTTCCCTCCATTTATCCGACTGGATCCTTTCCTTCCTGAGATCCTGGTTGTGTCAGAACTCCTCAGTGCCCAGCTATCTCTGTCATCCTGTGATTCTGTGATCCTGTGATCCTGAGATTCTGGGTGTGTCAGAGTTCCCAGGAGTCAAGCTGCCTCTGGGACCCTGAGAATCTGGTGTGACCACGCTCCTGGGATCCTGGGAATGTTTGTCATCCTGGGTGTGTTAGAGCACCTGCAATTTCAGCCTTCTCTGGATGCTGTGGGACTTTCTGTGGAGTTTGCACCCATGGTAAACTGGTGCAGACTAGAAGGAACTGGAGCCACTGGTTGTGTAGGGTTCCTGCGTCCCTGGATCCTGCTGGTCCCAGTTACTCCTGAAGGTGTTGGAACAGATGCTGTGTCCTACTCACCCCTGATTCCACGATCCTTAGGGTTCTAGAGTCCCTGGGAGTAGAGTCTCCTCTGGGTGTTGTGGGACTGGCTGCAGAGTTCTTGCCCAAGGTGTCGGTTCCTTTTCTATTTCACAATCTAGCTGCTTCTGTTTGCCGGTAGAGCCTTTAAGTAGATGGTTTTTTATTTTCTCCAGAATTTTATATTATTGCAAAAGGTCAGTTCTAGTGAGCTTCTTCCATCTTGACCAGGAGTGGAGGTTTTTATTTATATCATATTTGCACATTTACAGTGGGTTTCTTAGAGACAGCACATAATATATTTATTTTTTTACCCTAACCTCAATTTTGACATTTAATTTGGATGTTTAGATAATTTTTTAAAAAGCTTGAGGAAAAACTTTTATTAGTTTGAGAAAAAAACTGCAAGGCAGGAAAGCTGTAAATCTCAGCAGCTACTTAGAGTAGGAAAACAGACCACAAGTCATTTCATTTGTAAGCAGCCATGTAGTGGGAAGTGGGGGGAGAGTCCGAGAAAGACTGAGAAACCCACAGTGTTGGAGAAAGCATGCAGAGACTTTAGAAAAATAGATAAAGAACATTTTTTTCGCTTTTATCTGCAACACACAAAAAACCTTGTTCAGGCTTTGCATAGCCACATTGTGGTAACTCCATAAGTAACTGCAGTGCGGAGAGGCTTCTGGGAAAGAAAAGTACATTATGTAATCAAGAGAATAATTATTCCTCCACTCTCCTCAGCATGTCTTCAGGTGAATAAGATTTCCTGGGGGAATGTACTCTTGGGCAGGTGGTTGACAGGCCCAGTTGGACTAATTCTTATTCCAGGATACAATAGTATGTAGAGTTCTGATCTTTGGAGCCATTCAGAACCTTGCATCTCTGCATCTCTGTCCAGGGCCAGACACAGATTCCATTCTTTTTTTCTTTGCTTCTTCTTCTTCTCTCTTTTTTTAATCAGAAAGAAGTAGCTTTATTGTAATGGGCCTCAACAGATCTCTGATACCCACCCTCAGTGGTATTTCTGTAACATACTTTCTTAAAGAGTGAAGACCCTAAAATCAGTTAGAAATAGACAAAAGTAAAAAAAAAGTTATAACCTAGTTCTGCCGTGAAAATGCAGAGATGTAATTGTAAACCTGTTTACCAGAGGGAATTAGTGTCTGGACTGGTGGTTTCTGTCATGCGCTCATGTATAGCCTCCAAGCTGGGGTGCTAATTTAGGAGAAGATAACAAGAAATAAGAGCTCCTGTCTGGAATTCTTGGACTCTGGCCAGAACAGAACCAAGGACATTTCCGGCTTTTGGCCAAGGACAAGAATGAAAACTGTTCCCTTTTGGGTCTCTGCCCCTAAGTCTGTCTAAGCTGTTTCTGTTTTCTGTCCTCATCTAAGTGTTTAAAGAGGAGATTGTCATTGGGAAATTTGGACAATACCTGGTCTGGCATATGCCTGCTGGATGGGGTCCTCAAACCGTCCAGTGGGCCTAGAGAAGGGACTTCAAAAGTCCATTAATGATTCCACTTGTATAACAAACAGGTGTAGGGAGGAAAAGCATCCCCTGCATAGACAGAGATGTGAGGGTGGAGAAAAAGCAAGAAAGGAGTCAGAGAGAAGTGAAATTGGAGCCCTTTAAGCAGAGGAAATGATTCCATCCCACCAGTAGCAGGTACAGAAGTTTATATAATACCTTAGAGTTATAAGTTATAAGTCAGAAAACCAGAAGTCAGAACAAAGGACATCTAAAGATATCTAAGTCAATTGGAATCCCTTACTAGGCTCACAAGAACATCTAGCCATATGGGGCTTATTGGGTTTCTCCTTGGAGTTTTTCCTATAGCATTTAAAGTCCAACTAAAGAGTGACAAACTGAGGGCCACCTTTCAGGTACTTTGATACTTATTGGAGTCATTATAAAAATCAAATGATAGAGCCTACAGAAGTTGGCTCAACAGTTAAAAACATCCGTTCCTCTTTAGAACACTTGAGTTCCGTTCCCAACATCCACATTACTAGTGCACAACCAGCAGGAGATCTGATGCCCTCTTCTAGCCTCTTTGGGCAATGGTACATGGTACGCACACACACATACATTTTAAAAGATCAAACAATAGCTAAATCCTTTTCTTTTTCTTCCTTCTTAGAGCCTACCTAGAAGGGACCTAATTCATTATTTTTAAAAGAAAATATTACTCGGTACTGTACAGGGGGCAGCAATCTGGGAAGTAATAACAATACTTAGTGTTTGCCCATAATTTTCATTTAATATCATTACAATAATACTTGGATTTAAATCTACCATTTTGCTATTTATATTCTATTTATTCCATCTACTTTTTCATTACTTGTTTCTTCTCTTCTTGTCTTCTTTCAGAGTAATGTATTTCTATGATTTCATTTTATCTTGACTTTTAGGTCACTAGTCTTAGTTCTTTTTTTTAATGGTTGCACTAGTTAATATTTATCATAGTACATTTAGAAATCTTCATTCAACACCACATATAAATCATACAGAGCTATGCCTGGTGTGTGTGTGTGTGTGTGTGTGTGTGTGTGTG
>NC_034613.1:86203518-86205516 GCF_900095145.1 Mus pahari
TGTGTGTGTGTGTGTGTGTGTGTGTGTGTGTGTGTGTGTGTGTGTGTAATGTTGAGGATAGAGTAGGGGAAAGCTAAAAGATTGCTACACACTGTTAATGACAACTCTTGGCTTTTGTTTTGATAGGTTTTGTTTAGCACTTAAATTTGAAAGACAATTTCACTGAATTAAATAATCTAGATTTACAGATTTTTGTTTAATCACTCAAAAATGTTACTCCACTCTCTTCTGAATCTCATAGATTCTGATATTATGTTTGTAATTATTCTTAACCTTTTCCCCATGTCTTTAAATTTGGGTACTTTTAGCATTTTCTTTTTATCACTGGGTTAAAGGAATTAGATATGGCATGTTTTAATGTGTTTTGTTTGTGATTATGCTTCTTGAGGCTTGTAGACTTTATTAACTTATCAGGATTATCATTTTCAACCATCTGGAAAAAGTTTGGTCATATTTTTCATTAAATCCATTTTTGTCTTTGTCTCCTTGTATGACAGTGCTTTGTTTATTTTATTTTGAGTTTTCTTTCTTGGCATGATTCCATCTACATTGTTTCTATTACCTATTCTTCAGAATTGCTGATTTGTATAGATTGTAATTTGTCATTTTGCTTTTATATTTTTACTGATTTAATTTAAATAACAGTTTACTGCTACATATATTCATCTCTTCCCTTTTTGTGTGGTAGTGAGACATTCCTACAAGTGCAATAATATATTGTTATATTTACTACTTTATACAGCATGTTTTGATTACTTGTTTGTTTGTTTTGCAGCACTAGTATTAAACCCATGTTTTTATACTTACTAGGCAAATGTTCTACCACTGAGTTATATCCCCATTTCTCTGTATGACATATTTTAAAGTAGCTGGCAGATTTAAGGAGAACAAAAACATATTCATAGGGTTTATAATTTTTGTGTTCCTGTTGTATTTCTGGTTCTTTACATGTTTTTTCCCCTCTAAATTCAAGTTACCATTTGCTATCATTTATTTATACCCTTGGTGCTATTATTGTCAAATTAATATTTCCATATATTACATATACAATAATTCAATTATAAACCTATAGCTTCATTTGTAAATTAATATGTACAAAAAAGTAAGTAGAAAAATATACATTTTACAATAGTTAATACTTATATAGTTACCTTTACAAGTCCTATGCTCTTTGTGTACGATCAAATTACCAACAAAAATAACCTTCCTTCACAATATTCCCCACCCTCTCTCTCTTCTGATAGGATCTCACTATATGCACAGGTTGGTCTAGAACTTGTGCTGAGATTGCAGTGCCATTTTAGGCTTCTTTAGGATTTCTCATCAGGCAGGTAAAGTAGCAACATTTTTGTTTGTTTGAATATCTTCATTTCATTTTAAGTTTTCAAAGATTGGTTTGCTGGAGAGAGAGCCCTTGGTTGACCCGTTTTGTATTTATTTTTCTTTATAATTGCATCCTACTTCCATTTGTTGTCATCTATAATCTCTGATGGAAAGTCACTTTAAACTTAGTTGGTTCTCCTGTATATGGTACATTCATGATTTTGACTTTTTCTTTGAACATTATTTCTCTTGTCATAGCCTTGATGTAAATCCTATTGCCATTATCTTCTTGGTCTTCTTCAGGATTATCATGTTTAGGTTATTGGATTTTGTTGTGTTTTGTTATGTTTCATTGGTTTTAGTTTTGGTTTTCTAAATCTGGGATTTTTCCATTCATTATTTCCTCTTTTTTTTTTTAAAAAAAAATCTTAGCTCTTTTTTGGTATTCTTTTAATTATATGTTGATTTTATTAATGAAGTCCTGAATTTCTCTGAGACTGTTATCTTTTCATTCGCTGTTCTTTCAGCACAATATGCTGCTTTTCCATGTTTGCTAGTTCTTTATTTTATCAGATCTACTATTGACATTCCCTTGCTCTCTTTATTTTTTTTTTATTTTTTTTTATTATTATTTTCTTTATTTACATTTCAAATGCTATCCCGAAAGTTTCCCAT
>NC_034613.1:86205926-86251277 GCF_900095145.1 Mus pahari
GGATAGTCCATCCTTTCATCTTAGCTCTAAATTTTGTCTCTGTACCTATAACCTTTCATGAGAGTTATGTTCCTTATTCTAAGGAGGAATGAAGTATCTCTTTATAAAGAAAGCTGAAATTATATTACATACATTCAATAATTATGTGTTAATATATTTTTATCTCTATTGAGATTATGTGTTTAAAGAGACATATTTATAGTAGTTTACTTTTAATCATTGCTTCTTTTGGATTTTTAAAATGTTTATGTCTTCTTTACATTTTTGCTGAGTCAGTAACTGTGCTTTTTTAATGATAATCTCTCTTTTCTACTTCTTTAAAAGTTATATGGACCACAATTTATTAATTCTTTCCATATCTGAAAAGACCTGCTTGGCTTTATAATTGACCTGAGTAGGGTAAAAGAGTGAAAAAACAGCACAGGTGTACAAAGGCTGGGACCAAGTGGGCCACGCACTGTGCTGAAGTTGTGCCAGCAGCCAGGAAATTCAACATGCTTATTACATTTAGCAGTAGGAGGAGACAGGTTTATTATATACAGATGGAGGAGTAGGAGAGGCAGCAGATGTAATCTTCATAGGTGATCTCTCAAGTCCTCTGCGAGTAGGGACTTTCGGTTGACATCCTTCTTTAACCAGGAGAAGGCACCCCGATTCCTATATTTTGATACATTTGAATTAAGTCCTTGACATGCTATCAACACACATCCACTCGGTAATTAATCTGTTCCTTTAGATATCTTTTAAGTTTTTTTGTTTAAAACTGGACATTTGAGGTTGGAGATGTAGCTCAGTGATGGAGTACTTGCATACTATGTACAAGGCCTGTGACTCTATCCCTAGCACCAGAAAAATAAACATAGCTATTTTAGATATATAATGTTACTATCTAGTTACTGATTACTATTACTGCAGACCCATTCTGTAATCCAAACTTTATTTTTATTGTCTGTTTGATGGCTTGAATGTATTATTAGTTTAGTGAAGTTCATTTCTTCAACATGTACAAAGTTTGGCATGTGCAAACTTACCTTGGAATGTCAATGATTTTAGAAGCATTATGTTCTAATATGTCATTCTGTCCCTCTGATATCATATATTTAGCTCATTGCCAACTGCAATAATCAACTGGTTTTTTCTATTATTTTTTAATAATGTTTTGGGAAAATCTGATCCAATTACATTCTAGCTGTTTTAATAGTTAGCCTTGTCCTCCTCCTTCTCTCCCCCTCCTCCTCCTCTTCCTTCTTCTCCTTCTCTTTCTCCTTCACTTTCTTCTTCCTCCACTGCTTCTGCTTCCGCTTAGTCTTCTCTCCTCCGCCTCTTCCTCCTCCTTCTTTTGTTCCTTAGTTTTACTGTGTAGTCCAAACTGACTTCAAACATGTGATTCTCCTGCCTCAGCCTCCTGAATGCTGGGATTAAAGGTTATGCTATAGTACATTATTGTGTCAGTAATTTTGAGACAAATCTTTGAGGTTTAGTCTAACCCCAGGAAGCCTCTTTTGAAATGAAACTTACCCTGGTTTTGCCTCAACTGGTGAATAGTTTGTTTCTTTCATGAATCAACCAGTCTTTCAATACTCACCAGTAAAACCTTCATAGTGTTTGAGGCCTAACCTTCTCCTCATGCTCTTTTCTGAGTAAAATCAGTCACCTAGGGCAGAATTACGTGGAGTCCTTTCTTCTTAGGATGTTCTGTCCCCATGGAAAAAGTTGTCCATCATTCTTCAGAGGTGGAGGGAGTGAATGTAGCCTGTTTTTTGTTTTTGTTTTTATTTTCTCATAGTTATACTTTGTTGGTGGGAGTAACTTCTTCTGAACTCCTTGGTTTTCCTTCTCGGCATAGTAATTCACCTTATGACAGAATTGAGTTGAGGAAATTTGAGACCCACAATTCTTGGCCAACTCTTTCAAGAAGAGCTTATAAAGTGGTAGCTCAGTAAAAGAAGGGACTCTCAGATTCTACCCTATGTCACACAACACCATGATTTAGATACAGCAAACTGGAGGGAGAGTATGCCTGTTTTCTTGTTTTTCATTGTCTAGGGTAGTTTTTGTCATTAGAAGTTGGGGAAATGGGTTGGGGTGTAGGTGATAATAGTGTCTTAAGTGCCACATTTTAATATTGTATAAATATTTTCGATAGTTTTAAAGAAATGCCTTTTCATGGTTCTATGCTCTTAGAATGATTTCCTGGTACCTCTCTCTCTCCCTCTCCTCCCTTGTGTGTGTGTGTGTGTGTGTGTGTGTGTGTGTGTTCTGTCTGTACACTTATGTATGAGTATACCGGTCATATATATGGAGACAAGTCTGTGGGACATTTTTAAATTGATTAATTACTTTATTCACTTTACATCTCAATATTAGCTCCCCTCTCCTCCCAGTCCCCCTGGAAGCTCCTCCTCCATGTCCCTCTCCTATTCTCCTCTGAGAAGAGAGAATCCCCTGGGTCCCTGACCCACAGCACTTCTCATTGCAGGACTAGGCACATTCTCTCTTAATAGGCCAGACAGTGTAGCCCAGTTAGGAGAATGGGATCCACAGACAGATGACAAATTCAAGGACAAGCCCTGCTTCAGTTGTTGGGGGACCCACATGGAGACCAAGCTGCACATCTGCTATATATTGGGGGGGGGGGTATGTCCAGTCCATGTTTACTCTTTGGTTGGTCATTCAGTCTCTGAGCTCCCAAAGTCCAGGTTTATGTAGGATTGTAGGGAAGTGCAGGGACACAGCTCTGGGGGTGGAAAAGCACAGTGTGAGATGTGAGAAAGCCAGAGCTGGCTGGAGGTCCCCAGGCTGCAATGAGTCCTGGGCCATGGGGTTCTCAGGCTCATGGACAACCAGGCACTGCAGGGAGTCGAGAAAAGGAGAGAGTGGAATTGGAAGCTGCAGGCTGGGGAGTGTCTAGCCTGGGGCCCAGGGCCAGGGAACAAGAGGAGCTCAACCTTTTCTCACAGGGGATGATTGTCTGTGGCTTGATGGCAGCAGGTTTGGTGGCGGTTGTGCCTGGGAGTACAGAGGCCTTCTATGGGAGATTAGGTTGCAGCTCTGTAGATGACGCCTTCTTCATGGCTCCCCATGGCAGGTTTTTGTGAAAAGAGATAGTCCATGGTTCCAAATAGTTTATTGTCATGGCAGAAAATGGATGCATAAAGCCATACCCTCCTTCTCAGGGTGGACCTGAGATTAAATACCTTTTGTAGGGAGGGATGTCTGGGAAGGGGAGCTTACTGACTAAGCCCTCCAGACCTCTAGGTACCCCTTTAGAGGGAGAACTCTGTTTGGGGCCTACGTGACTGTGATCATGTTTCTTTTCTTATTGTCTTGGTCTGAGATGTTAGGGATGCTTCATCTACATGTGGAAGGGATTGGTGCATTGCCCCTACATGACTGATGGCCCCAATTCTCTCTACAGCGGGCTGTGGATACAGAAGAGGTGCCTGGAGCCAAGAGCAGGTGAAGCTTCTACCATCCCTTTAGGGTCTCTGGGGCTTCTAACCTTTAGCTCAACCTTACCAGGCTTCCTTTCATGGTCCACCACCCCACAAAGTTAGTTGACTATGTTGGTCTTCCTGTGGAGTTCCTATCCTCTTCAGTTCACTCAATCCTTCACCCAACTCTTCCACAGGACTCTTGAACTCCATATAATGTCTCTACATCTGTTTTGGTCAGCTGTTGGGTGGAGCCTCTCAGAGGCTCCTGTTCTACTAGCATAACAGAATATCATTAACAGTGTCAGGAATTGGATTTTGCTCATGGGATGGGTCTCAGTTTGGACCAGTCATTGATTGGACATTCCCTCCATCTCTGCTCTATCTTTGTCCCTGCATATCTTGCAGGCAGGATACATTTTAGGTCAAAGGTTTTGTGAGTGGGTTGCTGTCCTCATTCCCTCCACCGGAAGTCCTGCTTGGCTAGAGGAAGTGGCCACTTCAGGATCCATCTACTGTGGGGCATTTTTAGGTGGTTCCATCCATGGGCAGATAGTTTTTGGGTGGTAACAGAAAGCAGACTGAGCAATGTGTGGCGAGGAAGCCAGTAGGCAGTGCCCCCATGGCTTCTATTTAGGTTCCTGCCCTGTTTGTGCTCCTGCCATGCTTGAGTGCTTGCCCTAACTTCCCTTCACATTAGAAGGTAAGTTGTAAACTAAATCCAATCCTTCTCTCCCTAAGTAGCTCCTGGTCTGGTCATGGTGTTTATCAAAGGAATGGGAAGCAAACTAGGATAGTCTTCACCTTAGTTTTTGAGGTAGAATCTCTTACTGACCCTGAAGTTCCAATTTTGACTAAGCTGGGTAACTAGTGAACTCCCAGGTGCTAGCTGTCTCCTACTTCTCAGCACTGAGGTTACAGGTGAAAGGTGGACATGGTCATGGTCAGTTACATACCTACTAAAGACTGGAACTCAGTTCCTTTTGCTTTATCAGTAAGCATTCATACAAACTTTAGCCATCATCCTAGCCCCCAATTTTCTGTTTCTTTACAATTGCTTCTTATAATTTTCACTAACTCGGGTTATCTATTTGGGTTGAGAGTGACCAGTCATGTATGCTATTATCCTTAAAGTCATTCCTTCTATATTTTCCTGAAAATCCCTTTTCTCAGTTTTGGGTAGCTCCTGGTCATGCATAAGAAGATTGAATAATCAGCCAATTACTCATGGAGATTCCCTTTACCCAAGTAAATCACTGGAGTTCTTATATTCTGTGGCTCACTCATTCACAATCATAAAACATATTGACCAGTAGTAACTTCAGTCTGTTTCTTCAGTCCCAAGAATACATTGATTCTCTATTTCAGTTACTTCTTGTCTGTATCTTGAAAACTGCCTCAGTGTCATAAACTGGAATAATAATTAGCCGTGTCTTTCCTTAGCAATTACAGTTTTGTGCAGCTTGCCTAATATCAGAATGAAGATTTTTCTAGCTATTTTGCTGTTTAAGGAAGGAAGGTAACTCTGATTCTTTTTACTACACTTATCTGGATATAAGATTCTTACATCAATTTTTTATTTTTATTTACTTTTATTTTTCTTGCAAAAGCTCTATGTAGTAGTTAAGGTAGCTGCTCCATTTTCATGTGCCTAATTATTGGCCTCTGTGGACTAGTGATAGTAAGACACTTACCCTTGTAGTATTAACATGACTGAGTTAATGTATGCCAATAGTTTATAGAATTTTACACTTAAGCTGAAATAAGTTTTAAATTCTACATCCAGCAATACTTTCACCATAATTACCACTGATACAACTGTCTTTATTTCCCATATATCATTGGAGAAATTTTCTAAGGCATCACTTATGAACTGTATGTACAAGTGGGCTGTATCAAAATATCTAAGTTACTTCTAAATATTAGACATTGTATAACAGTTGTTTTTTGTATGTATGATCACTTATGTATTTGTGTATATATAGACAACCTTAGGTTGGTAGACTTTGAGAATTAAAAGGATTACATTTATTGATTTACTTTGTCCATAAACATATTTATACCCATTATGCTGAGTAATTTGATGGAATTTCCATCCCAAGCCTTTTAAAAGTTGTATTCTTTTATACAATGTCACTAGTTGGCCCTTTGGTACCTAATATGTTTTTGTCACCAACTAAGTATAAAATTGCACTAGCAATTCTGTATAATTATCTAGTTTTAAAAATTGAGAGCCAGGCATGGTGATTCATGTTCTTAATTCTAGTACTTTATAGGCTGAAGCAAGTATCTTAAGTTCAAAGTCATCCTGAACTATACAGTGAGACCATATCTTTTAAAAAATTAAGATAAAACTGATGATAATTGACCACATGGAATTTTAGGGCAATTTAATCCAAGTAGTTAGAAGGGTCCAATACCCAAGCATTAGCAGAATATCCATGGCATGTTTTCTGTTTTATAAAGATCTGGAAATAGTTAAGGTGGCTACTTTTAGAAATATATTGTATTTCCATCTGGTCTAAATCAATAAAATTAAACTTTATGCTATGTGAGATGGAGATTCCAGATTTAGAGACTGTTATATAATGTTCTTAGAATCTTCATTTGGTATTATTTGAGAAGCTTATCTAGTTATCAGGACACAGGTGATATGGTATACATAATTTTTGATGAGAAAAATTATTTTTTTTGTGATTTGGACATAGTGCTTTTGAGCCTTCCCTGCATAAATGTTCTTTATCCAGTGAAGTTTATGTTTTAGTATAAATGTTTTCATCATGGCAAGATGATATAGTAAAACTGATAAAATAATATTGGTCATTGTGTGTCAGGGATTGTATGCTAGAACTATAACATACCCTTTGTGTATGTTATATCACCCAATCCTCACTGAACCAGTTTGGGGACTGGAGCAATGACTCGGTGATTAAGAGTATATACTATTATTCACAGGACCTCAATTCTATTCCCAACACCAACATCAGGCAGCACACAACTGCCTGTAACTCCAGCTTCAGGGGATCCTACACCCTTTTCTGAAATCTGATCATGCAAGCAAGTATGGAAAATCACATAAAGACATATTTAATATTTGTGCATATAATTTAAAAATATAAGTAAAAAGAAACATTTTGATGTAGGTGTTATATTCCAGTTTTTATAGAAGAGGAAACTAGGGTTCGAAATATGTAACTTCCAAGATTATAAAACAATTCAATAGCAGATTTAGAATTCTGACCCAGGGTCTTACTGATATCCTATTTTTAAAGAACTTCATCATTAGTATTACTATTAAGACCTTTGCTCATACCACTGTTACCTAATGATAGCTCTAGCATACAAATTGTTAAAGGCATTGTTATAAAGACAACACAGTGTGCTTTTATACCCAGAAGATTACCAGGGGGAGTAAGTAATTAAAGATTACATGTCAGATAAGACTTTAGTGAAAGTTTAACAACCACCAGGTGGTCTTAAGAGAAAAGAGATGTTGTTGAAGCTAAGTAGAAACAGCAAAAAAGGACTGTGGTTTAGAACTGTAAGAATTGCTAGTGGGAGGCTAGTTGCTAGGTGCCTGTAAGATTCTGGTTTGATTATAAGTAGAGGTTATCATTCCTATTTTCAGATAAAGAGTTTAAAGCTTAATAATTTGCTTAAGGGGACAAGCTGTGTATTCATAGTTATCCTCCAGGTTGACCTGCCTTTTACTATACCCTATTTTCCCCTCCCAAGCAGGATTCTAGTAGCACTGTCCTTGCTACTAACTGATTTTCCTCTTAGCTTTTTTTATTACTTGCTTCTTTTTCGGTGGGTTACAGGAAGAAATATTTCTTCAGCCTGTAAAACTTTTCATTGGAGAGTAGTATGGGGTTCTTCAGACTGTATTTAATCTGTCTGGAGTCAGTGAAGGAGAGGATTAAATATCTTCAAAAGTGTTTCATGTCCTAATTAACGTATTTCGTGTCATGTTTGCTTTATCAAATGAGAATGGCACTCGTTATCACACAGTAATCACAAGTTCCATTGGGTAGCTATGTATTTTTTATTGATAAAGTCCAAAAACTGGTCAATTTACCCATGAGATTAAACTTTGAAAAATGAGATACTTTAGGGGAAATGGGAGCAAAAGAGGCTTCAGTGGGAAAAATTCTTATAGGTGATGTTTTGGGGGGATTGGTGAATCTTGTTAGATTGATAGATTCTGATTCTTCCCTTCCATTAACTAACCTTTAATTACAGCTATCACAAAGGAAAATGAGTAAGTAAATAAATATCTAAATACATGACTTTGCACTCCAAATCCTTTCATTATAGTTGTTTGGTACATCAAAGCAGTCTTTTTTTTCCCTCATTAAGAGTAGACTCTATAAGTCTGATACTAAATATTTCACTAATGGAATTAACTTATTAGTGTTCCAAAATATCGAGTGCCCCAGAAACATTCTGTCATAAAATGGTAAATCTGTCATAAAATGGTAAATGGAAAATAATGATCCTGTATTCCCACTTCGCCCCCACTTCCTTCTTTTTCTTCAGCTGCCCTTACCTCTCCCTGTCCCTCCTATGCCCCTCCTTTTATCTGATTCTCTTACTTATTCTCCATTATGTTTTCATTTCCTCCTGCTTTCCCCCCTTTCCTTTTTGTTTACATTAGATCCCCTGCTCCTTTATGTGAACACTAAGTAACAGTCATGTTTGTTCAGGTTGCCATGGAAATATTGCAAGTAGGCCTTTACACAAACTGGCTTGCTCTATCAATGAATAACACCTAGATCTTCTAAGGATAATTATATAGGAAAAAATTCTACATAGAAATTAGGTCTCAGAACTCTTAAATCCAATTATTTTCTCCTTCTGATAGAGTTTTTAATCCATTGTATCATTTTAGAGATAGATGTATGACTTTATTAATAAGCTATTTCTTTAGACTTTTATTTCATTTCACCAAAGAACAGTGACTTCCAGTATTTTTCATTTCAGAGTAGAACGGGAATATACAAATTGAAATCTTGGACAGATGAAACTTGGTTTAGGGTAGAAATAAAAGTGTTTTAGAGTAGAAAGAGAGAGACTTGTTAACTCTCTCAAAGGTACTAGAGTAAGAAAGCAGTTGAAGGAAGACTTCAGCCTCTGAGGTATGAGAAGTGGACATGTTTTCCTTATGTCTAGGGAAGAAACAAAGGAAACACTGGATACTGTGGGGAAGATAGTGTGAGAAGGAAAATAATATGCAGAACTGTGGCCTCAGAAAGGCATCATTTACAGGTCTGTGACTCTATGATAAACAGCTGCCTCCTCCTTTCTCCAAATAGGTTTTGTTTTTGTTGTGGTGGTGGTGGTTATTTAAATCACTTGAGATGCTATTGTAAGTAGATCGAATCTTTTCCTTCCTAGAGATTAGGTCAGTTCCAGTGGGGGGAGGTAGGTAACAACTTTCAAAGACAGCAAAAGAAAAGATGAAGAAAAAGTGGGATAGTAATAACAAAAGGAAATTAAAATGGGAAGACAAACTCTTTGATAAGATAATACTCAAAGTGAGACTCAGATTTATCCACACTTAGAACCCTTGAGAAGGGCTGATTCAGAGAGAGACAAAGGCAAGTTCAAAAGGCAAGTCCTATTATACAGATAGTAGGAAAACTTTCAGCCTTTATTAGGAACCAAGAGTAAATGACTAAGTGAATACTGGGAAATATTGACAGAACCCAGATCATGTTGATTAAGATTTATAGGCCATGATAAGGGATGAGTATTTTATTCTAGATTTAGCAGGAAAAAATGGAGGATGAGTCTTTAACAAGATTATGTTGTACAGAACGGATAATGGATAAAAGGGGGTCAAAAGTAAAAGCAGACAAATTAGGAAGCTGTTGCTTTTATTCAAGAATGAGATGATGGCTTAAATCAGATAACAAAGGAGATAGAAGCAGAAGGACTTTGTTGATAATTTAAAGGTAGTTAACAGGAATTGCTGAGGGAATAAATGTGGTGATTTAAAGATGTCTTTTTAAACTTTGGTAACTGGGTAGTTTGAAATAGAGTGTGGGAAGAGTGCTCCTTGGATTAGAAGGAAGGGCAGTGGTTTGGAAAAATAAAAGCCCACATGAGACTAGCAGAGCTCTGAAATTGATAGGCTGACACCAGTCAGTCTAGTAGCTGCCAAATGCAAGAGAAGTAGCATCCTGGAACAGACTGAAGTTAGGACAGTCACTCAGCTGTCTTAACTCCTGTTCTTCTGTAGCAGTTAGAAGTGTGGAGGAAATCCTGTCTGGAAAAGAAGGGAAGGAAAAAACCCTGGTATTCTAAGATTGGGGTCAGAAGGGTTTGATTTTCTTGGCACCTTCATTGTGACTCAAATAATTAGTCTCCCCCCCCCAAAACCCTAGGATGCAGATTAAGCCTGTAGTGGAAAAGTTTTGGAAGTGAAATCCCCATTTTTCTGTTTATAAAGTGAGAGTTGATGAGATAAAAAGAATGAGTGTGATGACTGCACAGTACTGTTCTTCCCAACCCTGGGACTTTACAGGGTCTTCTTACGAAGACTCAAAGGGCCCTGAGGTGTAATATAAGTAGTCATCATGTAAACAAACTTAGGGTGTTTGCCACCTGTCTGTCTGTTTGCTTTTAAAGAACTATAACATCAATAGTTTACATTTTTTAGAAGAAAGCAAGGCATCTTTAGGATAACTGCTAAAACAGCCCTCATAATTTATTTTTTTCTTTGGGAGGATGGCATAACATAATTGCTAAAACCATGACTCTTGATCTATCTGTGGTCTAATCTCTGCTCTACCAAATAAGCTTTCCTTATCTATGAAATGAAGCTAACAGAATCTCCCTCCTAAGGATTTTGTGCTAATGAAATATGTTGACATTTATAATCTTCTTAGAGCAGTATCTATGTGTTTGTTTTAAAAGGTTTTTGAAAAAATATTTAGATGGGAAGCTAATCAAAGAATATGACTGACCCAGAATTCAGGTTCACTGGGTTAGGTCAGCAAGCCAGAGCACTGAGCAGGCGTCGAACACAGGGTTAGAAAAAGCTCTGGTGTAGGGCTGGTATGCTTACTCTGCAGTACCCTGGATTCAGGATGGGAGTTGACATGATTTAGACTCTTCAGTCCCAGGCACATGTGAAGAATCCCCAGATTCTCTCAGTGTACTAAAGTATATACAAGTAGTTAAATCACTTCCTGTTGACATAAAATTCAATAGGCTATTATTTTCTAAAATCACTATTTTTCCAAAGGTAGGTGTGACTCTCACTGTGTCCTTATGGAAACTATTCCTTACCAAGGTTTCTTTTTTGTCAAGAAAAGTCAGAAATCAGGAGGAGTGCCATTGGTTCAAAAGAATTGATGAAGTTTGAAAAATCTTTGTCTTGCTTTATCTTTGTCATAAAAGTGACCCTGCACTCTTCTGAACACATAATGTATATTGTTTCCTTTATAAATGAGGACATTTCTTTTATCTCCTTGTATTATTACAAATACCCCATCCACAAGATTTATAATTGGATTCTTTATATATTAGATGAACTACCAAGTTAGTAGTTATAACTGACAGTTTTATCTTACCCCATCTGTGCAGTACAGCAGAATTAAGGCCATTTTTAAAGTTATAGAACTGTATAGGTTTGTAGTGGTCTCATATATCTTCCTCCCTCTATGCTTACCTCTAACATTTCTAGATGACTTATTTTTTAAAGGGCCTTTGGGAATTAAATTTCATAACCCTCCTTCTAAGTCATTTCTGTGTTGAGAACTTTCACAGTCAAGACATTTTGCCTTTTATTCAAGTGAAATCTCATTACAAAGATATCGTTCCTCTTTCCTCAGACGCTTTATAGGAAAGGTGCTTTGTTGCACCGAGTACAATGGACTACATTACTACAAGCAAGCCTATTCAAGCAGGCTTTTTTCCAAGCCCTAATTCTGTATCAGCTAGTTTACAAGACATATATCTAAGTAAGTGTGTGTGTGTGTGTGTGTGTGTGTGTGTGTGTGTGTGTGTGNGAGAGAGAGAGAGAGAGAGAGAGAGAGAGAGAGAGAGAGAGGAAAAGGAATAAAAGGTATAGGGGATGTATACGAAGTTTGTTTTATAATCTTTGTTCTTTACTGCTAGGCTGTGATCACTTGCTGATGTATTATTGACATTGACCTCTCTTGCTTTGGGGGCCCATGGATTTGTAATATAATTTCTAGAAATACAATAATTTAAAAATTATATTCAGGCTTAGTGTGTCTGTAATCCCGATGCTTGGAAAGCTGAGGCAGAAAGATCACTTCAAAGGAAGCCTGCACATTATACAGACTGTCTCAAAACATCAGACAAAACAACAAAAGACCAAGACTCTACGTTTAGTACTAATCTTCCAGGCAGAAACTACCCACCGATGTAATAATGGCATGAATGATTGGAGAGTAACAAGACACATTGTGATTATATGTGAAGACCACTCCACAAGAGGTAATATATGCATGATTCTGTAAACCCTATGGCTGCAGATTTCAAAGGCATTAAAGGAGAAATTATGACTAATACTTTGTGATGTGCACATTGAGTCAAAGTTCTCTCTAAACAGGTATTGTTTTCAGTCTAAGAGGAACCTCATGTCGGTGTATTAATGCCGTCCTCAACCTTGATCAGAGAAGTTTCTTATTGCAGAAGGCAGTAGTAAGTACAGAGACTCGTACCTTACCAATGCACTGAGAAAAGGTGACTATTTGTCTCTTAAATAGAATATCTATGTCATGTCTTCCAAAATCCAGGAAACACTACAGAAAAGGGGCAGAAATACTGTAAGAGCTGGAGTATGGAAAGGGAGCTGGGAAATGGAGTTTTATGGATCTGACATGTCTATTTCAATCATAAGCACACAACAGCTATGCCTATCTGCACAAAATCTTTGTGTGCAAGTTCATGAGTACATATACCCAAAAGTAGAAGGGGAGAAAGGGACTCAAGTGGGAGTGGAAGTTGATAAAAATAATGGGGTGAATATTGAATATATTCATGGTACCTTGTATACATTTATGAAACTGACATACATGCTTAAAATGAAAAAAAAAGGGAAACAATGAACCCTTATGTTGGTAACTTACTTTTAAGAGGTTGACAAAAAAATGTTATTTAAAACCCTTTCTCCCGAGGTTCCATAACATAATGTTTAGCACTGTGGAGTCCGAAGCCTTTATATTTGGAAAACAAACAAACAAGCAGGAAACAACAAACCTGTGTGACATAAACTGATAGTGGCACAAGTTCAAGCCAGGAAAAATCCCATCGTGGACCAGGAGGTGTCCATATATTCCAAACCCTAGCTGAAAAGTTTTTGGCAATTTTGGGATAGCATTTGAAATGTAAATAAAGAAAATATCTAATAAAAAAAGTTGAAAAAATAGTTGCTGGGGAGGCGAGAGGAAGTTTTCTTCAATGATGCAGTCACTAGAAAGCTACCCATGCTCTAGTAGGTGGCTGGCTTGATCAGAACACATTAGATAAATGTATGAAAATTTTTTCTTCAATATTAAAAATGACCTGTGTGAAGGACAAAAAAAAATGGATAAAAATGAAGGCTGACAAAGGGTATATCAGTTAGTAATAATAGTTATCTCTATTTAACAATTCCATGTGTCTTTCTCAATATTTGAAATCTTCTGGTCCTTTTGATTTTCACTTTTTTTTTTCAGAATGTAGCCCATGAAAACTTCCTAGTAGATGCTTTTGGCTAAGAAGGATATTTAAGCTATATTTCTTTAGGAGTTAAAGTGAGTGCTACATATATTCAGATAATTAGTGGCCATGCTGACCCACCATGGTTAATGAAATGTGATACTTCACAGTTCATATCTACTTAGATAACTCCAAGATTGACTATTAGTTAAAAATCTCTCTTTTTAAGCTAATACTGATTGCATGATCCCGAGTACTCAATATTAAATCATCTTAAGCCAGCGTATTTCTCTTAGGAGGTAAAGGGTATCATCTGGTAGGCATTAAGGCTCTAATGTAGTCCATATTTCTTTCTTTATAACTAAAAATATTCTAACTTCATCTCAGCAGATACTATGATAGCTGCTTAGCAGCAACATGTTCAGATTTAACTCTGCCCTGAGGGGTACTGTAAAGCATTGTGAACAGAAAACTAAACTTTCATAATGAAGCCATTGTGGATAGTGTGTCAAGATGTCATTTTAATAATCCCTATTTTAATCATACTGCCTTCACCTGTCAGATCCTATTTTAGTTCCTATTAGCCATGCACTTCTGAGAGGCTCGGTAAGAGGCAGTGGCGATAGAATCTACACCTGTCCTAATTTGTTTGCTTTGCCAGGGATTGCTGGGAGAGTGGGTTTAACATACAGTGTATAAAGATCTCCATCTGGGCTCAGTCTCTGAATGGAATATGTTCTTTATGTGGGTACAGATAGGAACTCGTCAGCATCTTTTGGGTATGGAGTCATCATTTTCAAGTGGTGTGTCTGTGTTTTTATTGTATATCACTCAGAAGTAGAGCTTATATTGAAATTTATATGAAATGCTCTAGTGATGTAGACTAGTTGGTAACAGAAAAGGAAAAAAGAGCTGGCACTTCCAATGTCCTTAGAAAGAACAAGTTGAACAATCAGAATTTATAGATAATCATTGTGTTCTTGCTTTTCTCTCTGATATTGCTCTCATTTGAACGTTTTTCTTTAACTGTTACTTGGCCCAGGGAACAATATTTGCAGATAGAAAACTTTTGAAAACACTTTTTAAAAAATTATCATTACTCTTTTCCTACAGTCTAGTTGTTATTCCCCTCCCGGTCTGCCTTCGAACCATTCCTCATCCCATTCCTCCTGCCCCATCTCCAAGAGGATGTGCCCACTCCCAGGCCTTCCCACTCCCTGGGGCCCCAAGTCTCTCCAGGGTTAGGTGCATCTTCTCTGACTAAACCCAGTCCTCTGCTGTGTATGTGTTGGGGACCTCATATCAGCTAGTGTATGCTGCCTGGTTGGTGGCTCAGTGTCTGAGAGATCTCGGGGGTGGGGGTTCCAGATTAATTGAGATTCCTATGGGGTCCTCTTCCTCCTCAGCTTCTTCCAGCTTTTCCCTAATTCATCCACAGGTGTCCCTGACTTCTGCCCATTGATTGGTTGTAAGTATCTGCACCTGACTCAGCTGCTTATTGGGCCACTCAGAGGGCAGCCATGCTAGGCTCCTATCTATAAGTACTGACTTATAGATCAGTATTACTGACATCAGTAATAGTGTCAGGCTTTGGAGCCTCCCCTTGAGATGGATCCCAATTTGTGCCTGTCACTGGATCTCCTTTCCCTCAGTCTCTTCTCCATTTTTGTCCCTGCAGTTCTTTTAGACAGGCACAATTCTTGTTCAGAGTCTTTTTCTGTGGGATACCAACACTCTCCCTCCAATTGATGCCCTGTCTTTCTACTGGAGGTGTGCTCTACAAGTTCCCTCTCTCCACTGTTGGGCATTTCATTTAAGGTCCCCCCCCTTTGACTCCTCAGAGTCTCTCACCTCCCAGGTCTCTGGTCCTTTCTAGATGGTCCCTCCACCCACCTCCTGAGGTTGCCTGTTTCCATTCATTCTTCTGGCCCTCTGGGCTTCTCTCCTGTCTCCCCCGCCATACCTGATCATGTCCACCTCCTTCCTCTCCCTGTCCCCTTTCCCACACAGGTCTCTCCCTCCCTGCTACCCCCCCCCATGATGGCTTTCTTCTCCCTCCCAAGTGGGATTGAGGCATCCTCACTTTGGGCCCTTCAGCTTGTTAACCTTTTTGAGTCCTGCAGATTGTATCCTGGTATTTTGTACTTTTTTGGCTAATAATCCACTTATGAGTGAGTACATACAATATATGTCCTTTTGGATCTGAGTTACCTCACTCAGAATGATATTTTCTAGTTCCATCCACTTGCCTACAAAACTCATGATGTCCTCATTCTTAATAGCTGAGTAGTATTCCATTGTGCAAATGAACCACATTTTCTGTATCCATTCTTTCTTTGTAGGACATCTGGGTTGTTTCCAGCTTCTGGCTATCACAAATAGAGCAACTATGAACATAGTGGAACACGTGCCCCTGTGGCATGGTGGGCAACTTTTGAGTATATACCCAAGAGTGGTGTAGCTGGGTCTTCAGGTAGATATATTTCCAGTTTTCTGAGGAACCTCCAGATTGATTTCCAGGGTGGTTGTACCAGTTTGCAATCCCACCAGCAATGGAGAAGTGTTCTGGGTCTAATAGAAGAGAAAGTCGGAGAGAGTCTCAAACTCTCTCCGACTTGGCATGGGGAGAGGGGATTTCCTAAACAGAACTGCAGTGGCTCTGGCTCTAAGATCAAGAATTGATAAATGGGACCTCATGAAACTGGAATTCTTCTGTAAGGCAAAGGACATAGTCAATAGGACAATTAAGTTACCTACAGATTGGGAAAAAATATCTTCACTAACCCCATATTGGATAGAGGGCTAATATTCAAAATACATAAAGAATTCAAGAAACTAACCTTAAAAAACCAAACAATCCACTTAAAAAAAATGGGGTATTGAGATAAACAGAGAATTCACAACAGAGAAATCTTGAATAGCCAAGAAGCACTTAAAGAAATGTTCAAAGTCCTTAGTCATTAGGGAAATGAAAATCAAAACGACCCTGAGATGATTAAGTACATTTGTTTAATTGTAATTCTAGATGGGCAAGTTTGCTTTTCTAAAAAGATTAAAAACAAACAAAAATCACATACTGATCGCATCCTTTTCTTTCCATATGGACACTTGGGAAACCAGTTGCTAAGGTTGGAGTTTATGGATCACACTTGAATCCTGGATCCACATAAGAATATATGTCCTGTCTGATCCAGTTAGCTTCTAATTCATTTTGATGTTTAAAGTTACTTTGAGTCTCTAAATGTTTGGATTCGTGGCAGAATGGGTTTTATTATTCAGTAACTATCTGTATCTTAAGGTTTTCTTTGCTCTGGGGCAATCAGTGGCTTTACTTTTGAAAAGCAGAATTGTTTCCCGGCAGAGCATTGTCACTGATGATAGCCGGGACATGTTCAATTCCAAGTGGAGGAAAAAGTTCATCTGTAGATAAGCTTGAAGGAAAATGGCTTGTGTTTTACCTTTGAAGGAGCATCTTGAAGGGTATTTAATTTGATATTCTTATCTGTAATAAATACAGCAGGATGGAGCATGTGCACTCAGATGTGTAGCTGATAACACTCCTGAAAACTGGAAGTTCCATTTTTTTACTTTTAAAAATATGCAAGAAGGGCCCAAAATAATGCAGGGAAAGAAAAATGATGCCAAACTGACTCAACATATAATTCTGGTGAAACTCAGGAAGAACCGTATTAGTGATAGTCTAGAATATGCACAGTGCTTTACAATAGGTTGATTGCACTAAACAAAAGAGAAAATCCTTTCTCTGAAGAGCTTACAATCTAAAGATGCAAGTTAGTTACAATGTGGAATGAGAACAATAAGAGATCCCCATGGTGGGTGGCCGTCATAGATGAAATACTTAAAAATAAGGTGAGGGTTAGAGAGAGTTGAAGGGGAATAGAAGCTTCTTCTTTTGAGACTGGTGAATAGGGATAAGGAAATGAAGATTGGACAATGTGTCTGAAAAGAGGCTCAGCAGAAGAATGGGCAAAGAGATGAGACTGATGACATTACAGCGCTTGGAGATTTAGTGAACAAGAGAAAAATGCCAGCAAAGGAGAATTGAGACATTCTATAAACATTCTATAATAAGGCTCTGAATTACAGAGAATACCACAGTTTTAAAGACACAGATTCTGAGAATGCAGCTTGCAACAGCTTTCTTGCCACAGTGTTGGTTTCAATAGCAGAGGAAGGAACAGTGTAGCAGGCTTGAAACAATCCAGTGAGATGTACATACAGTCATCATCATATTTTGTTTTACTTTGATTTTATTAAAATTTTGGTTAGTATAATATTTTAAGTCAAATGATTATCAGTAGAATGTTCTATTACACAGATGTTATCAGGAATTTATCTGATTATAAATGTTTCATTTGTTTCCATGTTTTTACAAGCTCATTGCAAATTCTCCTCATAAGTGTCACAGAGCTTACCCTTTCTTTGAACATACATACATACATCTTCATGTCAGTGAAATTCTCATTGCCATCATCCCTGCCCTTTCACTTCCTTCCATCCTCATCTATACCTTTGCATTTATATGTCATGCATTTCATTTGATTTAACAATATTGTTTTATATTATGCCTCATTCCAATAAGGCTTTCAGTGCATTTACTGTTTAAATATATACAAAAAAGTTTAACACATTGACAAAGAAATGGGCCTGTAGAAAAATATATGTAAGTTTAAGGGGAGTCAGATAAGGTTAGTATAATAAACACATAACCTTAAGGATTTTATAGTTATGCTCTGACTTAGGTGCCATGCTTCTCACCAGAATCATAAAAAAAGGATGAATTAACGAAAGGATTTGCAGGTGTCAATAAGCTGAGAAGCACAGCTTTTTAAAATTTGTGAGAAATTTCTCTGTCTCTGTCCATCTCTCCCCCATCTCTCTCTCCTGCGTGTGTGTGTGTGTGTGTGTGTGTGTGTGTGTGTGTGTGTGTGTATAGGGTTGAAGCCTCATGAGCTCTTTCTACCATCCACTCTGACATATGTGTCATCTATGTTCAGCTTATATTTAGGCAGTCATGTTAATGAGTCTTTACGAATGTGACTTCTGATTTTACTAGGAGATATATTCTCAAAGCAAACTCCCCAATCCTTTGGCTCTTATGATTTTTCTGCCCTCCTCTTCTATAATGTTCCCCAAGCCATAAAGTTCAGAGTGTTTTGTATCCATTGGGACTGGGCTCCACAACTCTGCATTTTGATTGATTGTGGTTTTCTGTAGTGGTCTCCATCTGTTGCAAAGAGAAGTTTCCTTGATAAGGGGTGAGGACTACACTTATCTATGGCTATAAAGACAAACATTTAGATTGTAGTTAGGAATTATGCTGATTTAGTAAAGTGGTAGTTTTGCATCCTCCTCCAAGTTACATGATTCCAAAAGCACTGAGTAGTTGGCTAAATTTCCAATACCAGACATGATTTCCCTCTTGCTTAGCAAGTCTTAAGCCCACATAGAGAACTGTTGGTTACTGGCAAAGTATGTGTGCTATTATTGAAACCTTAGGGTTATCTTGCTATGCTGGTTGTTGATGTTGATATAGTTCATAGGCATCATAGCTGGATAGAACTTCCTCTTGCCTCTGGAAGCTTTCATGGCAATTTCTGGTATCGTGAAAGCTGGTCCTGAGGATGAAGACTTCGGGTCAATTCCAGCTCAGGAGTCTCTGGGCCCTGCTTCTGAAGTGTGTGGTGTCTTTAGCAATAGAGAGTTACCTTCCACCTCTGGCAGGCAACCAAGGGCGTCTCCTGAACAACAGTTCAAAAGAGGACTTTTCATGTCTGCTATTAGAGTTTTGGTTAATTGGTCTTTGACTCTTGGGGGAGCATTCTCAGTACAGATAAGAAACGCTCATTAGGTAAGTAGTCGATAGTTTGTTTCCTTATGAACTTTTTCAGAAACCCTCATCTACTCCTATCAGTAAAGAGTTCTGCCCTGTCACATTTCCCTGATCATATCACTTGTACCCTAGTATTCCCTTCTGTATTGCTCCCCAAACCTGGGAAGTGCTCCTATTTTATGTTACTTGATTTCTGTAGTTACTTTAGGCTATATCCTCACATGTGATCTGGATTACTTCATTAAAATGATCTCTAGTTCTATCTATTTACCTGCAATGCTAATTATGTCATTTTTTGTGCTGAATATTATTTCATAGTCCATATGTACCACATTTTTTTTGATTGGAAGACATTTAGTTTCTATTTCCTAGAAATTGTGAATAAAGCTTCACTGAATATGTCTGAGCAAGTATCTATAGAATAGGATGTCAGTCCTCTGGGCAAATGCTGAGGATGCTATATTTGAGCCATAATGTACATTTATTTTTAGCTTAGTGAAGGTTTTCCACACTGATTACCAGAGTGGCTACACCAGCTTATCATCCCACCAACAGTGAATGAGGGTTCCCTTTCCCCCACAATCTCTCCAGCATTAATTGTTATTATTTTGTTGATCTTTGCCTTTCTGACAAGAGTAAAATTAAATCTCAAAGTTGACTTGCTTTTGTATTTTCCTAATTGCTAGGAACCATGGACATTTTTTGAGATACTTCTTAGCCATCTTTGTCCTTTTTAGAACTCTTTGTTCAGGTCTCAGGCCCATTTTTCAAATGAGTCATTTGGATTCTTTATTCTTTGTTTTTTTTTTTTTTTTTTTGAGCTCTTTATAGATTCTAGATAATGCTCCTCTGTCAGGTGCATGGCTGGCAAAGATTCTCTGCCATCCTGTGAGGTTTCCTCTTTACCCAGTTGACTGTTTCTTTAGCTCTGCAGAAGCCTTTTATTGTCATGAGGCCCTACTTGTCACTTGTTGGTCTTAATTCTTGGGGAAATGGAGTCCTATTTAGAAGTCTATATTGTGTAAGTACTGCCTCTATTTTCTTCTAGTAGTTTCAGTGTTTCAGGTTTCGCATTAATGTCTTTGATCAAGTTAGAGTTAGTTTTTGTGTAAGGTGATATAGGTTTAATTTCATTCTTCTATATGTGGACATCCATTTTTAGCACCATTTGTTGAAAGCTCATTTTTCCTCCAGTGTATGTTTTTGGCATCCTCGACAAATATTAAATGGCTGTATTTACATATATTCAAGTTTTGGCCTTCAGTATTGTTCCATTGGTTTATAGGTCTGATTTTTGTACCTGTATCATATTGTTTTTATTGCTATGGCTCTGTAATATATTAAGATTTTATTTCCTCCTGCATTGTTCTTTTTTCCAGTATTATTTTGTCTGTCTTGGGTCTTTTGTGCTTCCATACGAATTTTAAGAGGTTTTTTTTTTCTATTTCTGTGAAAAATAGGATCAGATTTTGATTAAGAGCACATTGAATCTGTAGTTTTTTTAGTAAAACAGTCATTTTCATAATGTTATCAATCTGTAAGCATGGGATATCTTTCCATTTTCTAGTGTTTACTCTATTTCTTCAGAATTTTAAAGTTTTCATTGTAGAGTTACTTCACTCCCGTGTTTAGGTTTAGTTCTAGATACTTTGTTTTCTTTGAGGGTCGATTGTAAAAGGGAATGTATTCATGTTTTCCTTCTCTGTATGTTTGTTGTTATTCTATAGAAAATATGTTGGTTTGTGTAAGTTGATTCTATATGCTGCCATAATGCTGAATTTGTTTATTATTTCTAGGCATTTTCCAGTAGACTATTTAGGATGTCTAATGTATAATATGTCATCTGCACATAGAGATAGTTTGACTTCTTATTTTCCTATTTGCATCCTTTTAGTTTCCTTCTCTTGCCTTACTACTCTAGCTATTGCTACAAGCATAATATCAAAATGGAGCGTGGATGTTGGACATCTCTTTCTCCTTCCTGAGTTCAGTAAGATGGCTTTTTTTCCATTTAGGGTAATGTCTGTGGGCTTCTCTCTATATAGCTTTTATTATGCTGAGGACTGTTCTCTCTAGTTCTTCATTCTCTAGAACTTTTATCATGAAGCCATGCTGGATTTTATCAAAGGCTTTTCTACATCTATTGACATGAACATGTGATTTTTATATTTATATTTTATATTATTTATATTTATGTTATTTTATATTTATGTGGTTTACTTAGTTTATGGAATTGCACACGTTGAAGCATCTTGCTTCTGAGGGATAAAGCAGATTTGTCATAGTGTGTAATCTTGATACATGTTTATATTCTGCTTGTAAGCATTTTATTCAGTATTTTTGAATGTAGGTTTATCAGAGATGTTGGCCTACAGTTTCCTTTTTGTTGTGTCTTTACCTGTAACTGGATATTAGAGTTGTTAGCATTCTGTCCTAGCTCCACCCCACAGTTACCTGGCAACAACCAGGTATGCTCCTCCCCACAGTTAATTGGCAACAGCCAGGTAGGCCTGGCCCACTATAAAAGGGGCTGCCTGACCCCTCCTCTCTCTTGCCTCTTGCTCTCTTCCTCCCTCTCTCTCCCCATTCCCTTCCCCTCTCTGGATGTGCTCATGACCATGTCTGGCCTCTACTTCTCTACTCTCTCCCTCTCTCTGCCTTTCTCTGTCTCTACTATCCTCTTAACTCCCCTCCCCATGCTCTTTGTGTAATATTACTTGAAGACTAAGTTGGGACAAGTTAACAGTATTTTTATCGTTATGTTTTTTTTTCTACTTTGCTTTATACAATTGTTGAGCTGGGATCTTTTGATATGAATGACACTGCTTGCTTGGGCACTAAATATTTTCCAGACTTCTATTCTCAGTAATTGCCCTATCTGTTTTTTATCCTTTTAAAATCACTTTCCCTTCTCTGAGCTGTTACTATTTGATGTATCTTGCAGCTTCCCTACTTCTAATCAGTAGGTAAGTGCATAGGGCTTTCATCTGATAATACAAAACCTAATTCTCTTATGTTTTCATTATTTGAATGTACAGTTTTGCCTGTTTTCTATGTTGTTAGCTAATTCTGGATAGTTGAAGTTGCTGGGTAAATTACCTCCAGAAGTGAGATATTCTTATATTCTTATATTTCTGGTAACCTGTGGGCGGCTCCATTTTGAGTTCTTATTGTTACATTTTGGAGGAAATACAACAAAGAAATAGAGAGTAGCACATGGTTTGAAGTGCTTTTATACACTGTCTTATTTTGTTTGTCCTTGTGAAATACCTGCATGGGAAATAGTACTATCTACATTTTACAATTTAAAAAAAAATCTGAGACATTGTGATGAACTGATCTGTATAAACATATCTAATTAATAAATGTAGTTCTCAACACCTTTGTTTTTATTTATTTTTTGAGGCAAAGTCTTGCTATATAGTTCAGACTTAACCCAAACTCACAATCTCCTGGCCTCTACCTCCTAAGTATTGAAATTACAGGCAACCACACCTGGCGTGACTCTTACTTTAAATAAAACCTTACTGTGGCCAAGCATATGATTCAGTTGGTACACAGAAACCTGAGAATCTAAGTTGAGATCCCCATAACTCCTGTAAAAGTCAGGAGTAGTAGTGTATGCTTGCAATCCCAGTGCTTGGGACTCGTAAACAGGAAGATCCCTAGGGCTGGCTGATCAGCCACTTAAGCTGAATTTGTGAGCTTAACATTCAGTAAGAGACTCTGTATTAAAAATAAAGTGAGGAGTGATTTAAGAACACACCATCCATTGACTTCTGGCCTACATTCAATCTGTCTGTCTGTCTGTCTGTCTCATATTCCTGTTACCATACTCTGCAAACGGGATTCTGTGAAATTTTAGAAAGCTATGTATTGAAGGTTTGAAGTGACTGCCCAATGTATCTTATTCCATAGTAGTACTTAATGGCTTCTTTTTCCAGTCTTTTTTGCTTGAAAAGTTGAAGACATTACCTTTTATCTCACTGTAAGTCTTCCCAAAATATTCACTGAATATTCCTATATAGCCCTCTCTACCTAGGTTTACTCGTTAACCTCCCTTCCATTTGAGAGTAAGTCTTGACATAAGGATGTATTGGCCATCTACATGGACATTGCTCTTTTAGGTAGCACTGCACTTCATGTAAAATTTGTGTCTCCAGCTGACTGAATAGTCTTATAATACTCAGTACTGTGTATACACAAAATTCAGATGTGAGAATTGTCAACATGGGCAGATACGTTATGTCTAAATAGAAATGGTATTTTTTTAAATTCTTATACATTATGATTTTCACATCCTGCACTGCAATCCTAATAATCACCCTGTTCCTTCATATCCACCTTCTGCCCTTGCAACTTCCCACCTAAAGAAAAAACATTTTTCAGCGGAAGCTGCAGTGTGTCATACATATTGTGTCACACGGTATACTTGTCCACTCTTCTTTGCTTGCAAATGTTCATTGCAATGAGTCATTTGTCTGGTTTAAGGTCTCTGTTTTCTACTACATTATTAATACAGGATCCCCACCAGGGCTTCTCTCAGATATCCTGTTGTTCCTTTGTGTCAGAAAGATCCTGCAGCTTTGGTTCTGCAAACTAGCCCCTGCATGTGCTCCAGCAGATCATAGATGGGGTATGTGTTGAGGTGGGCCAACTCAAGGCCTTGGATCTGGGTTTGGGTGGTAGCTGAGTTGGTGAGCCCACCAGCTCTCCTGCACTGGTAACCACCACGGTCAGCTCGCCCATCTTATGCTATTAGGGCTCTACTGTGCTGACCAGGTAGGGTGCTAGGCCTGCTCTCTCCAAATTTACTTTTTAAGTTATGTGTAAGGTGATGGACATTTGTGACTCATCAGTATATTGATAAAAATGAGAGAAAAGGATGCAGATTTCATTCTCTGTGAAGTATGAAATTAATAAAAGTTTATGTCACTACCTAAAACATTTGGTTTTAAAAATGTCTCAGGAAAGATTGTATTTTTCATACCAATGAGAAGGCAAAGTGCTTATTTTTCTCTATATAATCTAAGGTAAAATAATTACTTTTACTCTTACAAATTACATATGTGTCACCTAATGCAAACAAAAATGGGAATGACTTTGGAATTTCTGTGGTCTATGAAAAACACGGAGCTGTGATGTTACTAACTTCTGCCTTTGAATTGGACTTTGGGAAAATATTTTTGGTTTGATGCTTTTTGGAACTCACAATGGAATTTAAGATTTATGAGATAATTGGTAAGATATATGTCCAAATGCCCTTACATAAATCCATTTCTGGCATGAAAGTATTTTCTGGAAATAGATAGGACGTCCAAGCCTTCCAGTGATCCTGGAGGTCAGTTTCCTTGAGTCTCCTTGTATTACTTACCTGTCTGTTTGCTGTGATAAAATATCATGCCCAAAGGCAGCTCAAAAAAGAGGGAGTTTATTTTGGTTTATGGTTCCAGAGGGGTAAGTGCCCATCATGTTTGGAAGGCATGGCACCAAATGGTAGCATGTGGCAGGAGCAAAAAACTGAGAGATTGCATCTTCAGCCACAAGTGGGAAATAGAGAGAGCAAACTTGAAGTGATACTATGAACACTCAAAGCCCTTCTCCAGGACATACTTCCTCCAGCAAGCCTGCACCCTTCTTCAAACAGTGCTACCAACCAGGGACCAAGTTTTCAAATACTAGTGCATATGGGGCACACTCTCATTCAAACCACCACCCTGTTTTTTCTTTAGTAGTTGTTATGTTTTGCATGTGATCATGTCAGTAAATAAAATTTGGGCTGACTTTTCAAAGAGAGAGAAATCTGTTTTTTTTTTTCTTTTATATCTAAGTGTCCATTATAGGAACATACAATTAGTAGGCATTCCAGTGATCATGATGAGATGCTTATTGGTAAGTGAAAAGGTATTTTCTGAAGGGTAAAAGTGGTCTGCTCTCTAAAGATAATCAAGTTTATCACTTCAAAATTATTTCAAAGAAACTGAAGTATCTGGGTAAAATGGTAAATCATGAATTATGTCTATAGAATTCTGCATCTGCTCCTTTATGTGACCTCAACTCTAGCGATATAATAAAGGTAAATGACTAAACATTTATAAACAGCCTCACTTATTGAATGAAGACAATCAGTAGCTTGATGTGTTATGTTTGGAGCTAGTGCTAGAGATACTTTACATAGTATAATGCTTGTGAGGTCAGCCCCTGATATTTGAAAGACGTGCAAATTTAACCAGAGCAGCAAAGTTTGAAATTTTCTTTGATGTATCCATTAGCTTTAGTTTCCTGTAGATGATGATGAGTGGGTATCAAGTGTAAGCTATAATATAAACAAATGAGATGTATACTTTTGGGTTTTCAATTACTTTTCATCTGTTAACTGCATTGAACTTTCATTTAGTGAACAAAATTGACCGACTGGCAACTGTTGTGAGACTCTGCTATAATAAATCTTGATTAAGCATCAGCAGATATAATAAGTATAAGAGTTGAGCTAGACAGAAAGGGTCAGATGGGTGAACATTTTTGATCTGTAGAGGGGATAATGAGATGATATCAAAATGAAACTTATATAGCTCTTCACCCTTCCTCTACCACTACTTTATTCTGAGAACTGAACTTACAGATCAGTTATTTAACTTTTCTTGTACCATAACTGCTCCCATTTATGCTTTAATCTAGGAAGTTTTGTCTTTTTGGAAGTTGCTTATTAAGGAATCACATAATTAAAGAAAAACATCAAGAATTACTTTGCTTATCTTTGTTTTACTTGTTTTTTTTCTATTTATTTTCTTATATAATACATCCCAACCACAGCTTCCCCTCCATTCCCTCTTTTTAGTCCTTCCCCAATCTTTTCTTTCCCCCCAGATCTACTGCATCTCCATTTCTCTTCAGAAAAGAGCAGGCCTCCTAGGGATATCAACAGAGCATAACATAACAAGATGCAGTACTAAGCATAAAAACTGAATCAACCTAGTAGGAGTAAAAGAGTCCCAAGAGTAGCTGTGTATGTAGCAGAGGACGGCCTAGTCGGCCATCACTGGGAGCAGAGGCCCTTCATCTTGCGAAGATCATATGCCCCAGTACAGGGGAATGCCAGGGCCAGGAAGTGGGAGTGGATGGGTTGGGGAACAAGGCAGAGGGAGGGCATAGGGGGCTTTGGGGATAGCATTTGAAATGTAAATGAAGAAAATATCTAATAAAAATATCAAGTAGAAAAAGAATAAAATAAAATGATAAAATGAAGAAAAAAAAAAAAAGAGTCCCAAGATCAGGGAAAACAGTCAGAGACAACCCCAGTCCCACTGTTAGGAGTCCCACAAGAACAACAAGCTACACAACCATAACATATATGCATGCAGAGGGCCTTTGCAAAGACCTATGCAGGCTCTGTGATTGTTGTTTTAGTAGTCTCTATGAGCCCTGCTTATTTGATTCTGTGGGTCATGCTTTCCTGGTGTCCTTGACCCTCTGGTTCTCCTACAATCTTTCCTCCCACTATTGTGAGGGGCTCCCTGAGCTCTGCATAGTGTTTGAATGTGGGTCTCTGTGCTGGCTCCCATCCGCTACTGGAGGAATGCTCTCTGGTGATCGTTGGCCTGGGTACTTGTCTATGGACATACCAAAAATATCCTTAGGAATTATTTCATTGATTCTTTTTGTCAGTTGTGTTTGGTTCTACCTTAGGTGTCTGAGGGAGGTATAGGTATCTGAGTATGGTAGTTTGAATAGATATAGCCCCCAAAGACTCATATGTTTGAATGATTGGCCATAGGGAGTGACACTATTAGGAAGAGTGGCCTTGTTGGACTAGGTGTGGCTTTGTTGGAGGATGCTTGTCACTGTTGGGGGCAGAGTTTGAAGTCTCCCATACTTAAATTACATCTAGTATGGCATGCAGTCTTCTCCTGCTGCCTATGGATCAAGACGTAGAACTCTCTGCTCTTCTAGCACTATGTCTATCTGTTCACTGCCATACTTCTCACCATGACAATAATGGCCTAAATTCTGAAATTGTAAGCTAGTCCCAATTAAAATGTTTTCCTTTATAAGAGTTGCCTTGGTCATGGTGTCTCTTCATAGCAATAAAGCCCTAACACTGAGCTATCCAGCTTCCATTTTACTCGTTTTGATTTTCACCTTACATTTCTTTACTGACACTGTGCAAATAAATGCCTTATAAGATAATCTTATACATACTTTTTATAAGAGGATTCTCATAAATGACTGTAATAATTTTGCTTATCTGAGAAATAGTATTCTTTGGGTCACATCTCAATCATTCTGACACCCTGTCATCTAGGGTGGCATCCCAGGCTATTTATAATCTTCTCAGTGGTTACCATGAAATTATCAAACTAAAATTAATTTGAAGTCACTTTATATAAAATGATTTAGATAAGATCTCCAAATTAAATTGTTATACAAACAGAACCATTTAACAGTTAGAAATTGGTGCTTTGGAACAATGGTTCTTAAACTATTTCATTTCTACATGAAATAATTTATTACACTCCACTCTATGAACAACAGTCATTTAGAACTAAATATTGTAAATCATAGTCTGTCAAGATTCTGGGAACTTCTGGTGGTGTTAGAACCTTCATATGAACAGGAAAAAAAGACTTGCTGTTTCTGGCTTTGATACCTCATTTGGGTTATCATGAAGAATAAAGACCCTAGTAGATGATGAACTAATGCCATGGTCTTGAACTTCCATGCTCCTAGAACAATGATGGAAACAAATTCATATTCTTTATAAATTATCATGTTTCTTGTATTTTGTTATAACAGAAGAAAACAGACTAAAACAAACAGTACATAACTCCCTCTTACTACCTACATTTTATGTCAAGCCCATGCCTTCCCGTTCTTTACTATTCATTAAAACCAATCAACAACTTTATTTTTTAGCACTAAAACATGGTCACTCCTAGATAACTATTATAAATATTGTGTACATATACATATATATGTATATATAAATTCTACAAAGTTCATTTAGTGTTGTTTGTATGTACTTGTGTTTAGGGCTGATCACTTAGGATTATTTAACTATAACCATATGTGCATGTGGTGGCATACATTGTTAATTACTGTACTCTGAAGGTATAGGCAAGTGAATTTCTGTGTGAATTTCAAGATTGGCCTGAACTATATAGAGAGGCCCTGTCTTAGGAAAACAAAACAAAAAACTAAAACTAAAAAGACCTTGAATAATCATAACCATTCATGAGCTTAAGGGCATTTTGTCTGTTTCTAGTTTGGCTATAATGATATGAACTATTATATAAACTTCCCTTACATAAGCATAAATTTCTCTGGAATTATTATTCAAGAGTATAAGCAATTGTGGTTACATTGTTTTGTTTTATATGAGACTTCCAAATTGTTTTTCAGATTATCTGTGCCATTTTATAGTCCCACCGACAATGTGGGAATCCCATCTTGCCAGCATTTGATATTATCATTAATCTTTATTTCATTTACCATTGCTGTCTACACTCACACATGCATGTGTCAATACATGTGCCTGCACATATATGTCTGTCACATGTGGGGAAATCAAAAGACAACTTTTGGGTGCTATTTTTAACTTCCACCATGCATTCCTGGAACTCAAATCATCAGGATTATGTCACAAGTGCTCTGAGCCATCTTGATAGCTATTTTAGCCTCTTAGGCCTGTAATGATATCCCATTATTGATACAAGTTGCATTTGTTTAACAGCTAATGAGGTGGAACATCTTTTCATATGCGTATTTCTCTTCAATGTATGATGAAATGTTTTCGTGTTGCTTTCAGTTTCTCTCTTTCCTTTTTCTTCTTTCTTTCTTCCTTCCTTCCTTCCTTCCTTCCTTCCTTCCTTCCTCTCTTTCTCTCTCTTTCTCTCTCTTTCTCTCTCTTTCTTTCTCTTTCTTTCTTTCTTTCTTTCGTTCGTTCATTCGTTCGTTCTTTCTTTCTCTCTCTCTTCCTTCCTTCCTTCCTTCCTTCCTTCCTTCCTTTCTTTCTTTCTTTCTTTCTTTCTTTCTTTCTTTCTTTCTTTCTTTCTTTCTTTCAGTATCTATACATGCGATATGTGACTATAAATGTTCTTATGTGTGCATATGTCTGTACAATTTTGTGTGTGTGTGTGTGTGTGCATACATCTTGAGATCAGAAGTCAATGGCAGATGTTTTCCTTACTCTCTATATTGTTATTAAGCAACTGATGAAAACTGATGCAGAGGAGCTTGGGGAGTCCTGTGGAAGAGGGGGAGGAAGGATTGAAGGAACCAGAGGGCTCAAGGAAATCACAAGAAAACCTACAGAATCAACAAACCTGGGCTAACAAGAGTTCATAAAGACTGAACTGCCAACCAGGGAGAGTATGCATGAGACAGACCTAAGCCCTCTGCACATATGTAAACGTTGGGCAGATGGATCTTCATGTGGGACTCTTGAAATGAGAGCATTGGCCTTCTCTGACTGTTGCCTTGGCACCCTCTCCCCTAACTGGGCTGTCTGGTCTAGGCTCAATAGAAGATGTGACTAGTTCTACTGTATCTTGCTATGCCAAGGCAGGTTGATATCCATGGGAGGCCTACCCTTCTCTGAGGAGAAGGGTAGGAGGGGTGGATCAGGGGAAATGAGAGGAGGGACTGAGAGGGGAGGGGGAAGGGAAACTGCAACTGAGATGTAAAGTAAACAAATAAAAAATGAATATGGGTAGAACAAAAGCAAAACCAAAGGTTCCATACATTTATAGAATGTGTATTCATCATATCCACCCACCACCACCTCCCTTCAGCTCCCTCTAGTGACAACACACTATCTTGCTCCCAGCTTCATGTCCTCTTTTTATTTGTTTTTTTTCTTAATAACTGCTCCCTTAGTTCATTTGGTTCCTTTTATATGCATACTGTGTGTGTGTGTGTGTGTGTGTGTGTGTGTGTGTGTGTGTGTGTATGACATTCTACTGGGGCATGAACAACTTTCAAGTAGCCAAATACCCAAAGAAAACAGCCTCTACCTCATCAGCTATCAACAGTCAATGACTACTCTAAAAGTTATGGTGCCATAGAGCCTGTCCTCTGTCCATGCTGGAATATTGGCAGGCTAGCTCTTATTCAGGTATTGTGCAGGAAACCACAATTGCTTGGCACCTCCAGCCCTCATATCATGACCGGAAGTCATTATTTCACAGCTCTCCTCACTTAACTGGCTCTTAAGTTCTTTGTGCCTCTTATTCTCTATGCCTCAGTTGGTAGGAGATTGATTGCCTGCCCCTGCCTCCCCAGCATTGGGATAACAAGTACACAGCACTGTACTTGTTTTTTGTCTTTTATATCAGTCCTGGGGAGCTAAACACAAGTATCCATGATTATATGGACAGCACTGTACCAACTGAACCATCCACCCCACCTCTTTCCCTTATATTTTTTATTCTTTCTCTATCTTTTCTTTCCATTTTTTCCCGTTCACTCTCCTTGTCCTTTCTCTCGCTACTCTCACTAAGGTTGGAACTTTTATAGGTATGATTACTATTGACAGGCTGTTTCATTTTTTATTTTTTAATTATTTCTTGGTTGTTTTTATTTACTTTTTTACAATTTTACATGTTTATAATACATTCTAGTCAAATGCGTCTATCTGCCCTGTTTTATCTTTATCCCACCCCTACAACTAACCCCCTTGCCTTCTTGTGACCAAGTCCCTATTTGACTTTTTGTCTCTGCTCTGCTTTTGGTTTGGCTTTGCTCCTTACTTTGTTTAACCAAGCCTACCTTAGTGGGAGAGCTATGAAGCTACCTCCTGGAGCATAAATGACTTACCAATTGACTACATAACTGAAGACTACAACTTTCTTCACTAGTCATCCTATACTGCAGTCATCTCCCCTAGTAGGGCCAGACCCCATGAACCCTTTGTTCATCTATGACTGAATATTTACTGAGTCAGCCTTGTGCAGTCCCCGTGTAAGCAAGTGTAGCTGTTAGCCATGTCATACCCCCAAACCACTCTTCATCAACCTACCTTATTATCACTCAGCTCTTAAATTCTATATACCAAATCTTCTGTGATTTTTCTCAGAACCTTGCACATAGTACTGAACGTGAACTCTGCTCTGCTGAGTAAGCCTTGGATCTATTCAGAATAGTCATGCCACCATTGCACCATTACGTAACTATTGTCTGCAAAGTTAGTAGGACTACATGTAACTGGGGATGACTGTTGCTGACCTTTTATTTTTGCCTCCAGTTGTCCAAATGGGAACTTCCAAATACAATAAAGATGCCTTAGTTACTTTCTTGTTGCTGTAATAAAACACCATGACCAAGGCAACTTATAGAAGAAAGGGTTTGTTTCGGTGTACAGTTCTAGAGGGAAAATAGTCAATCACCATCATGGGCAAGAAGCTTGGCAGCAGGAAGAGCTGAAAACTTGTAACTTTAACCTCATGCAGGAAACACAGGAAGTGAAAGTGGACTCAAAATGGTGCGAATGTTTACCTCTCAAAACCCACCCCTAGTGTCATACTTCCTGCAGCAAGTTCACAAACAGACCCACGAACTGGGGACCAAGTATTCAAATGCCTGGAAATATGGAGTCATGTGCTATCCAGTTCAAACCACAACAAAGGGCCAACCAACAGGAAAGAAGCCTCTAGCTCGGTTCTATCACAATTTCTCTGCATTTGAATACAAAGTATCTTCAACAATAGTCTCTTACCATCCAATTTTGCTGGTAACAAAAATGACAACTTGTATAGTTTTTGAGTTTCTGGGAACTTTCTGTTCAACAGCTCCTAGGGAGGTGCCCCACATCTGGCACTTGGATTTTCTTTTAACAACTTATGACTTCTGAGATCAGCATTATCCATCCAATATTGGTACATCTATTTTATATATATATATATATATAAAATTAGCTTAGAAAGTAGTCGGCTTCCATGTGGTTTCATTATGCATACTTATCTTTGGTTAGTCTTTTCCATGAATTCCATCTTCTCCCCCATCTTTCATGCCTATCCTTGTTTAAACTTGCCACTGCCAGTATTTCGTCCCAGTGTTTCCATATCATGTGTATACTACCTTTCTCACCTTTCTTCAAATCTCTTTCCTACTTCACCATGACCCCTTTCTTGCTTCCACATCTCTACAGGCATACCATGATAACCAAATCTAAAAAATGCAATGCTGAGTTCCACATATGAGAAAGGGGATATGGCATTTGACTTTCTGAGCCTAAGTTACCTCATTCAATGTAATTTTTCTAGTTCCATTCATTTTTATACAAATTCTGCTTTTCTTTCCAGCTGAATAAAAACACATTGTATACATGTGCCACACTTTACTATGTATTGATCTGTTGGTAGATATGTTTGATGATTCCATTTCCTACGTATTATGAATAGGGCAGCAATGAATAAAGATGTCCTTGTTTTCAATAGCTGAGTAGCATTCCATTGTGTAAATGAATCACATTTTCTGTATCCATTTTTCAGTTGAGAGGCATCTGAGTCTTATCCAGCTTCTGGATATTACAATTAAAGTTGCTATGAGCATAGTGGAGCATGTGTCTTTCTGATATGATAGACCATCTTTGGGTATATACCCACAAGTGGTATAGCTGGGTCTTATGGGAGAACTATTCCAAATTTTCTGAGAAACACCAAATTGATTTCCGGAGTGGTTGTGCAAGTTTTTATTTCCACAAGCAAAGGAGTGTCCTTTCTCCACATCCTCACCAGCATGTACTGTCCCTTGAATTTTTTATCTTAGCCATTCTGATGAGTATTAGGTGGAATCTAGAGTTGTTTGAATTTGTTTGAATTGCATTTCCCCAATGACTAAGGGAAAATAATCCCACATTGACTCAAAGCATATTATGTTGTAAGTTATTTGTAGCATATTTCACCAAATTTACCGAATTATCTCTAGAAAATGTCTAATTGTTCTAATTTACTTGGGAAATTCAATTTTAACATGTGATATTAAAGCTACAAAAGTTTAATCACTTTAAAGGATACCAAAATTTGGAAGAAGGAGTAATAGATGATAGCTATATTCTATAGCTATGTAGTAAAGAGATTATGATTTGTTCAGATAGCTATAAAAGACAACAAAGTTAATAGCTACTTGCTAATCATAGATCATTAATTTTGAAAATTAATGGAAGACTCTGGACTTAATGGGTTATATTTAGGAATATACAGGTTACTTTTAGGAACACATATGTATATATTAATACATGTATACATGTAATAACAATAAAAAAGAAATCATATATTTGAGGGAGAATGAGGAGGTATATAAGGAAGTGATTGGAGGGATGAATGAGATTGTAGCTAAATTGCAATCTCAAAAATATAAACTAAATGAATAGAAGACTCACAGTTAGCTTTGTTTCCAAGTTGAATCAATACATTTTTAATAAAAATATAAGAAAAGTTCTAACAGGCATAGTGTATAAATAGGAATGGAAATGCATTAAAGTCTTCAATTGATATTTTACAACATTGTTATAATATGACAAAGACATAAATTTGATGCCAGCAAAGCTTAATATTGTACTTGTGTCTCAAATTTTTAGATTAGCAGAAATGTGAATATGATTTCAATACACATATTCATGCATAAAATTCTAAAAGAATTAATAAAAATAATTATTTTAAAAACTATATATTCATGAAAGGGTGTCTGACCTTGTTAGTTAGCAGTGTGCCTAAAAAATCAATACTAATTAACCTGATAAATCAAGTTAATGAGTTAGGTGGCCATTACATATTTAGTATTTAACAAATTCAAGTGTGTGTGTGTGTGTGTGTGTGTGTGTGTGTGTACATGATGTACCTATGTGTAGTTAAATATCACAGTGTGTATGTGGAGATCAGACGACAGCTTTGTGGAGCTACATTTTTCCACCTTTATATAGGTTCTGGGGATTAAATTCAGGATGCCAGACTTGTGCACCAAGTAGATTTATTCATCAAGCAATCTTGTTGACCCTGTTACACAACATTTAAATTAATTTAAAATATTTTAAATCATCGGAAATTTTGTAGATTGATTGGTGTCTCCATCACTCCACTGGGGGTTCTGGTTCTGTCTGGCTACTGAAAGGGATCTCTTCAGGTTCCATATCCCCACTGTTGGGCATTTCAGCTAAGGTCACCTGCATTGAGTTCTGGGAGCCTCCCCATCTCAGGTCTCTGGAACTTCTTAGAGATTCTCCCCCCCCCCTCCACTGTCAGCAGCTGTATATTTCCATTCATTCCCCTGACCCTTTCAGCTTCTCTTCTGTCTCTCCCTATACCTGATTCTGCCCAACCCCATTCCCCTCCCCTCATGTCTCCCACCCAGATCCTTCCCTCCCTCTGGCTCCCATGACTATTTTGTTTCCCCTTCTTTTTTCTTTTTTAATTATAAACTCTTTTTTATTTTTTATTTTAAGGTACTTTTTATTAGATATTTTAAGTGGGATTTAAGCATCCTCACTTGGACCTTCCTTCTTGTTTAAGTACTTTGATTCTTTTGGGGTATATCATGCATATCCTGTACTTTATGGCTAATATCCACTTATCAGTGAGTACTACCATGAATGTCCTTTTGGGTCTGAGTTACTCACTCAGAATGATATTGCTCCTGTCTAAAAGAAATGCAGGGATAAAAATGGACCAGGGACTGAAGGAATGGCCAACCAGTGGTGGGCCAAACTTGGGATCCATCCCATGCATGCGCAACAAACCCCAACACTATTGCAGATGCCAAGATGTGCTTCCATAGAGAAGCCTGGTATGTCTGTCCTCTGAGAGGTTCTGCCAGCACCTGACTAATACAGATGCCCATACTCATAGTCAAGCGTTGGACTGAGCCTGGGGACCCCAAGAGAAAAGTTAGGGGAAAGATTGAAGGAGCTGAAGGGGATTTCAACCCCATAGGATGACCAACAGTGTCAACTAACCTGGACCCCTCACAGCTTCCAGAGACTAAGCCAAAAACCAAGGAGCATACATGGGCTGGTCTGTGGCCCTCAACACATTTGTATCAGAGGGCTGCCTTTTTTGGCCTCAATGGGAGAGGATGCACCTATGCACCTTATCCTGTAGAGTCTTGAGGCCCAAGGGAAGAGGGATGCTTAGCTTAGCATTTGGCAGGGTTGAAAATTACCACCAGTAGGATTAGTGCATCTCACTTATTTGTTTAATAAGCCAATATAAGATTAAAAGAAGAATGTCTTTAATTATAAATATGGACACAGTGATCTCCGACTAGCATTTTTACTATAATCTTTTAAGTGGGCTTCTCACTTTTTTTATGTTTCATGTGTATGACCAGTGCCATAGGCCAAGACAGATAATGTTACCTTATTTTTGATGTTGTGTGGATTTTATGAGAATTGCCAGGTACATTGGTGTTGGTGCATGATTGTAGTCATAGCTTTCAGGAGACTGAGGCAGGGGAATTTTCATAAGTTCAATGCGACCACATGTTACATAGTGAGACTGTGTTTCAAAGGAAATTAAAATAGTGATATTTATGGGGAAAGTATTTTGTGAGATTGCTTTACAAATTACTAAAATTATAGTTAGGAATGACTTATAAATTATACATTTAAGTTAAAAGCAATTTAATTAAATAATATTGAAGGACTTCTGAAAAGCTTTTAGTCAAATGTATGTGGGTACTGTTAGATATGCAGTATCTGACCACAAGCTATACCTTATTTCATTCAAGGAAGGAGTTTTGGCATGTATCTCCAGTAAAGTAGTAAACTTGTATGTAGATTCCTCTTTGTATGCTTTATTACCCTGATAATAAAAGGCACTACTCTATTTTGTAACACAGTAAATTTCCTTTTTCCTCAAAGTTATGGAGGGACCATGTTTAGCTGAGTTTATGAGGTTTCACTATGAATTCAAACCTTTTACTTAATGTTGACAATGTAAGCCCCCCAGGCTACTTTTGCTTGATTGATGGAATATTACAGAAAACTTGAATTTACTATGATGAGACTTTAGAAATACTGATAAGAGCAAGCTCTCTCTGTATAGTTGTCTTCATTCAACACTTGAATCAACAGAAAGTTATCTGTAGCTACAATTAAATGAAATGAAACATGTCTTTGCTATTTGTTTCTAATACTATTGATTAAGGAAAGAAATAACTGGGGCAAATGATAATCCCCAGATTCACAAACAGTGATAAATACTGTTCTCAATCTTATACAACTGAAAGTTTGAGAGTCAAAATACCAGGAGGTACATGTTCAATATTTCATTGATCATTTGTTTTGACACTTCCAGCTTTTATGTGCCCCTTCATTTTCCTCTTTTGAGACACTCACTGAATAAACCTTCTAAAACTTGTAGTGAGTTTACTGGTTGGTTTTTGTCAACTTACACAAGTCAGAGACATCTGGAAAGATAGATCTCAATTGAGAACATGCCTTCTTCAGATTCTCTGTAAACAAGTCTATAGGGCATTTTCTTGATTAGTGATTGATATGGGAGGGCCTATCCCCTGGGCAGGTGGTACTTAGTTGTGTAAGAAAGCAAGTTTACTAAGTCATGGAGAACAAGACAGTAAACAGGGTCCCTCATGGTCTCTGTTTCTGTTCCTGCCTTCAGGCTCTTGCCTTGACTTCCTACCCTGACTTCCTTTGATAACTGTATGGTTGTGGTTTTTATCACAACTAAGATAGAAGGAAACAATGATTGTATACTATGGTTTTCACCAATTGCAAGGTTAATTGAACTTTTATACTCTGTTAAGTAAAATACTCACCAGTTCATGCGTCCCATAAGTTTTTGGGCTGTCTTTTGGATTACAGTTAAAATAACCTTCTATTTGAGTCTGAATCTTGCTACCTCAATTTTGTTGTTTTGTCTTAGAAATTGTAAGGACAAACCAATGAATGATCCCGAGCCTTCAGAATGCTAGAATAAAAATGTTTACTGCAATTCTAAAGACTAAATCACTGCTTCAGTGTTGGGAACATTTTTTTCTTTTTACAAAGGGCCAGGGAAGAAATAACCTTCAACTGTACTGATAGTAAGTAAGCTTCCATAGACAATACAGAATAGAGTGTGTCTATGTAGTATTAAAATGGTTACCCCCAGAGATCCCTGGGTCTAAACCACCAATCAAAGAAAACACATGGTGGCACTCATGACTCTAGCTGCATATGTAGCAGAGGATGGCCTAGTTGGTCATCAATGGGAGGAGACGCCCTTGGTCCTGGTTCTATGCCCCAGTATAGGGGAATGCCAGGGCCAGGAATCAGGAGTGGGTAGGTTATGGAGCAAGGTGACTGAGGAGAGGATAGGGGACTTTCAGAGGGGAAACTAGGAAAGGGGATAACATTTGAGACGTAAATACAGAAAATAATCTAATAAAAAATAAAAAGAAAAAAAGAAAAAACTGTGCTTTCTAAAACAGGCTGCAATATATTTAAAAAATAAGTACAGATGTCCAACAAACGTATATAAAGAAGTTCAGTATTATTACTCATTAGGAAAAATGAAAATGAAAGTCACTTCACATTTAACCAAGGATGCATACAATTTAAAAAAACTGAAAGTAGTGTTTAGAAGGATTCATAGAAATTGGAACAAAATATATTGCCATCTTTGGAATCTAAAACTTCAAGTGTGGCAGTTTGATTAGCAAATAATTAATCACATGATATAAAAGTTTCATTCATAGGTACTGCCTTAGTTAATTTTCTATTGCTGTGAAGAGACACCATGACCAAGGTAACTTATGAGGAAGGCATTTAATTGTGGGCTTGCTTACAGTTCCAGAGGGTTAGTTCAAGATCATCACAGTGGAGATCATGGCAATGGCCATTTCGGCATGTTGTTGGAGCAGTAACAGAGCTTACATTTTATCTGCAATTTAGAGGCAAAGAAAACAACTGGGCTTAGACTTTTAAAACCACAAATCCAACTTCCTATGACATATTTCCTCTAACAATGCCACAGATCCTAATCCTTCCCAAAATAGTTCCACCATCTTGGAACCAAGCATTCAAATGGTATGACCATTAGAGTATCATTTTCATTCACACCATTGCAGGTACATGCCCTTAAAAGCTGAAATGGCTATTCTTTACATATTTTCAAAAATGTTCATAGCAGTATTATTCACAATAGTCAAAGCTGGAAACGATCTAAAAGTTCACAATTGAATAAATAGATAACCAAATTATAGCATACCCACACAAGAGCTTTGTGTGGCAACCAAAAGGAATGAAAAACTAGTACATATTATTACATGGGTAAAGGTTAGTACTATGCCAGATGACAGAAGTCAGATGCAAACGGTATGATTCCATTTGTATTAAAGATCCACAATAGGTAAATCCATGGAGACAGCAGATTCATAATTTCTAGGGACTGGTATAGGATGAGGACTAAGAATAAGGAATGGATGATAATAAACACTTCCTTGAAAAGCAATGAAAATGAATTGTAATTAAATATAGATGATAAACAGCAGAACTCCTGTCCTGGTCTCTTGCTTTGCTCTCCTCTTCAGGCAATATGAGCTTTACCAACCTCTCCACTACCTTCTCCACCAACTACCAGTCCCTGGGCTCTGTGCGGACTCCCAACCAGGGGGTCCTGCCTGCCAGCAGCACAGCCAGTGTCTATACAGGTGGGGGGGGCTCCAGATCCGGGATATTCCTGCCTTGCTCCATCTGGCATGGCTCTGTGGGTTCTGCGGGCCTGGTGGGAATGGGCTGAGTGTCTCAACGATGCCCTGGACTCCAGCAACTTCACGCAAACTATGAAGAGGAAAAATATCAGTAAGGTCGTGGATGGCAAAATGGTGTCCTAGACCAATGACACCAGAGTTCTGAGACACTGAGGCTGAGAAGGGGAGAGGCCTTGGGGACTGTGGGACTAATCAATTTTGAGAGCTCACTGGAAAAAATAAAGATGATGGGTATACACTACTGAATTACCAAATTCCACTGAAATGGACAGTTTAAAGTAGTTAATTCCATGTTTTATGAACTTCACCTCTAAACAAAAATGTAAAATTATGATAATTGACCACAATTTACTGACCTCTGCTCTATTTGGTACTTGAGTATCTTCAATCTCCTCCATTTCTGAGGCTTCTCTGACTCTAATATCATGAGAGCTGCTAGATAATATGCCTAAATTTGCAGGAAAATGTATTTGGCTCTAATACAACCTAACTACCATGAGCTGGTAAAACACAAAATGCTTCTCTCGGGGTTTTGTCAGTATATCATCATCATGATTATCATCATCATTGTCATCTTCAACAACAAGAACAACAACATCACCATCAACAACAACAACAACAACAACATGTTTATTTTGAAGCAGAGTGTCACTATGTAGTCCTTGCTAGCCTAGAACCTCACAATATTGACCAGCCTGGCCATGAATTCATAGAGTTCCATCTGTCTGCCTTCAAAGTACTGGGAAATGGGCTTAACCCCATACCAAATTGAAAAAAGTTTATAGAAGCAGCCATGCTAAGATATAATACACACATGTGCGTACACACACACACACACACACACACCACACACCATAGAATCCACCTATTTAAGTTACATGATTTAGTTACATGATTTATTTTTTAAAACCATATTCTATGAATGGTCTAACTACTTCTATATTTAATTTTAGACCATTTTGGTTGCTTCTATATTTTAGCCAGTATAACAACACACCTGGGGTGCTGGAAAATGGTTCAGTTGTAGGACCTAGATTTGGATTCCCAGAACCCAAGTCAAAAAGCCAGGTGCTATGGTACATGTTTATAGTTCTGCGCTGGGGAGGCAAAGGTGGGAAGTTTCCTGCAGTCCACTGTGCATTCTATTGGTCAAGCTGAAGAAACAACCCCAGACGAATGAGAGACATTTTCTCATAAAACAAGGTAAATATTTTCTGAGAAAAAAACCACTCATTTTATCAAACTTTGGCCTCTACATGCCTGCCTACAGAAAAGTGTTCACACAGACATATGTATAAACAGAAATAATACATCTATGAACATTCATGTACAGATGTTTGTATGGACATATGTAATCATTTATCTCTGCACCTAGGGGTAGAATTGCTGGATTATATGACAAGTCTGTGTTTAACCTATTATTGTCCAGTCAGCAGAAATTTGTGAAATTTCTCATTTTCTCTCAACCTTACCAGCACACATTATTTATTTGTCTGTTAATGAAGATGTATTTGAAATACCATCATATTCCTTCTTTTACATGTTGTCTGCCACTGCTTTTGCAATACAATCACTTTTGGTGGTTACAACAAAGATATTATATTCCACTATAAATTACAAAGCACCCAGTAGTTACCTGTAGAACTTTTATTGTTTTACTAACTTGACTTGTAAATTAAGTTTGCCAGCTGCTGCTATAGAGGGATTCTCATTAAGTTGAAGCTAATTGTGTTTTTGAATGTCTTAGTGAAGTCTGATAATGAGGATTCTCTTTTCTACATTGTTTTTCTTTGAATGACACTCCTAAGCAGCCTGTAGTCACTTAATGTGTGTGTGTGTGTGTGTGTGTGTGTGTGTGCGCACGTGCATGTGTGTGCACACGCGCGCAGTATCCTAGAAATAAAGTTATATCTATTAGGTAGAAAGCCTATGATTTAAAAAGAAAAGAAAATTTGTTCTCATAGTTTATCATCCAAAGCTTTGACAAAGAGTACAAATATCAAAAGGGTACCAATAAATGTGCTATTCCAGAACTTGAGTTATATAGCTTGGAATATCATAATGGAGAGGGTAAGAGTGAATTAGTAAGTTAAAAATGAAATGAGAAGGGAGGTAAAGATCTGGGTATAAGGCGGGTGCTAAGCCTTGGAAGAAGGTATAGTGCTAACTTTGTTCCCAGAAGGGCCTATAGCCAAGTTCTATCCTGCTGTATTTTCCACCGAGGGAGCCAAATACAAACTGGAATGGTCAGAGATATGGAAAGCTGCTATCAGAACCTTTCCTATTTGTTGATAAGGAAAAAGGTTTATATATGAAAATGTCACTGCGATTGAGATGGGGTAAGTGAAAGAAGAAATAGAGAAGTGAATCAGGCAAAATTTGTCATGTTAGATCTCTGAAGAGTTTGATTGCTATTAATTGTGTTCAGGAAAAATAACATTAAATGTTCCAGAAGACATACAGCAGCTACTAAGGAAACTTGAACTTAATGGAAGAAGAGGGGTTACAGAGCCTTGCCTAGAAGTTATTTTTGTTTTGCGTGGTCACACAAATGAGTAGCCTAGCAACTGAAAGCAACTGCAAGGTACATTAGTGACGCTTTGTGTGATTATACAGTAGTGCTTGTTTTAAGCAGGATGTACTTCATTATGGAAGGTTTTTATTTCTGAGACATTTGTTAATTGAAATGTCCCAGGGAGAGACTTTGTTTTGAATATATTGAAGGAAGTGACAAGTCTAAGCTAAAGAGCAGACAAAATCTAGCACTTGGCTTCTGTGTTGTGAGTTAACTGATTAATAAAACCAAATGGATGGAGCAGGAGGGAAAGCATTGTAGTAAGTACGGTAACTCAGACTCAGAAAGGCAAAAATTCCATGTTCTATTGCATACGTGCACCCTTGTTTGTAAGGTTAGTGTGTGAGAGAGAAGGGGGAGGGGAAGGGANGGNGNNNGAGAGGGAGAGNGNGNGNGAGAGNGGGAGAGAGAGAGAGAGAGAGAGAGAGAGAGAGAGAGAGAGAGAGAGAGGGAGGGAGGAGGAGAGTGTAGGAACAAATTATAAAACTAGAAGGGAAACCATGAGAAGTCTAATGAGGCATTGTGGGAACACTGTAGGGCACATGGAACATGAAAGAGGAAGCAGTGGGTGGCAGATGGAGGAATAGGTGGAGGAGTGGGGTCAGGAGAGTTGGAAAAAAAGGTGAGGGAGAGCAACAACAAAAACAAAATTTGGTTTAAAATGCCCAAATGGAACTTAATTACTGTGTATGTTAATTAAAACACTTGGAAATAAAAATAATCTCTTGTGCAAAGAAAATTCTGTTAACACAACTAAGGACTTGGAGACTGAACTTGGTAAAACTCCTTTTCTTCTTATAGAAAATGCACTAAGACCATAGCAAAGCATCCATTTCCATGCATTGTTCATGACAACACCATGGTCATTGTAATTGGACTTTCACTCTTATAGGAATAAAATATGATCTGTAGATCAATAAATAATATATAAGGATTTATATCATTATGTGCCATAAATTATGTCCATAAAAATTAAAAACTAATGGGACTGGAGATGAATTAAAAATATAGGTAAAGTGGTGAAATAATTGTCATTCAACTAAATGATTTTCTGCGGAGTTGGAACCTCACGGGATAGTTTTAATGACAGAAGAAATATTTTGTGGGCTAAAGTAAATATAATCTGATCTCATTTCATGCCAAAACTAAGGTAGCAGCAAATTGACCAGATAAAGGGATTTATGGAATCAGTATCATATAACGAAGGATATCCCGTTCCTTGAAATATAATCCAAATGAATGATAAAGGCCAGATGTCTTCATTTCCTCCATATTCAGTGTCACCATTCTGTTAAAACTGTTGTCTAGAAGAAAGATGGCAGCAGCTGCCTGCACCTGCAACAGAGCATCCTGAAATTTCATAGACCCAAGGAGGTTCCAAGGAGTGACCCAAGGGCAGGAGTTTGCAGGGCCAGCGATAGCTCCAGAACAACTAAGGGGAAAAATAGACAAGTCTATGGAAAAGTGAACTCACGAAAGCAGAAGGAAAAATGGCTGAACTGAGCTGGCGCAGGGAATGATGAGTTTGTCTCAGCTTCAGGAACCAAATGTGTTTCTGATGAGCATTGGGGTTCTAGGCATCAAGGACTGGGAGGTGTGCAGACTGCTGGAGTGTCTGCAGAAACTCATTATTGCTGAATATGCCAGCATCGGCCCTAGGCACCCAACATGGAGTCCCTGAAGCTGCAACCCCCTGCATCCTGTCCTGCTGGGACATGGAAAGTGCTGAGCAGCAACTATCCACAGGCTTCAAAAGGTCAAGCCTGGTGAGCCTTGGGGTGGCAGACATTGAGGGCAGGGAGGTGTGTGATTGCCAGCAGCTCCCACAGAACTTACCCCAGCCTCCATCCCTCCCCACAGTCCCAGTTACCAACACCTTGCCTAGCTCCAACATTATCGTGATTCTGGGAAAAGAAACAATGGGATATCTGAGACAAATCTCAGCAACGGTCCGATACTTATGGTGCTACAGAAACCAGAAAACTCGATCCAGACCACCTCCTCATTGCAATGAATATCTGCATGCACAGCTGTGTGTGTGTGTGTGTGTGTGTGTGTGTGTGTGAGAGAGAGAGAGAGAGAGAGAGAGAGAGAGAGAGAGAGAGAGAGAGAGAGAGCAGTTTTATGGATGAATATTTGATAGAGAGGTGGAAAAGATAGAGGAATGTAGCAGTGAGCAAGTGGTGGAAAAAGGAATGTGGTGTTGCTGAATAGGGCCAGCCCAGTGGTGTACAACATTGAACCTTGCATTCTTACTCAGTCCCCAGACATGCTGTGCAGACTTGTGATCACTTTGGTTCGAAGCAATAACAGGATTCCAAGGTGAAGAACTTAGATCTCCTTGAAATCCCTCTGTGATGAGTGCTGCCTCTGGAGACCACTTTAGTGTCTGTGGTCTGCTGCCCCAGGCTGTATTGAAGCCCGAGATTCAGGTAGATGTCTGTGATCCTACAGCAGCTCAGAGCCTTGTTGATGTCTCTGGCCTGAGTTACCACTGAAAGCCATATGGATATCCTTGGTCTGGGCAACCACCCGAGGCCATTCTGATGTCTATGGACTGTGCTTCTACCTGGAGCAATGTTGTTGTGTGTGACCTGGGAAGCCACCTGAGGCCATGTTGATTGATATTTGAGTCCATCTTCCTAATCTATCCAGGGCCTGTGTTGATGTTTGTGGCCTGTGCTACCACTAAAGGTTATTCGGATGTCCGTGGTAGCACTGGGGCAATGTCTGGATGGTCCTACTGCAGCAGGGGTGTGTTGATTTCTGTGGATCATGTTACCACTGAAGGGTGTGTGGATGTCCTTGCTCTGTGCTGTAGCCTAAACCCATATTTAAATAGCTATGGGCTGTGCTGCCTCCAAGGCCACATTGATACAAGTAGCTTGGGGTTGCCACCTGAGATCGTGTTAATGCCCTTGGCCTATGTTGACACTTAGGGTTATGGTGGTGTCTGTAGCCCACAGAGCAGCCACATAAAGGGCCTGATGTCCATGGTCTCTATGCCACAGGAGAACATTTATTTTTTCTTTTTTTTTATTTTTAAGGCATTTTTATGAGATATTTTCTTCATTTACATTTCAAATGCTATCCCCAAAGCTCCCTGTACCCTGTCCCCTGCTCTGCTCCCCAACCCACTCACTCCGGCTTCATGGCCCTAGCATTCCCCTGTACTGGGGCATATAATCATCACAATAACACGGGCCTCTCCTCCCACTGATGGCCAACTAGGCCATACTCTATTACATATGCAAATAGAGACACAGCTCTGGGGGATACTGGTTAGTTCATATTGTTGTTCCTCCTATAGGGTTGCAGACCCCTTTAGATCCTTGGGTACTTTCTCTACCTCCTTCATTGGGGTCCCTGTGTTCCATCCAATAGCTGACTGTGAGCATCCACTTCTGTATTTGCCAGGCACTGGCATAGCCTCACAAAAGACAACTATGTCCGGGTTCTGTCAGCAAAATATTTCTGTCATATGCAATAGTGTCTGGGTTTGGTGGTTGTATATGGGATCGATCCCCAGAGTGGGGTAGTCTCTGGATGGTGTCTCCTTCTGTCTCAGCTCCAAACTTTGTCTCTGTAACTCCTTCCATGGGCATTTTGTTCCCCATTCTAAGAAGAAACGAAGTATCCACACTTTGGTCTTCCTTCTTCTTGAGTTTCATGTGTTCTGCAAATTGTATCTTGGATGTTCTAAGTTTCTGGGCTAATATCCGCTTATCAGTGAGTGCATATCTAGTGACTTCTTTTGAGATTGGGTTACCTCACTGAGGATGATATCCTCCAGATACATCCATTTGCCCAAGAATTTCACGAATTCATTGTTTTTAATTGCTGAGTAGTACTCCATTGTGTAAATGTACCACATTTTCTATATCCATTCCTCTGTTGAGAAACATCTGGGTTCTTTCCAGCTTCTGGCTATTATAAATAAGGCTGCTATGAACATAGTGGAGCATGTGTCCTTATTACCAGTTGGAACATATTCTGGATATATGCCCAGAAGAGGTATTGCTGGATCCTCCGGTAGTACTATGTCCAATTTTCTGAGGAACCGCCAGACTGATTTCCAGAGTGGTTTTACAAGCTTGCAATCCCAC